>NC_044330.1:96615703-96918734 GCF_007399415.2 Gopherus evgoodei
TAACGCTGGTGTTTCTATCTTGGAGGTTCTACTGTATGTGGA
Organism: Gopherus evgoodei; assembly: GCF_007399415.2. Lineage (NCBI taxonomy): Eukaryota > Metazoa > Chordata > Testudines > Testudinidae > Gopherus > Gopherus evgoodei. The sequence continues at coordinate 96,615,746 of NC_044330.1, forward strand.
GATCAGGGGCTCACTGCCAGGTGCTGCCTCTATCACTGGCACTGAAAACAGTCTTTCCAACAGGCATACGTTCCAAGCCATTGAGGGTTTTATAGGTTAATACCAATACTTACCAGTAACTGACCAAAAGCATTGGTATGCCACAAAAACACCTCCCTTGATCTGCACTTCAGCATATGTGCAGCATCTTTCTTAAAACTGTAGTCATGCCACTTCTCCTTCTTATTTACTAAGAGTCTGTAAGAAGATCCATTTATTTACTGTTGATATAGGCCTGTTAATGCTATCTACAGTCCTCTTCTCAGAGGCGTTGCAAAGAAATAATTGTAATGTAGATATTGTCCAAACTCTGAAAGCAGGTTCATGTACCTGCTTTTAGATAAAGTTAGCAGGAGGCGAGACTGTGGGTTCTGGCCCATTCTGGCCTGTGTTCTTTAGCTCCATCATTCCAAGAGATGTATTTCCTACCTGAGTAAATAATACCAATGGTATAGAACTTTGTCACAGGATGATGATGTCTGGCTTCCAGGCAAATGCTGAGACATTTATTGAAATGAAGTGTTAGATGTTTATTTTCAAAGCTGCATACATCATCCTTTGACAATACTGTATAACAATGACTTTATTTCCGTTACAGCAGAAGACTGACGCATGTATAATCATGTTGTCAGATTGCTATGACTGTGGCATATGGCAACAAAACGTTCCTGTTCTGAGTAACTGCATTTTGAGTGACTTGTAGAAGAGACTCACTACGGCTAATCAGAGAACAGTGCCTCAGTCTAGACACAGCTTCACAGAGCAATATTTTTATGAATGAGCTGTTTACTTGATTCTCCACTGCCTCTCACCTGTGTGGTAATTCACGTCTGTGCCAAGAATGTGTAATACTCCCATTCTGATTTGGTAACATAACCTACTGGCAGGGCCGTCCTTAGGATTTATGGGGCCCTAGGCAGTATTATTAAACTGGTGCCCCTATGCCGGATGGCAGCCCAAGCTCACAGCCTGGTGGGGGAGGGGGAGGAGGGACTTGACAGCAAAGGATAATGAGATGCCCAGCCTGCCTCATGGTGGCGGAGAGTCACAGTTCCCCGCAGAGACTTCCATGCACTCTCCCTCATGCAGAATGGACATGAAGAAAGTACCTAATTAAAAGCACTAAAATTTGGGAATAAAAAATGTCAGTCACGGGTTTTTTGATATGCCCTGAAGTTTGTCAGAGATTTATTTGCAAAAACTTCATAGTAAGGGTGAGTCAGCTGTCCTGCTGAATACAACATTACATATAATGGAATACATGATGCAGCTCTTCTCTGTTTTACATTTTCTTCATCAGTATTTCTAAGTTGAATTTATATTTTAAATGTACTCAAATCTTAAGCCAGCATTCCAGATTACTACATATTTAACTCACTGAAACAAAGACATTCTTTTAAATTAATCAGAGAGATTTAGTGTGTTCATAACAATGTTCATTGCTTTTAGAAAAAGGGAACTCCATAACAAGAGACATGGTTATGAAATTTCACCAACTTTAAAAAAATATGTTTCCAAAGATTTTAGGTATAACAAGGATTTTGTCTTACTAAGGTACTGATTTTGCTGGAGGGTTCTTTTAAAACTAGTTTCTCAGATAGTCAGAAGTAAAGAAAGGGAACTCTTTGGCCATGTCTACATCTAAAATTTTGCAGCGCTGGTTGTTACAGCTGTATTAGTACAGCTGTATAGGGCCAGCGCTGCAGAGTGGCCACACTTACAGCAACCAGCGCTGCAAGTGGTGTTAGATGTGGCCACACTGCAGCGCTGTTGGGCAGCTTCAAGGGGGGTTCGGGGAACGCGAGAGCAAACCGGGAAAGGAGACCAGCTTCGCCGCGGTTTGCTCTCGCGTTCCCCGAACCACCCTGCAAACCGCAGGGAAGGAGACCTGCTTGCTCAGGGGTTCGGGAACGAGAGAGCAAGCTGGGGAAGGAGACCAGCTTCGCCGCGGTTTGCTCTCGCGTTCCCCGAACCACCCTGCAAACCGCAGGGAAGGAGACCTGCTTGCTCGGGGGTTCGGGGAACGAGAGAGCAAGCTGGGGAAGGAGACCAGCTTCGCCGCGGGTTGCTCTCGCATTCCCCGAACCACCCTGCAAACCGCAGGGAAGGAGACCTGCTTGCTCGGGGGTTCGGGGAACGAGAGAGCAAGCTGGGGAAGGAGACCAGCTTCGCCGCGGTTTGCTCTCGCGTTCCCGGAACCACCCAGCAAACCTCAGGGAAGGAGACCTGCTTGCTCGGGGTTCGGGGAACGCGAGAGCAAGCTGGGGAAGGAGACCAGTTTGATTACCAGAGGCTTCCTCAGGTATGCTGGGATACCTGCTTATTCCACGGAGGTCAAGAAAAGCGCTGGTAAGTGTCTATACTTGATTACCAGCGCTGGATCACCAGCACTGGATCCTCTACACCCGAGACAAAACGGGAGTACGGCCAGCGCTGCAAACAGGGAGTTGCAGCGCTGGTGGTGCCCTGCAGATGTGTACACCTCCTAAGTTGCAGCGCTGTAACTCCCTCACCAGCGCTGCAACTTTCTGATGTAGACAAGCCCTTTGTCCAGCTATCTGGAAGGGAAGGACTGTTGTCCCTTTAAGGGCTCTCTTCAGTGGGGGGTGGGGGAAGAGGTGGTGAAGGGATGGACAGAAAGGACAGGAAGACTTGGAAGTACTTTTTTTTTAAACTATAGTCATTAAAATGTGTATTTTAGATAAGGGAGGTCTTTTGAAGGATTTATTTAAAAAACTATGTGTGAAGATCCACACATTTAAGGCTAAAGATGATTGTGCATCTAAAACTCTATGCAAGCATTTTTTAGAAATGTGATTTTATAATCTTCAACAGCTCACTAATGAAATATTTTTAAAGCAAATTTTAAACTAAGGTCCTGTACACTGACATGTTCTGTGTAAATATTACCTTAATGCACAACTGTTTTTGTCAGTAAAGTCAGAAACTGACAGTATAAAAATTTATTTGGGCATAAGCTTTCGTGGACATCTGATGAAATGGGTTCTAGTCCACAAAAGCTTATGTCCAAATAATTTGTTAGTCTTTGAGGTGACACAAGGACTCGTCCTTGTTTTTGCTGATACAGACTAACAGGACTACCACTCTGAAACCTGTCAGTATATACCTTGGGGTTGGCAAATGCCTATTAAATGGCTTTATTACCCCTTGAATGTCTCTTTAACAGTTTCAATGTTGTGCTAATAGGTCTGGCAGGCTGGAGGTTTTTTTCACTTTTAACTACTAGATTCCCTCCCAAGGAAGACTCACCAGGCTAGAGCAGCCATCTGTGGGAGCCTGCAGAAAGGGTCAGAACAGGGATAGGAAAACAAGAGGGTGGACACTAAGACCCAGTGGTGCCCCAAATTTTCAGGTGCCCTACGCAGCTGCCTATGGGTATGTCTACACTTACAGTTTTGCAGCGCTGGTAGTTACAGCTGTGTTAGTACAGCTGTATAGGGCCAGCGCTGCAGAGTGGCCACACTTACAGCAACCAGCGCTGCAGTGTGGCCACATTTACAGCACTTGCAGCGCTGTTGAGAGTGGTGCATTGTGGGCAGCTATACCACAGAGCACCTCGTCCCATTTAGGCGCTGTGGCTTGTGGGAAGGGGAAGGAAGTGTGACTGTCTTTCCGCTTCCTGTTCCAACCCTCCGTGGTGCTTTGCTACACATTCCGAGCAGTTTGGCGGCATTGTGATTCTACAGCGCGTTTTCTGCGACTTTTTGTTATAAATGGATCCTGAGCAGCTGGCGACCTTATTGATGAATGTTGCCAGCACATCACGCCTGGCAGTGGAGCTATTCCTTCAGCTGCAAAGTGAGAGTGACAGTGAGAGCGACAGTGACAGTGAGGAGTCAGACGATGATATTGAATCGCCTCACTGTGAAGACAGTAAATTGCTTGTGGCAGTAACAGACGTGCTCAGCTCCGTGGACCGGCGCATTTGGGCTCTGGAAACCAGCACTCAGTGGTGGGATCAAATCGTCCTGCAATCCTGGGATGACGAGTAGTGGCTGCAGAACTTTCGGATGAGAAAAGCCACTTTCATGGCACTGTGTGCTGAGCTCGCCCCTACCCTGCGGCGCAGGGACACGAGATTGAGAGCTGCCCTGCCAGTGGAGAAGCGGGTGGCTATTGCAATCTGGAAGCTGGCAACTCCAGACTGCTTCAGATCGGTGGCGAACCAGTTTGGAGTGGGAAAGTCTACCGTTGGAATGGTGCTGATGCAAGTTTGCACAGCCATTAATCACACCCTGCTAAGAAGAACCGTGACTCTTGGGAACGTGCAGGACATTGTGGATGGCTTTGCAGAAATGGGGTTCCCTAACTGTGGAGTGGCAATAGATGGGACGCATATTCCTATTCTGTCACCACCCCACCTGGCATCAGAGTACGTTAATCGCAAGGGGTATTTCTCCGTGATTCTGCAAGCGCTTGTGGATCACCGTGGGCGTTTCACTGACATTTACTCAGGATGGCCTGGAAAGGTGCACAATGCACGCATCTTTAGGAACAGTTCCCTGTTCAGGAGGCTGAGGGCAGGGACTTTTTTCCCAGACCAGAAGATCACAGTAGGGGACGTCGAAATGCCCACTGTGATCCTTGGAGACCCCGCTTACCCCTTAATGCCATGGCTCATGAAACCATATACAGGGAAGCTTGACAGGAGCAAGGACTGGTTTAACTACAGGCTGAGCCGGTGCAGAATGACTGTGGAGTGCGCTTTTGGCTGTTTGAAAGCACGCTGGCGCTGTCTTTATGGGAAGCTAGATTTGGTGGAAAGCAGCATCACCGCTATTATATCCGCGTGCTGTACCCTCCATAATATTTGTGAAGGGAAGGGTGAAAGATTCAGTGAGGAATGGACCTCCGAGGTTCGACGCCTAGAGGATGAGTTTGCTCAGCCAGAGAGCAGGGCTAATAGGGAGGCCCAGGAAAGGGCTTCAAGGATTAGGGATGCTTTAAGGGAGCAATTTGATGCTGAGAGCCAACAGTAATGTTTGATGCATTTGATGTGCTTTTCTTTACCTTGGTGTATAATATTTACCACTTCCAGCAACAATATAACGTAGTGAAAAAGAAAAAAAAAACTTTATTCAACATACAGTTCATAACAGGCAAGGGGGTTGGGGTGGTGGATTCTACATTCACAGGTTTGAATATGTCCTATTTTGATCACTATTCAATGTCTGCTGCACTTCAGGATTACTATGCTGCAGAATAATGGGGGTGGAGTGAACAGGGTAAGAATTATAGTTATCAGGGCTGATAGGTGATCGTACAGGTGTTGGGGGCAGCTGAGGATAATAAGGAACTGGCTGCTGGAGAAAGGTGTTTTGTGGATATACTGGGGAACAAGGAAGAGGGCTTTGGGAGGGCTGTGGGTTACCACGGTACATATTTGTCTGCATGGCTGCAATAGACTCGAAAGACTCAGTTTGGCGAGCCAGGAGGCTTATAATCTGCTTTGTGGTTTTCTTTGCAGACAATTCCTTTCTCCTGCTTTCTGTTTGCCTCCATTCATGTACACTCTTTCTCCATTCATGTACACTGTTTCTCCATTCATAGGTCTTCTCTCTCCATTCCTGTGTCTTCCTACTTTCTCTGTTGTAGTGGCTCATAACAGATTTGATCAATTCCTCTTTTGATTTTCTAGGATTCCGTCTCAAGTTCTGCAACCTACGTGAGGCCGGTGATCCAGCTGCAGTAGTCAAGGTCACTAGAAAAAAGAGAGATAGAACCATGTAATACACAGAGGCTACATTGTTTATTATCACCCGTTGAAGGACTTTTTAGACTTTTGGTAGCATCCTTCTCACATACCTCACATAACACAGAGAGGGCTGGCAAGCTAAGTCATGGCGAGCAATGGGGTGAGTGGTTTTGCCCCGATTTTCCCTTGGGAGTGGGAATTGACCAATGGGTCACTGGGGTTTATCAGCAATGGGTACAGGAGGTAGCTGGTGTCCTGGAGAGGGGACAGTAGTGAACAGGAAGGTGATGAGCTAGCTGCTTGGGGGGGGGTGTTCTTTGGTCCGCGTTCACGCCATCCTGCTGGTGAGGAGCGGGGAGCACCATGGTGCTGGATGCCTGCTTGGAGGGTGGTTGGGGAACACAGGAGCACACCGCGTGCTGGATGCCTGCTTGGAGGGGGGTGCCTTACACCGGAGCACACCGCGGTGCTGGATGCCTGCTTGGAGGGAGGGTGGGGAACACAGGAGCACACAACGGTGCTGGATGCCTCCTTGGAGGGGGGGTGGGGAACACAGGAGCACACCGCGGTGCTGGATGCCTGTTTGGAGGGTGGTTGGGGAATACAGGAGCACACCGCGGTGCTGGATTCCTGCTTGGAGCGGGGGTGGGGAACACAGGAGCACACCACGGTGCTGGATGCCTGCTTGGAGGGGGGGTGGGGAACACAGGAGCACACCGCGGTGCTGGATGCCTGCTTGGAGGGGGGGTGGGGAACACCGGAGCACACCACGGTGCTGGATGCCTGCTTGGAGGGGGGGTGGGGAACACAGGAGCACACCGCGGTGCTGGATGCCTGCTTCAAGGGGGGGTGCCTTACACCGGAGCACACCGCGTGGATGCTTACATGCTGGGAGGGTGGGTGGGGAACACAAGAGCGCACCGCGTGGCTGCCTACGTGCTGGGGGGGGTGTTAAAAACAGAGCGCCATGGGCTGGGGAAACGCGAACCTGGTGCCCTGCACTCAATTATCCCTAAACTCTCAACAGGGTTTCCTACTGCCAGACATATCACTGCTGCGTGTTACCTGGGAAGAGAGGGAGGGTCTTCTACAGGAATGTGGATACCGCCCTGGCCCCTATGCAGCTTGCCTGTGTGCAGCCATGGTCACCCCACCCCTCGCTGCACAGTGGATCGGACGAGTTAGCCTGACCGGGACAGGGACCACGGTGGCTCTCCCGATCAACTTGAGAAAGCAAATTGCAAACGCTCTTGCAGCAACATTTCAAGAGATTACCGAGGCAGATTACAGAGACGTGATAGAGCAAATCAATGGGCTATTCCACGTTTAGGCATGCATGCAGGCAGCCATAACCAAAACCCTCCTCTCCCAAAACATAAAAATCTACTTACCTCGAGCACGGTCCTCAGCTTCTTCCTCACCATCAACTTCCAGCTGCTGCGACTGGCTAGCCTCCTTCTTGCTTGAGCAGAGCTCCTGGCTGCATGTGTACTAGGACTCCGGGGTGTCTCCCTCCACGCCAGTAGCCTCACTGTCGCAGTCCTCTACAACCTCCCCCACTTCTCCCTGCTCTGAACTCTCCATCGTGCTCCTCGGATTGGCAGTGAGGTCACACCCAAGTATGGCATCCAGCTCCTGGTAAAAACGGCAGGTCGTGGGGGCAGCTCCTGAGCGGCAATTTCCCTCACAAGCTTTGCAGTAAGCACTCCTCAGCTCTTTAATTTTGACCCTGCACTGCAACGCGTCCCGTTCATGACCCCTTCTCATCAAGGACTGCGATATCTGACCATAGGTATCATAATTTCTCCTTCTGGAGCGCAGCTGTGCTTGCACAGCCTCCTCTCCCCAAACACTAATGAGGTCCTGCAGCTCTGCATTGGTCCATGCTGGGACTCGTTTGGTGCGTGGAGGCATGGTCGCTGAGTGAATGATTGATTAATTGCACTCCACACCTGGCTGAGCAAACAGGAAGGGGATTTTTAAAATTCCCGGGGCATTTAAAGGAGGGGTCAGGTGAGCCCAGGGCAGTGGAGTTTGCATGATTACCAGAGAGGCTTCTAAGGTATGCTGGGATACCTGCTTATGCCACGGAGGTCAATAAAAACGCTGGTGAGTGTCTACACTTGCTGACCAGCGCTGGTGATCCAGCGCTGGATCCTCTACACCCGAGGCTCGACCGGGAGTTGCAGGGAGTTGCAGCACTGGCTGTGCTGTGCAAGTGTGTACACATCCTAAGTTGCAGCGCTGTAACCCCCTCACCAGTGCTGCAACTCTGTAGTGTAGACAAGGCCTATGTTGCCTATGCCTAAGGACGGCCCTGCCTACTGGTGCCTGTGTTACAAACCTAATCTGTGGTTGGTTAATTAGTACCCATTATGCCTCTGGCATTTAAGGCAGCGACAAAACTCCTCCATTCCTGTCTGTTTCTGGCAAGTCTTTCAATGGTTCTCCATGGAGGTTATGTCCGTTACAGCGAGAATTAGCAAGCTTTGGTTCTTTAGAACAAGCTGCAGCAGCTCATGCTTTTTAGCTTTGGTGGTCCTGGTTCAAATTCCAGATATGTCAGGCAACAAGTTAGCTGTCCTGGGACCTTCGTGCACCCACTGTGCACTTGGCATTTACAACACACAATACAAAGCAATGGAGAAATTGGGTCTGAAATGCATTATTGCTTCAGTCATGAAGAAATCTGCTGGTACATGGTGGGATTTTCAGTGGAGCCTGTGGGAATTAGGTGCACATTTTCCAAGTGGTATAACGCTGTGTTTCATTTAGCAACAGGTGAGGTCCTGTTAGCACACTGATGTATCATTTTGCACATAGTTCCATATTCATCTACGGTATGAATGTTATAACATCACTGCCAAGACTTAAGATGCCAGAATAGATCGAAGCCATGTCTATTTGACTGAGGAGTTAACAAAAGATTGATTTGGGGTATGAGTTAGTTTCCTATCAAGGATTTGGCATGCCATTATTTTCTCCAGAGGATGCTATTCAAACACACCAGGTCTGCTGTCAGAAGGTATTGCAGATTCTTGACTGAATGGTAATAGATGCTTTGTTAATTAATGGTGGGGAAGTGCCAGGTCCCTTAATTTAAGAAAGTTGGAATTTAATTGTCTCCTAGAAGAAATGAAGCATTTTTCTCTTGCTTCCCCTCGTTTTGCTACATATCCAGATAATTTACCCTTTCTTCATTTTCAATTACATTTACAAATACACATCTCAGCAGAAGCTTTCATGGCAATACAACAGACTGCCAAATGTAGTTATTGCTGTTCATCACATCGATCAGTAGAAATCAGCAGCAGCGGTAAAAGAGGTGGGGAGACAAGATCTGAACATGTCCCACTCCAATGACAAATTCCTTCCTTTCAATACATTTTTAGAAACCTTTGTTCTACAAAGTATTCCACTAAGTCACTTCCAGGATGGGGGTCTTCTCATCTCAATGGATGAGCCTCATTCTGTTTGTGCACTGTATCTACCCTGGCATAACTTCACTGACTTTCGCAGAGAGATTCCTGATTTACATGGACATAAATGAGAGCACAGTCAGGCCCTACAACCTGAATTTGCTCATTTTAACCACAAAATAAAATGCAGATTGTGCCAGATAATTAATTGCTAGATAGTTGACATTTAATTGATTCTGATGCAATATGACTTTTCTTTGCAATGTTTTTCTCTTAACTACATCAGATTAAATTTGTCGGGTTTAAGAAAGGATGGATCTTCCTTATCTAATCAGAGAACAGTTTCATAAGGATGACTGTAACCTAAGCTCTTCCAGACAGGAGAAATGCTATTTATTCAAAAAAGTTGTCTCTTATACAGGTGTGCTTATGGTTCTGTATAAGTTATAGCTTAGCATTAGTACTTATGGAGGAATTTCTACATAAATGAATGGACTCCACACTAACAGGGAAATTAAACACTTTCAGTAAAGTCAGTGTTTGTGGAAAGTGCTTCCCTTGCTGATCTAAACAATGCTTTATAATGTCCTGGAAGGTTGACACGGGGCCTGCTCTGAGGTATGTGGATTCAGTCTATTTTGCCCAGAGCCATCCTCCCTAGCAAATGGTTTTGCGTACTTGCTTCTGAAAAAAACTGCTGTTGGAGCATTTGTAAAGGTCCCCTCCAATTACTGTCTGGACTGCTGTTCGGTATTGCTCCTTACTAAACCAGCTGAATGTTGATATGAATATCTACACGGGAACATCCCCATCGGTGAGCCCCATTATACACTTGGAACCTATAATGTGTGTCTCAACTTCGCCGTTTCCTGAAAGGTCTGCGTTTCCGGAAAGGTCATTGTTCCGCATTTCTTCTCTCTGTTGCACCATGTGGCTCCAGTTAATTGGCCTCTCCTGAAATGTGCCTGTCTCCTTTTCTAAAGCACAAGCCTCCTCTCATGGTAGAACTGTATTTGAGAACAGGTTTGTGATGAGGAAAGTTGTTCGCTTCAGGCTGAATCATACTATTGCAGCAGTTCTGTGTTACACTGATTGACTTTGAGTAGGTGTCACTTTTACATTATCTCAACAGTGTGATATTGAGAAAATCCCTCTCAATATGGATGAAGGAATGAGACACCCGGGATCATTGTTTTTATGACCAATTATGGTAGAAAAGTAGTAGTCTGAAGAAAAGGTTCATTACTGTAAATAAATCAAATGGAGTATTAAAAGGACCCTATTCTCTGTACCCTGTGTCCAGCTGTTCACTACATCCATTGAAATGCTAATCCAGAATTTCCAAATCATCTTTATTTTAGCACTTCCCATTTGAGTGTCCTGCTTTACAAACAGTAATGAAATGAACCTATCTCTGTGCAGTTATTACTGTTTCTTTGTATCACAGGAGAGACAGGAGTTAAGATCAAGGCTCCATTGCTTAGGCACAATAAATACACATACAAAGAGGCTGCCCCCAAAAGCTTACAATCTAAATAGAAAAGACAGACCATTATTCAGATAGGAGGCACAGAGAGATCAAGAAGTGAAATCTTGGATCTGTTGTAATCAACCAGAGTTTTGCCATTGACTTCAACAGGTCTTTAACTGTTTACTCATGGTCTACACAGAAGTCTGTGGCACAGCTGGGAATTGAACTCAGGCCTCCTGTATCCCAGCCCAGTGCCTTAATCATCAGACTATCCTTTATCACCAAAGAGAAATTTAGCTGCCTAAATATTATCCTCCCCATTTGACAAGCACAGAGATTGTGACTTCCCGAAGCTCACTCACTCATTCACTTGCAGAGCCAAGAACAAAGCCCATATCCCTTGCCTGTTGGTCCAGTGCTTTCAATGCTTGACTATGCTCTGTCTCTGATGACGACATGTTTTGTGGCCATAAGAAAAGAATTAAGAGTTGATTGCATGAAGTGAAGGAAATAAAAATAATCTGGGCTCCCAAGAAAGATCGCATCATGCAATGTTTCTGCAAGCTATGCAAAAAGTTATACCTATAGAATCATAGAACAGGAAGGGACCTCGAGAGGTCATCTAGTCCAGTCACCTGCACTCATTGCAGGACAAAGGATTATACCTGTGTGCAGCTTTGTGCAAGAGATACTCAGTCCTCTAAAGAATAATCCTGTGTCATGTACCATTGAAATCATACTTGAGTTTTATTATTATTTAAAAGTTCAGGTGTTGCTATCAAACAGGAGTGAAAATAAATATAGGAGGAAACAGCACTTCAAATAACCTCCTAGTAAGCAAATCACTAAACAGCCTTGAGGAATGTCCACCAAATTCTGAAGGAAGATAGACACATTACCAGTGCCTCTGGGTAATGAAATTTGCTTCCAGAGCTTAACATCAGGTACCTGTGACTTCAAGCTATGCCCGGGGTAATGTCAATGATGAGTTGACTGTGCCATCAAGAAAGGACACTCCATTCAACCCTCATCCTCATTGCTCATTATACACTGTAAAACCTACATTTGCATAAACGATTTCAGGGGAAATAATTCTGTCTTATTCTCGGGATAAAATTTCAGAATGTTAAGTAAAGGCAAATGAGCTCCTTAATTTGTGTGCTGTCTTACCAGAGATAGCATCTCACCAAAAGGAGAACCATATGGCCCTATGAATGTATGCATCTGGGAATTATACTATATTCATTGCAATGGCTTTACCATCAATGATGTTGCCCCGGGCAACCCAGGGGCATGTGACATTCATAGGGGGTTAAGAAGAGGCAGTACTACCCAAACCCCTCCAGTGGCAATTAATGAAGCTTATCTTCATATTTTTTGACAGAGGAATAGAAGCTGAATAGCAGTATGTTTAATAATAGGAAGCATGTTTGTCATGCATATAGTTGGTTTACTTAAAGTGGATTGGTGGGAGTCGTAGAAAGGATTAGGTGAAAGCACAAAATGCTGTGTGGTACATTAAAGACATGTTGGTTTATAGACTCATAGGTCAGAAGGGACCAATATGATCATCTAGTCTGACCTCCTGCACAAGGCAGGCCACAGAACCCCACCCATCCAATTTTATAACAACCCCTAACCCAGGACTGAGTTATTGAAATCCTCAAAATTGGTCTGAAGACCTCAAGCTGCAGAGAATCCACCAGCAAGCGACCCATGCCCCACGCTGCAGGGGAAGGCGAGAAACCTCCAGGGCCCCTGCCAATCCGCTCTGGAGGAAAATTCCTTCCCGACCCCAAATATGGCTATCAGCTAAACCCTGAGCATGTGGGCAAGACTCACCAGCCAGCACCCAAGAAGGAATTCTCTGCAGTAACTCAGTTCCCATCCCATCCAACATCTCCCCGCAGACCATTGAGCAGACTTATCTGGTGATAATCCAAGATCAATTGCCCAAATTAAACTATCCTATCATAACATCCCCTCCATATACTTATCAAGCTTAGTCTTAAAGCCAGATAAGTCTTTTACCCCCATTACTTCCCTCGGAAGACTGTTCCAGAACTTCACTCCCCTAATGGTTAGAAACCTTCATCTAATTTCAAGTCTAAACTTCCTAATATCCAGTTTGTACCCATTCGTCCTCATGCCTACATTAGTACTAAACTTAAATAATTCCTCTCCCTCCCTAACGTTAACCCCCCTGATATATTTATATAGAGCAAGCATATCCCCCCGCAGCCTTCTTTTGGCCAGGCTAAACAAGCCAAGCTCTTTGAGTCTCCTTTCATAAGGCAGGTTTTCCATTCCTCTGATCATCCTAGTAGCCCGTCTCTGGACCTGTTCCAGTTTGAATTCATCCTTCTTGAACATGGGACACCAGAACTGCACACAATATTCTAGATGGGGTCTCACCAGCGCCTTATATAACGGTACTAACACCTCCTTATCCTTGCTGGAAATACCTCACCTGATGCATCCTAAAATCGCATTTGCTTTTTTAACAGCCGTATCACATTGGCGGCTCATAGTCATCCTGCTATCAACCAGTACCCCAAGGTCCTTCTCCTCCTCTGTCACTTCCAACTGATGCGTCCCCAACGTATATCCAAAATTCTTATTATTAATCCCTAAGTGCATGACATTGCACTTTTCACTATTGTATTTCATCCTATTACTATTACTCCAGTTTACAAGGTGGTCCAGATCTTCCTGAATAGTATCCCTGTCCTTCTCCGTGTTAGCAATACCCCTCAGCTTTGTGTCATCCGCAAACTTTATTAGCACATTCCCGCTCTTTGTGCCAAGGTCAGTAATAAAAAGGTTAAATAAGATCGGTCCCAAAACGGATCCTTGAGGGACTCCACTAGTAACCTCCTTCCAGCCTGACAGTTCACCCTTCAATACGACCCGCTGGAGTCTCCCCTTTAACCAGTTCCTTATCCACCTTACAACTTTCATATTCATCCCCATCTTTTCCAGTTTAACTAATAGTTCCCCATGTGGAACCGTGTCAAACGCCTTACTGAAATAGAGGTAAATTAGATCTACCGCATTTCCTTTATCTAAGTAATCCGTCACCTTCTCAAAGAAGGAGATCAGATTGGTTTGGCACGATCTACCTTTAGTAAATCCATGTTGCAATTCGTCCCAATTACCATTGACCTCTATGTCCTTAACTACTTTCTCCCTTAAAATTTTTTCCAAGACCTTACATACTACAGACGTCAAGCTAACAGGCCTATAATTACCCGGATCACTTTTATTCCCTTTCTTAAAAATAGGAACTACGTTAGCAATTCTCAGTCGTACGGCACAACCCCCGAGTTTATCGATTGCTTAAAAATTCTCGCTAATGGGCTCGCAATTTCACGTGCCAGTTCCTTTAATATCCTCTGATGGAGATTGTCCGGGCCCTCCGATTTTGTCCCATTAAGCTGTTCAAGTTTGGCCTCTACCTCAGTTGCGGTAATATCCACCTCCATATCCACATTCCCGTTTATCATCCCTCCATCATTGCTAAACTCCTCACTAGTCTTATTAAAAACTGAGGCAAAGTACTTATTTAGATATTGGGCCATGCCTAGGTTATCCTTAACCTCCATTCCATCCTCAGTGTATAACGGCCCCACTTCTTCTTTCTTTGTTTTCTTCTTATTTATGTGGCTGTAGAACCTTTTACTATTGGTTTTGATTCCCTTTGCAAGGTCCAGTTCAATGCGGCTTTTAGCCTTCCTCACTTAATCCCTATATGTTCTGACCTCACCAAGGTAGCTTCCCTTGCTAATCCCGCCTTTCTTCCACTCCCTGTAAGCTTTCTGCTTTTTCCTAATCCCCTCTCTGAGTTGCTTGCTCATCCAGCTTGGCCTACAACTCCTGCCCATGGTTTTTTTCCCCTTTCTTGGGATGCAGGCTTCCGACAATTTCCGCAGCTGCGACTTAAAGTAATTCCAGGCCTCCTCCGCATTTAAATCCACAAGGTCCTCCGTCCAATCCACTTCCCTAACTAATTTCCTTAACTCTTTAAAGTTAGCCCTCAAGAAGTCGAAAACCCTAATCCCAGATCTACATTCGTTTATCCTTCCGTCTAGTTTGAACTGAATCAGCTCATGATCACTCGAACCAAGGTTGTCCCCTACCACCATTTCTTCTACGAGGTCCTCACTGCTCACCAAAACCAAATCTAAAATGGCATCCCCTCTCGTAGGTACTTCAACTACTTGATGAAGAAATCCATCCGCTATCACATCCAGAAAAATCTGACCCCTATTATTCTTGCAAGCACTCGTCCTCCAGTCTATATCCGGGAAGTTGAAGTCTCCCATAATCACACATTTCCCCTTTGTGTTTACTTCGTTAAAGACATTAAAGAGGTCTCTATCCATATCCAAATCAGATCCCGGTGGTCTATAACACACCCCAAGCACTGTCTCAGGGGAAGCTCTAGTTGCTTTTTTACCCAGTGTGGTTTTTGCCCAGACAGACACTGTCTTATCCATTCCATCACTTCTTATTTCATTACAGTTAATCTCATCATTGATGTACAAGACTACTCCACCACCTTTGCCTTTCTTCCTGTCTTTTCTAAACAGCACATAGCCTTCAATACCTGTACTCCTGAGTTTTTTGTTTCTCCTTTAAGAAAGGATAGAAATCAGAGCAGCTTTCCTCTATAAAGCTGTTGAGGGAATTAAAGAAATTGCTCAGAGAATGAGGTATATCTGAAATGAGGAAGTGGTGTTTATGGACTTGTGTCAGGAGCAGAGATCATAAGCTTTATATGAGAATTCCTTGCAGCCAAGGAAACTTTATACTATCTTATTGGTTGAAAAAGCTTAAAAGCAATTTTCCAAGGTCAAATATATAAATGGATGCTAGTCCCTTAAAATGAGACTAGATGTTCAGTTCTGTATATGCTTGTAACATGTAAGTGCCGGCATTCCTCTACATTTTATTCTGAAAATCCCTTTTGGCCACTTCAGTGCCTACAAAAAGCTATCTGACACATTTCAGGTTCATTATAATGATTATCCTCTCAGAGCAATATGGAAAAACACCACAGTTTAAATACGTAACCCACATGAACACATTAAACCAGGATTCAGAGATGCTGCAGCTTTAACAGCAAGAAAAAGAGCAGCTCAACTCATTTAAATGGGGATGGGGAAGAGAGAGAGAGAGACAGAGGTGAGTGAACATAAAATAAAACAAAGCCAAAACACATTGGAACGGCACGTGTGTGACTAGAACAATGAAACTACCCAAAGCCTATGGGACACAGGAAGTTAAAACACCGTGTGGTACCAGAGATGGAAAGCACTAATGGAAGGGAAGCCTAAAGGTAGCAATGCAAGCTAGAAAACCTACACAGAAACTAAACGAGGATAATAGACAAAATGGGGACAACTAGTAACACTATTCTCAAAACGTAAGAGGGCAAATTCAACCATGGTGGAAGTCCATTGATTTCAATAGCTTGATACCAGCAATGAATATGGCCCGACAGATCACATTCTAAGGTCACGTAAATTACCCCTTGGACATAAATCAGTCAAAATATGCTAATAAATGGCAATTTAGTCTGGCTTTTTTTTTCCAGAGTGCAGAATGAAATCTAGATTAAGAAATGAGCCATCACTTTGCACCTAGGCCTCAATTCTGTGAGTGCTCGGAAACTGGCAGGATCAAACCCTTAAGGCCTGTACCAAAGTGCCATTGAAGCCATGAGCTTTGCACTGACTTCAGTGGGCTTTGGAAAAAGTCCTTATAGAGACTGCAATCAAAAACAGCTTTTCTTTAACTCCTGTTACTTTGACACTGAATATACTTGGTGCCCCAGACTTTCAGGCACAGGCCAACAGGCTAGTGTGGGAGTGAGAGGGAATCATTCCTCCTGGGTAACAATGTATTTTCTATGGTTCTCCTAGAAGGATCATTGTTTTCAGAGGCTGGTGACCTCAGCAGAACCTTATGCAGCTGGAGTACTGTTGTATTCTTCCTATTCCTTTAACAATTGCTTCCTTCTGCCTCTTTCCAGTGCGCCTACCTAGCACAAACAAGAACCAATAAAGAAACTAAACCAAAAGTGCAGAAAAACAATTTTATCAGCTTGTGTCTCTAGTGATGAGGTACCCTTCCAGCAAATGCTAGGGAGCACATCTAATCTTTACAGTATACTAAGGGACACCAACAGAGAATTTCACAAAATCATTTTTTTATGATTGATAGCAGATTACATTTCATTTTATATACTTCTGGGTCAGTGGTTCTTAACTGTTTCTAACTTATTATTTATTGACAATTTCAAGAGAGGAATTGAAGTATAAGAAGAGAGGAAATCCTAACAATCACTAAATGAAAAATATAGTGCCTGCAGTGGGAAAGTATTGTCTGCCATTCTCTTACAACACAACTACCTATCATTGCCCTCTTCTCCCGAACCTCTATTTATCTGTATAGCTAAGCGATTTGGAGGCTGCTCTGCCTGAGTGTTAGGAAACCATTTAGCTCATAGCATGGGGTCTACCATGAGAGCTGGGTGAAACTTTTTGTGCACCACCTTTGTGTGCAAAAAAAATGCAGATTCAGGTCAACCGAAACAAACTAGCAAATTCAGGTCAATTTCAGTGAATTCTTGTGGTAAAAACAAATTTGTTTTGTAAACATCTAAATATTTCAATTAAATGACTCTTCAAACAAATGGGGTTGGAGGGTGCGGAGCTCCATAGTGAAGGCACTCAGGATCTGGATCACAACCATTGTCTGTAGCTGTGCTTTCCACTGAAATACCCACAAAGACAGGCTGTGGTAGGAGGAGGTTTAAAAACCCTCTAGAGGGGAAAATGCCCGTTTCTAATGATCAAAACCAACATTGACTGTTGAGGGCACCTCTTACATGTTTGCTCTGCCATGACATCATTTGTTTGGGAAGAATAAGTAATTCAGAGGGCAGCTAAATCTGAAGGGTTAATAGTCAGGATTGACAGGTGAAAGGGACTACGAATGAGCACACCAGTACATAGCAGTCTAAAGTAGAAGGAACAGAGAGAAACAGATTATGTAATAGGGGGAAACATTATTTATGGTGTTTGTTATATAATATTAATACCTAACACTAGAGTAATGCTTTTCATTGTGCATATCAGAATGCTTTACATACAGGGGAAATAGCAGCTTACAGATGCAGAAAATGAGGCACAGAGACTGACTCTGCATCCCAGATTAAGTGAGGCAGCACCAGGACTACAACCCAAGTCTTCTGACTCCCAGTCCTTTGCCTAGGACTTCTATAACTGATCTCCATTCTGTCACTTTTTATTTTCGTTCTGGAATTGGGCATTGAAATATATCTTCAGAAAGCAGGGGAAATGTAAATTCCCTTAAAAATGTAAAACTTAAGAAATATAAAAAGGAGGGGGGCAGTATAGGTATAGGTCTCCTAACATACATATATTCTGCATTACTATTTATCAAAATTAAAATACAGGTACAGCTGCCATGTGTTCTATACTTGCTGACTTCCCTATATACCCTATAGTTCCATAAAGAAAAGCCACCTAATTTGTAATAGCAAATGTCTTTTTTACACACACACACACACACACACACACACACACACACACACACACACACACACACACACACACACACACACACACACACACACACACACACACACACAAAATAAAATCAGTGTTGCATTGACTAAATGATACTTAGGTCCAGATCCAAAGCCCATTAAAATCACTGGGAGTCTTTCCATTGACTTAATGAACTTTGAATCAGGACGGAAGAGGGTTTTCTATCTGTGTAGGAACACCACTTCCACAAATTACAGTAGCTGTCTTGGCAGAGGCTTTCTTTTTCACTGATACAGCTGTGTCTACATACTGGGAGCTAGATCGACAGAGTTCCATCAGTCAGGTGTGTGGATTCTTTTCATACTGCTGACCAAGGTACAGTGCTTAACTTGTGCCAGGCTTGCCAGGGCTGAGCCCTGGCACCTTCAGGCTTAGCAGTTCATAGCCCTGACACCTATGGGTTTGCTGCATCAGTTATGAATATAAAAACATTTCTTGAGTCTCCGCATGTAATAGCTTGAGCTCGGGCACCTCTTTCATTACAAATTAAGCACAGCCAATGTAGCTCCATCAATCTAACTTTTAAGAACAGACAAGGCCTTAAATATGCTCACTTCTATACCTGTGAGCAATCCAGTTCGTTACACACTGGGAGTGGTCTCACTAAAAAGTTAGGCATGTGTATTAGACTTTACAAGATCAGGACCTAAAACACGTAAAGGAAATTCATTCTGTTCAGTTTATTATCCAACAAAATGAAGACGACACCCCCAGACAGGAGTCAATTTATTGTATTATATTTTAAAACGTAAGTGCTTCCACTGAATCAATTGGCCACTAAGCCTGCTAGGGAATTGATACTGTATCGACAGCATAACAGCCCAGCAGCAACGTTGTGTAATAAATGTTTACATGTCATCAAGTCTGCAAATACTCAGTAGCTTCTGTGTGACAGAATCTTCCTCTAATTGTAATTTGTCTCAATTTTTCCATTACTTGTTTTCATTTTCTAGCTTTGCTCACCGACAAACCTCCAAAACCATTGTTCCCTGTGGAGAACCATCCGAGTGTCATAGATGTCCAGCTGGGTAAGTCCCCTTCTGGGAATAATAGAGCCTAAATATCAGTTCTGGTAACAGATGGGAAAAATTGAAAGGTTTATTGCCACTGTTATTACATGCAAATCAGTTTGCTGCTTCTCATTTTATAATGGTAGAATTTACTGCAACAGCAGTTTAAAGAAATAAGTTTGTGTAGCTTCAAGGAATGGCAATACTAATTGGTACCCTGAGTATTAAATATGCGGGGCTGCTGTTCTTTTGAGTGTGTGATTGATAAATTAATGGATGCCTTCATTGGTGCCTACACTGGTCAGTCAATGGTCACCATGCATAGGAGACAAATATTTTAATAAAATACAGGATGGTGATCCTTTAAAAGATAAAGGGAAAGAATGCATTGTTTATTCTTTGATGAAAACCTTTGTATTCTTTTGTCTGTCTCTCCTGCTAGCCTGAATGTGTCTGAATCTTAATCAGCCACAGACACTTGCGGTAACAGGAAGAAACTTTATAAGAGAGTTCTGCAAAGTGACCTTTTTGAGAGTAGTTAGCTGTGGGCCACATTGTTGCTGTGGGTAATAGTGGGATTTTGAAGTTCTGGTGGAAGTCTTGTTAGGTTGGAAACATTCCTTGTGTTGAGGTATGGAATTGCAGATACTGTTGAGGATTGAAGTGTGTGGGTTTAAGTTATAAAAGAAGCATTTGTTTTGACAGACTGTTAGCCTTATCATGCTTAAATTGAGTTATTTGCCTGACTCTGCTCTGGCTCTAGGTTTACATTGGAACAAGACCACTGAATCCTGATTTACACATAAATGGAAGTAGGATCATGATTTGAGATTGTTAGATTGTGTTGCACAGATACCAGTGTGATAGGGCCATATGTTTTTAATGTAAACCTACTGTTCTACATCCCAATTCAGTAAAATTAACTTCAGGCTTGTGCTTAAGTGCATCCCTTTTCCTCAAAGCACTTATGCATGTGTTTAAGTCCCATTGAATGGAACTTAGGTCCTTGAATTGGACTGTCTGTTAAGTTGTGGACGATAATGTGAATTGTTTATGACCTGAGTTCATCTTAAAAATTAACTTTCAACAGTTTGTAAGGATTGCTAGAGAGAAGGCAACAGTGAATTCTGCCTAAAGTACACAGGGCCAAATCCTGCCCTCAGATATGGATACTCCAATTATCTTAATTCAGATTTGTGTGCATGTGTCTGATGATTGAATTAGCTCCTTAGTGATGAAAACAAACACATACACACACAGGTCCAAAGGGCATCATCCAAAACTCACTGTAATCACTGTCAAGACACCCACTGACATGGGTTTTGGATCATCCCAGCAAGCTGAACGCCAATTCAGTTCCATTAATTACGCTCATAGATTTTACTTTTTTGAAAAAAACAACAGAATTAATGAATCTTTCGAGGGTGGTGAACTGTCCCCAAGTACATCAGTGAAACAAAGTAATACAAAACATGCACATCCTTGTTTCCTATACTCTTATTGGATCTTCCTTTCTAACCTCAATTCCCCCCACCTCATCTTACATATCTAGCCCCTGCAGAATATTTCTTTGACTGGTTCCCCATACAAAACTATTTTTTTCTACTAGTAAAAAGTGTTGATACAAAAGAATCTCCTACCCCTGGGAGATATGTTGCAGTAATAGGATTTCAGAATATCTCTAGAGGGAAATAAAAGTCCTTGCATTCTTTTGTCCCACAGTATAATCCATTAGCTGTCCCCTAGGATCTAGGAATTTACATGCAGCACTTTCTTGCTGACGCAGTGGTATGTTTCGTTATTGTTTCTAAACTTCCATAATATGCTGAAAGATTAATGTTTACAAGGTAACAGTACCCTAAATATAGTTCTAAAGCACTGAGAGTGTTCTTCCAGCTGTACCCACTTTGATTTAAAAGGCAAGGAGCTGGGAGTAGAGAATTCTCAGTGAGGGGTCCAGAGTTTCAGAACCTACCTCCCCACCCCCGGCACACTCTCTCTCTCTCTCTCTCTCTCTCTCTCTCTCTCTCTCTCTCTCAGTGTGGAAGGATTTGTTGATCTTCAGAGCACAACACATTTTTCTCTATACTACAGAGTGTGAAAGAGGCATTGGGTGGAGAGTTCTGGTGAGAGTTGTGGACAGGGGTGAGGTAGCTGCTGGTTTTAATTTGTTTATTTGCCTGTCTTAAAATGTTGCCTGTATGTACCAACAGTGTGTGTTCTGATATATTTGTATTAGAAATCAACATAAATATTCTATTCAAAATCATCCTAATTTTACAATGTCAATAATCCCAGGAGATTAACCTGTGTATCCAATTTGTATATGCCCTTTAAATAGTCAGGCAAATATTAAAATGCTACTACGTACCAAATAAACAACATTCACTCCATTAACGTGGCCACTTTAATAGAAAGACCAGTTTAGCTTTCCATTGCCAAATGAATCTTTAGTTGTCTTCTCTTTGTAGGCCCAGGAGAATAGCAGTTAATATTTCCTATATCCAATATTTACACAGGATTTAATGATAGTATCCCTATAAATCTCAACATTTACACAGGATTTTTTAAGAGCAGTTAGTAGCCTGACCACAGTCATCATCTTATGTGACCTAATTTCCAACTTCAGTATTCACCTATTAGCTTTCTCTACTATAAGAAGATGGGTTTGCATGGTTCTTATTGACAATAGATAAGAGTTCCTTCAGGCTTCAGATAAGCACCAGAGCATGTCTTGTTTCTTCTTAAGGTGTGTGATTTTTTTTTTCTTTTTCCATGCTTTGGAATTTCACAAAATCAAAACAGCCCTGTCAAGTTCAGATGGAAGTAGAAACTACAAATTGCCACCCGCTTGTTTTCTCTGTTTGTCTCTGCTGAGGAGAGCAAGCAAGACAGAGAGATGACAAGAGGACCAGAGAGCATCACAGAGGACTAGTCTGATAGCTCAAAACAATTTAATTATCCAAGACACTTTGCTAAACCAGACAATAATTTCAGCCTTGGACAAAACTAGAAGGGAAGTACAATAGATTGATTTAACTGCTTGCTTTGATTGCTAATTTTCTTCCAGAATTTTTTATTTTAATATTCATAAGCATTATGGGTTTTGAAAGGATTTGTGAATCACAATCTCATTATAGAATATGCAGCAGACTTAACCTTCTATACATTGACATTATATTTTAAAGATTAGTTCTTCAAATACTTGAGTTTCCTCTAATAGTCTTAACTGTTTCCTAATGAAGATCCTTCAAGGCTTTCCAATAGTTCAAAGCTAAGTGTTAAAGCTGGCAGAATATTTGTTCAAGATTTTTGAACAAATATATATTCATCCTTATGTCAGATGACTAGCCCTGCAATCCATTGAATCTGGCCATATTGTACTGTATTTGTCAGGAGAAGGTATGGCCTTGTAGCTTCTGCAGATGATTAGGGATCAAAAAAATTTTCCCGCTCCACAGCGATTTGATAGTGCCCTTGGTCAAGTGACATAACTCCTGTCAGACATAATTTTCTGACCTGGAAAATGTGTTAATACCTCTTGGAGGATTCTGAGGATAAAGTTTGTAACGTGCTTTAAGATTCTTGCTTTCTACACTGCGCATTTACTTCTGCCACAAAATATGGCTGCTTCTTTGTTAAACCTTATTTAGCCTAAATTTGTCCACTACTTGTTGCAGAATTCCTAGTGTAGTTTTAAAAATCAAAACAGGGAGATCTGTACATCTCAAAGCTTCAGGTTCTGATTCAATCAGTTTTAAAGATCTGAATATGACTGTTCAGACCATCGGAATAAAAATCCACTTCTTTTGGAAGCAGGGCAGGACAGATTTGTCATTTTCTAAATGTGTGACTGTGGTGACTGTAAGTGAAGCGTGCTGTGCTATCAATCTTGTGACAAACTGTTGGTACATTACTTTGCTAATTGTATTTCAACGTTATTTCCCTCTTCCCTTTCCTATGGAACTTTGTTTACTGTCTCAACATGCTGAGACTATGAATCTGAAGATCATCCTCACTGCATCAATTCTAAGCAGCCAGATGACTTTGAGCTAGGAGCCAGATCAGGCAAGAGAACCTCTGCACCTCTCAGGCAGTACAAAGAACCACGATCCACCTGTAATGAAACAGTGGAGAATTCCCCTAGTATGGGGGTGGGAGAGTCTTAACAAGCATAAAACTAGCCTAGTGGGCTGGTGCATGCACCCTGATGTAGGGAGCATATAAAGGGTGTGTTCAGAGAAGGGGTGAAGCACAGCTGTGCTCTAATTCTTTGCTAAACAATGGCCCCAAAGGGGCCATGCAAGCTAGGTTATAATAGAGCAGCTCCTAGACTCATCTAACTACCACTGGGGCTGATGCTGGGTGAATAATTGATTTTTCTGTTTCAGGCAGCAAACAGCAAAATCAGAAAAAAATAATCACATTGTTAAATGCTTTGGAATTCATCAGCAATGTCTGCTTTGGACCCAAGGCCAGTGCAACCATTTAGGTGACCTAGGCGATCGCCTAGGGCGCTAGGATTGGGGGGGCACCATTTTCTTTTGCAGCGACCACGGCAGCCAGATCTTCAGCTGCCCCAGTCACCGCAGGCATTTAGGTGGAGGGAGCTGGGGCAGGGGAGAGCGGGGAGGGCCGCCTGCAGCAAGTAAGGGGGGGGCGGCACGCAGGGGAATTCCCTGCCCCAGCTCACCCCTGCCCCGCCTCCTCCCCGAGCACGCCGTGGCTGCTTCACTTCTCCCGCCTCCCTGGCTTGCGGTGCCTAAGCTTGGGAGGCAGGAGAAGTGAAGCAGCCACAGCGTGCTCGGAGTGGAGGCAGGGCAGGGGTGAGCTGGGGCAAGGGGGGTGCCTCAGGGCGAAGGCTGGGGAGCTGCCACGAGGGGGGAAGCTGCCACGGGGGGGTGCCTCAGGGCAGAGGGGGAGAGCTGCCTTTGGTGGGGGCACCTCAGGGCAGGGGCGGGGGGGGAGAAGGGTGCAAGGTAGAAGCTTCACTTAGGGCCCAAAACATCCTTGCACTGGCCCTGTTTGGACCAGCAAACTGTGTGTCTGTGGCCCATGCCTTAAACCTTTAGCCCAGTAGGTGAGGTCTGTGTATCTAACTCTTGCTTTCTAATCTTTACCCCAGCAGTTAGGGCAGTTGCCTGGGATGTGGGAGACCCAGGTGTGAATCTCTACTCTACTACAGAGCAGGGACTAGAACTCAGATTTTCCCCCTGCTAGGTGAGCATCTTAACCTGCAGGGCATAGGCCATTTTTGGATAGGCTGCTCTCCGTTTCTCCTGTTTAAGCTGTTAAATAAACCATTTGTCTGAAAAAGTTCACCCAGCTCTACTTAGAATTACATATTCCTTAGAGGAGCTAAAGATCAGAAAACGTCACATGCCAACAGAACTAGAGCTGTTCATTCCTTGGCCTTTATTACAATTAATTTTAGGTAAAATCTCCTCTTTATGGATATTTCTTTAGGATTAGGTGTAATTGAAATGAATGTTTGCATGTCAGTGTGTATAGTAGTTGAATCCATCATTTATGTATCATCTGGTTTTAACAATATATATTTGCTTTGACCTCAGAAATATAGTAAAGAAGGGTGACATAAGCATTACTTTAAGAAGGGCAAATTTCTCGGTTAATTCATTTTCCAAACAAGGGAAGTGTCAAGGGATTTACCTTGCCAGGATTCATGGTAGTTTTCTTTGTTTTATTATGGGAATTGTTGGGTGATTCCAGCCCCACCTACTATATATAATGTAAAAAGCATTCTGTATCTTACTATTGGAAAATATGCTACCTAGAATGTTAGTTTCATAGTTGAACCAATAACATTTTATAGGTAGCAGAATCTTTCCTGCTAGACTATTCTGTAGATATCCATCCTCCTCTAGTAATACTCAATAATACTTGATGGTAGGCAGTGTAATTTACCCCACAGCCATAGTCTTCATCATTAAACTGAGTGCATTATGTATTCCACAAACCGGGCTAAAAACTATTCTTCAATGTCTTAAATTCCTTTTTCCATATGCAAAGTCTGAGCAAATGCCTAGGTACATAGTGAGGACAGAATCTTGCCCCAAACCATATCCCAGATTCAGAACTATGGAGCTTACATCCCATTGCTATGTCTACCACCTTGAACTTTTACTGTCTATCATGATTCCACATCCCCTATCTAACCGTTTAGGACAATGGATCCATGAAGCTGCAGTACCACTAGCTCTCCATACTTATAGGGAAGAAAACTATTAAAGAGCAGTTCTCCACAGAGTTCCTATGAATGGGCTCTCTGAAGCATGCATCTGCTCTGCAGCAGAAATGCAGAAGTTCCACTGCTTTCCAGGCCATGCGTGCCTCCACTGGGGGAGGTAGGATTTGCGTCTATTACAAAAGCTTTTGTACTAATCTGTACAGAATATTAGAGACACATTGTCTGACATTTAGCTTTAGAAAAAGTTCCCTAAATACACTGTGTATTACAGCTAATGCTTTAATGCTAATTTGGTTCATTTTTAATAGCTTTTCCCAGGGATAAAGCCAAAATGCTACATTTAGAAACTAGATACCAGATTCTGCCTTTAGGGTGGTTTAATCCACAGTCGCTATCAATTTCAGTATGATTAATCCAGATATGTGCAGAGGTAACAGAGAACAGAGTTTGGCAGCTGCTATTTGTGACAGTTTGACTGATTTGGGGACACTGGGCCAAATTCTGCTCGCTCTCCCATGTAGTTAACACCCAAAGACATCCATGAGATTTTCACTAACATATCAGAGAGCAGAAGCTGACCTACTCTATACTTACATATTTCATTACTGTTGTGTTTCTGTTGAAGTATTTTGTATTCTTCATTGGGTTTTGCATCAGGCTTCTTAATGTACAACTTTGAGGACATAATGATTTTATCCTGTTTATTTTTATGGCACAATATCCATCGATACCAGACAAATATCCTTTAAGACAAAATTTGCCATAGAGGTGTCTTAAAACTTCAGTCATATCTCTTTTATTTTCTTTCTTATCTGCACTACCACAATGTAAAATTCTTGAAGTAAAAGCCACTGAGTTTATAATGGCTCACATTTCCATAGTGGCTTTCATCCACAGACATTTACAAACTGATTGTAAACCTCATGGGACTGAACTTGCACATCTTCTGCAAAGTTCACATAGAAGCCAATGACAACTTTGTCCAAATGACCAGCAAGTGTACCTATATATCCTTGCTCAGACAAAACTGTCATTGAAGTCAATAAACACACTACTCCACCCACCATTTCTTTGCAATATTTATTGCATTTGGATTGTTCCAAGTCATATTTCCTCCAGAAAAGAAAAGTCCAGGCCACGGGACTAGAAGCAGAAAGGATGGTCTAGTGGGAAGGATGCTGGAATGAGACTCCTGGAAAACAGCTGTATTCCTCACTCTGCCACACACTTTGTGTGTGCCTTTGGGCAAGCCTCTTAATCTACCAGGTGCCTCAGTTCTTCATCTGCAAAATGGGGACAATACTTCCTTATTTCAAAGGAGTCTGAGGTGCTCAGACGCTGCAGCGATGGAGGTAGGAAATGGTAGGTAGATAGAACATTGAGGATTAAATATTCACCCAAGTTTTTCCTTATCTTTCTTAGGTTCTGATCATGAAACTAAACTTAAATGCATTTGACTGATGTGTATTTGTCATACTTATATGTGTGATACTATGCAATTGAAAGTGGGGAATATATGTATGTACTACTAGGAGAGTAGCTATATAGCTTTTGGGTTGTAATAAAAATGGGCAGTTCACACCATTTTCCATACTCATTAAAAACACTGTCACTGGAATGCATTCATGTTGTTCCATTTGATGTTTGTTTGTCATATGACTGAGTTAGGAGAAGGTGAATGCCTCATATATTCTGTATATTACAGGACATTAATGTCTGTCTGCACTATTCTGACCTTTTCAACATTCTGCAGTTTGCTGGGTATGCCATTCCTTGTCTCCACTTATTTACAGACTCACTAAAATATAGAGAAGAGGCAGAACGATCAATCATTCAAAATATACAAGAGTGAGAAAGGTCTAGACCATGCATCCTGCTCCTCGTTTTTCCACAGTGCATATCCAAGATTAAAATATGGATTAATCATTCTTATGAATCTTCCCTTTCTGAGGCATAGAAAATGGAAATTCATAGTCTATTCCAAAGGCAACCACGGTGCAGAAAATGAAGAGTGATTACATCATTCCTATTTATTAAAATCAGGATATTGTAAACTCACAATCTTGGGTGCCATAGTTATATAGACACAACTTAAGACTTGTTATCAAAAGAAAAGAATTTAAAAAAAAAAACTATCAAACTTTTGTTGAATGTAGTCTATATCTGGATTATTTTCACACTTAACTTTGTCCTAGATACTCTTGTATTTATTTTTGTCTTACAGGAGTGAATTGCTTGTATTACAAAACTGAAGTTTCACTATTACAACCAGATTGATTTACTGTTCTATTCTTAGATTCTGCCTACAAATGAGAGTCTCAAAGGACGATTTGTCTATAAAGCACTGATACCTTCACTATCTACCGAATGCATATAGTACTTGCCTTTTCAGCAGCCAAATATCAAGTGGAAATCAATAATACAGACAGTAGAAAGCATTGGAAACACACTGGAACACACTGCACTTTCTATTCCACATTTTTAGGTTAATAGGCCAACTTCATGATAAATGCAGTTGTCTAGTAGTGGGTATGTTTTTATATACTTAATACCATATACAAGTTTACCAGTTTTAGCATTTTCAAGCAGATGAATACATTTATACGTGTGAATAGTCCCATGAAAGCTAAATGGAACTACTCTACATGTATAGCTTTACTCGGAAAGGTAAGTATTTGTAGCATCAGGCTCTTAACCCTTTAAGCAATACACTTATTGCTGAAGCAGCAAACTTTGCTGATAGACTTGCACATAGTGCTCACACAATGGCATAAGTAAATAGCAATTTAAATTTAGCAGATCTAAGGTCTAAATGAATTGCATACTTTACTAATACAGACTCAATTACATGGCTTGCAAATGGTGCTGCCTGCTTTATTGGTCAAGCTTCGTACAATTCTCTCCTAACTCAAAGCATTTTCCATGCTTCACTGACCAAGCTGAATAGTTTATGGGTTCAGAATTTTCAGACTTTTTTTTTTGAAAGTCAGTCATCCGTGATTGAGCTACATATCCTAGCTCATTTATCCAGAGCCAATGACTAGAGGGAAGAGAATAATTAACTAACAAAATGTATTCGATAAATTCCACCTCTTTTTCTATTCACAAATTGCCCTCCCATAAGTGAGAGAAAACCCTGATCTATTTCAAATAATTTTCACAAATCCTTGGGGGTTTGTAGCTCTTTTGTGAGTTCGTTGCACATCTTCAGTATGCAGAACTGGGAATTGCTGCTGTTTTGATGAGATGTGTTGGCCCTGTAGAACCATAAATTCCTTGACTGGACAAGCGTTAACTCTTTTATAATCAGGTTTCCAACTGAAATACCTGCACTGATGAATTTGAAATCCACTTTCAGTGAATAATCGGCAATATTCCCTTCAAATTCTGTTTTAGTAAACATACCCGGCAGAAAAGTGTTTTGCTAGAAAATTTGTATGGAGAGTGGGAAGGAATGCAGGAAATGGGGAAAGAACAAAACCAAACAAACAACTGAAATTTTTTTTTAAATGCAAACAAATATTTCTGGAAAAGTTTTTGCCTCATTCAAACAGCTCTGCCATGAATCCACTTTAGAGACCAGATTGTAGAGATTATACAGCTCACATTAGGCAATCAGTTTTACCAAAGAAAATTGACCGAGAGGTTCTCTGTGGGACTGCAGTTTAGCTTTTGCAAATTTTACATGGCAAAATGAATGCTACTCACGATCAAATAACTATTCATATTGTAAGTACTGTACGTGATAAAGGGGCAGCATCCTACTTTAGCATTAATTCAGGTGCTGACAAATTCCAAGTTCAGCTATTCTGCACAGTCTCTCCCGGTGTAACTCCTATCTGAAATTATGGCTATTATTACAGGGGAATTTGCAAATGAATTCATGTTTATCAACACCTTAATTTTCTACAGGCATGTCAGGGTTCATGTGTAATGGGGCACGGACACCCCCCATTGCTTCTCACTGAAATAAATAGGAAATCCACAGGTAAATAACCTGTAGTGCACAGGAATAGACATTCCATATTAAACAAGTTATATTCTAGAAGCTTTTTCAGATGAAAGATCAACAGGTCATCTTTGGTAATATGCAAACCTCTTATTTACTGAGCTAATTTTCAAATAGGCCTGCAAATATTTTGTTCACACATCTGCATGCATACCCCTTTGTTTGTGCTGAGTGTGTAACAACACACCTAACTACTCCACATGTTTTGCAAAAAAGTTCTATTAATACACATAAACAGGCATTCCTACATATAATAAGTGACCTATGACTGTGGAAAATAGCCTCCAAAAATGTTGTTAAAAGTATATACAAAGAGAGAGAGTGTCCTTTTCTAACAGTAATAGTGTTGTGTATATTCTTCATTTATGTACCTCTCATTTTCTGATTTCCTGTGGTGCACATACTGCAATTACTTACCTTATTGTGCTACAGACTAAAGTCGATTTTTAGACTTGCCATTCATCTAATTTCTAAAAATATATTTACTAAAAGTCCCCAAAACCTAATGACTGTGAAAGTATTTGGAAGGTTTCAACCACTCTAGGTATTTTAAATATTGGGGTATTGTGGATCCAACTTTCCCATCTCAAAGGCCCTAACGCTATCAGTAGAGTACTTAGATACCATGGCAGTGCGCACCTTAGAAATATGATAGCTAATTCCCAGTGAAAACTGTCAAACAATTTATTACACGCTACCTGATTTATTAAGTTTGATCTCGATAGAATTATGGAAGGCTCAAAGGATTGGTTATGGGCTACTAAACTTTTTACCCCTAAGTTTCAACAATGGGCCAGTTTAGTAGGAAGTAGTCACTTTTGGTGGCCTTTGTGAGATTATGTGAGGAACTCAAAACAGTGGATAGATGTCCACTGTTGGTGTTTAGATGACAATCTCATCAGAGAGACCCAGGATTTAAATAGACCTGGGGACTGAAATAATTTTTTCAGTGGTCTCTCCGGATTATGGTTGAAGCAAAGGAACCATGTGCTGCTTCTGCTACCCATGTTGTATATGTTTGGAAGGTAACCAGGGAACTTCAGTCTCTGGGATTGGCACTTCGATATCTTTCATGATCTCTACATTCACTAAACAGAAAAGGAAAAATATGCTGGTTCATGTTCCAATACCTGCTGTTGTTTACAGCATATGCTGGATCTGGGCCTTCTGGAATGCTGGCAGAATTTATTTTTTAAAAAGGCAACCCGAGGAATCTGACTTTTTAGCAGACAATAATAGATGATTATGAGATTAAATAGGGGGCAACTGAACAGCTGGCATGTGTATAAAGTTTTATTTCCTCACTACGCCCTTGATTGAAATCACCAGTTTTCAAAGCCGATGCTGACTCTATTGAACCTAATTTAGATCCTGTATCAAATCAGATGAAACGCAAGTGTAACTGGGAAGGAAACTGATGTTCTGTAACTCAAGCACTCAGCAGAATGCCACATCTGTGGTGGGAGAAATAGGATGAGTTCCCACAACCACCTGCTTTTAATGAACATCTAATCTGCTAACAGTGGGTTATGTCTAAGAATAGTCTGAATTGCTGGCCATTTTTCTACATGTATGTAGCATCTTGTTTAACCAATGGCTCTGTTGGCTAGTTTTATGGACCCAGTTTCCACCTAGAGATGGGAATTAAAAGTTCTACATTCTACCCCAGCTATCTACCAAGCTGAGTCTCTCATGAAGAAATTTGGTTTCCCATTTGCATACATGGAAAAACCAACCACAATGTAATAAAAATAATTTTCTAAACAAATATAGTAGTAGGAGATTTTGATGTGAAAATAATAAAATAGAGAGAAAGAGAAACTTGAGTGTTGATTAATATTAAAATACCAAACTTGCCAGGTCGCTCGTGGTTATGAAATACCTCACCTTGCCAGTAGGTAGACCATGTGATATTGTAATGTAACAGGTTACAACCGACAGCACTGTATCTATGAACATTTATCGGTGTTACTGTGATGTTTTGCGGCAGTATTTAGTGGGATCATGCAATTCAAGAATGAAACGACCTTCAGTTTAAAAAGGGATCAGGCTGAATGGTCCAAAAACCTTTCAATGGGATACTCAATAGCCCTGTGTTTTGATCAACCCGCTACTTAGAGTAAATGTGCTTCAAGTATTGCTGAATAAAACAAGCATGAATGAATAACACCGTTTTGAGCAACCTTGCCTCATGTCATTGGTGGGCTACATTTTGCCTTCATTTCCTTGCACAGGGCTCCCATTGACTTTGATGGAAGCTGTATACACATGATCAAGTTAGAATTTGCTTCACCCAGTGTTACACTTTAGGAAATTTCAAGTTTCTAAATAAAATCTACATCAAGTGCCAAATTGTGCCTTCCCTTAAACCCTCGCAGTACTAATGAAGGAGTAGCTAAAATCATATCATATAATCTCAAATAATATCCAAGCTGAAAGAAGTCTTGCTATAAGAATAATAAAGGAGATGAATCTAAACTTTTTCTCTGCACCACCAGTCCTTACTGTTGAGCTTCAGATGAAACAGAATCCAGAGAGGAGCCATTGTTTTGGTTAACGTTTGTGTTGGGGTTGCATGTAGAGGCCAGGATGCTAGAGGCTATAAATTAAAAACACATAGTGACACTGCCTGCTCCAAAAAGCTTACAGTCTACAAGAAAAGACTTAACAAGTGGATAATGGAAACCAGCAGGCAGGTTTGTGAAGTTGGGGAGATATGCAGATATGTGCAATTCTTAGCCTGTTAGGAGCAGTAACTGCAACTTGGCATTTACCTAGCTGTGGTCAGATGGCAGCCAAAACCTAAGGCCACGTCTAGGCAAAAAAAGGTTTTCAGAATAGTTATACCAGCAAACACTCCTAACATAGAAACAGCTCACGCTGAGAAAAAAAAGTGTTATAGTCAGTATTGCTTAAAATGCTCTGGTGAGCAAAATAAGTTATACTGGCAAAAGCACTTTTATGTTGGTATAATTGTGCCTACACCAGTGATGGGCAATCTGTAGCCTGTCAGGGTAATCTGCTGGCGGGCCGTGAGACAGTGTTTACATTCACTGTCCGCAGGCACGGCCACCCGCAGCTCCCAGTGGCTGCTGTTTGCCATTCCTGGCCAATGGGAGCTGTGGGAAGCAGCAACCAGCACCTGCCTGCGCCACTTTCCACAGTTCCCATTGGCCAGGATCAGCAAACTGCAGCCATTGGGAGCTGCGGGCGGCCATGTCTGCAGACAGCCGATGTAAACACCGTCTCGTGACCCACCAGCGCATTACCCAGATGGGCCGCATGCGGCCCGTGGCCTGCAGGTTGCCCATGTCTGGCCTACACTAAGGCTTTTTTCAGTATCCATTTTGCCGGTTTCCATTTTGCTAAGCCAACCTTCATTGCCCATTAACACTGATGGGGCAAAACCATAATCCTTCATTCTCCACCCCCCCAGGATGTGATTAGGCAGGTATACAGAGCCCAGTCCAGACTGCCCAGGGTTTGATTTTTGTTGCACAAAAATCTTCCCAATGAGGTATTGGGAAAACACAGTCCTTAACCAGTGTCTGGCTAGTTATATTATTTAGTAGTATTTGTGTGTAGCAGGTAGGAGTCCCAGTCATGCACCAGGACCCCATGGTGCGAGGCATTGTACAGACACAGAACCAAAAGACCCCAAAAGTTTACAATCTAGTATAAGACAAGTGACAAGAGAAGGAGATAGACAGATGGGGGAATCTGAGGAAACAATGAGTATGTCTACACTGCGGTCAGTAGGTTTGATTTGAGCTCAAGCTGACATATCTGAGCTTGCTTTAAACCAGCTAGCTTGAGCACCAGAGTAGCAAACCCATGGCAGTGTATGCTTCAATGCAACTGTATAAACACGCCCGGAACCTGAAACCTATGCTCCAAGGTCTCACTGTTTCAGGACATGATTAAAGCTAACTCGGGTATGTCAACTCACGTTCCAATCACACCTGGTGATTGCAGCCTAGACATACTCCGTGAGACAATATAGTCAGCACGCTGAGCAGTGTTTGTGACCTATGCACCCACCAATTTTTCACTTTCACTTTTAATTCCCAGAGAAGGTGGTTTAGTGCTCACTCTACAGATCTTTGTTTTTTCTGTTTAGCTGTCACAAGGGAAGCACACATTCAGTCAAGGAAGTAACAACTGAGTCTTAAGCTATTACTCAATAACCAACAGAGCAGATGTTTACATACTGAGTTTATAATACACGGGAGGGCAGCAGATAGGAACAGAAAATAATTAAAATTAAAATGAATAAATAATACCAAAGCATTGGAAGACTATTGGAGTGTTCTATTTTTATTTTTGAGTCATCTGGGCTCACTGGGTTTTTCTGAATATGTCTTTCACAAAGTCATATATTGAATACCTGGATAGCAAGGAGCAACACAGAAGGGATTTGGCAGGCGTCATCTTGATTTCTCTGTGCACTGAGCAGGGTTTTTTCATTTCATCCATCATTCACGACTTGCAGCGCTTCCAAAAGTCACTTAAACGTATCCTGCATAGGAAACTATAGGATGGAATGAAGCCAAGGAGTCTTTTTGCACTGTGTGCACCCTGTCATCACACTAATTCTGAATTGAGTGATACAAGCTGGCTTGTAGTTGCCTTTGTTAGAAGCGTAGTTGCATACCACACAATATTGTGCTGCATTTACACTGACTTACGATATACAGCATCACCAACCCTGGGCATCCACAAATAATGAATTGGGTGTCAAAAACCATGAGATTTTTATTTTAAAAAAATACATTTCAAATCATATTTGCCTTTTGATTTTTGAGCTTGTAGATCTCAACTTTTAAACTTTTCTCCATAATCATGAGGACTAGAAACTTCCTTTTAAAAGGGAGGGGGGTGGGGGGGAGGGAGAAAGAGCTGAGACTCTCCAAAGTCTTCTGAAGATGAGGTTTTAATAAAATCACCAAATACCTGAAACCAGTAATAAAATTGAGAGATGTCAGGAATGCTGGGAATACATGCAGATTTCTTCCATCTTCTGAGATATTTTGTTTTCCCTACAGATACTAGCTGAATTACTATCTATAGATAGCTCAATTGTTCTTGCTCCTGTTTTGGATTTAAAACAAACAAAAACAAATTATTTTAGTAAATGGCTTTTTTTCTTGGCTTAAATTCATTTCTGATCTTTGCTTTTACATTTATCACAAGCTCCACTAACTGAGCTTACTTTAGTCTCCCTTCAGAGATGTGGTCACACTTTATATTCATAGCTGTTTAAATAGCTAATCAGTTATAGATTGTTGCCTATTACTATAGCCTTCTTCTGATGTGTTTATATCTATGGTGCATACTATGCTTGTCTGTAACACCACTGAAATATCCGTCAATCATTTATATAAACTAGACATAAAAATCTAATAGAGTGCAGCCAGAAACATATTTACCTCATACACCAGGGGTTCTAAAACTGGGGGTCGGGACCCCTCAGGGGAGTCACAAGGTTATTACATGGGGGGGGTCATGAGCTGTCAGCCTCCACCCCAAACCCCGCTTTGCCTCTAACATTTATAATGGTTTTAAATATGTAAAAAATGGTTTTAATTTATAAGGTAGGGGGTTGCAGTCAAAGGCTTGCTATGTGAAAGGGGTCATCAGGACAAAAGTTTGAGAACCACTGTCATATGCAGACAACTGAAAACATTACGAGTCTTTCCTTTGACACAGATGGGCTTTGGATCAGGCCCTTCCTAAAGAATGTTTAGAACTGGTAGCTTTTGTAGCCAGTAACCTGGCTATTCAAAGGCTGAATTTGGATGATTTAGTGATTTTGCATTTGTTTTCCAATAATG
Source organism: Gopherus evgoodei (assembly GCF_007399415.2). Taxonomy (NCBI): domain Eukaryota; kingdom Metazoa; phylum Chordata; order Testudines; family Testudinidae; genus Gopherus; species Gopherus evgoodei. The sequence goes on from NC_044330.1 coordinate 96,651,092, forward strand.
AACTTGGTCCATTTACCGGAACTGTAAATTATAGCTTCTGTTATTGTAGGGTTTGGCTCACTTTGGTTTTGAATAGGTACAAAAGACTTCTGTAGAGTCTGGTACTTCTGGTTTTAAATGTTGCAATTCCAGAATTCCTTTAGAGACAAAGCAACAAACAAGGCAAAATCCTGCTGTGCCTGAATGAGTTATGCCTGCATGAGAAAAGAGCTTGTGGTATGCCTGGCTGGGTTCATCGATTTATATTTTCATAGTTGTTGCTTAAGTCAGATGAAAGTTATTGAAGGTTGTGAAGCTTTTAATTAAGGATCTATTCGTTCTGAAGGAACCAAATGACTGGAAATGATCATCCCATTTACCTTTTCATCACCCTCCAACAGTTCAATACTACTGTGAATACTTAGGGCCTGATTTTTCACAGATGTGGAAACCTGTAACTTCTTGAGTGATCCATCTGATGTTAAGAAATACAGTAGGGTTCAATCCTGCTCTTTTTTACTTCAGTGAGAGCAAGGTGGGACATTTGTTGCTCACAAATCATATATCAATTTAATGGCATCATCATTTACATTTCCAAATGCATGCCCAGGGACTTTTAATTATTGTCTTCTCATCTGGCTTCAATACAATTTTATATATTTGAGAAATTAGCCTTGACCAGAGACTAATCTCCAGCTAAATTTGATTTTTTTTTAAATGAAACCATTTTGTATGAGATCAGCACAAATATAGCATCTGAAATTCTCACATTCAAATGTTAAAATAGCCAAACTGATTTCATTCTTGCTTTCCCAAGGAGTGTGAGCCCTGCTCAGAGAAGCTTATTCCTGAAGCAAAATTTGGCCAACCAATAGTAAATTCTTGACTATATGAGCCTTGATTCTCTGTTCTGGCTTACCTCTGGCAATACGACCTTTGCACCCTCTGGATTCTGAACTCCTAAACTAAAGAAGGCCCCAGGGCTGCTTTAACTCACCCTCTGCAACAATGTCCCTCTATGCTGCACACATAGCCAGAGGGAAGTACACTCTGACCCTGCCTTGTTCTTTCCTTAGCATATGCCTAAGATGGGAGTTATGTAGGGTTCTTCCACTGGCTCCACAATGCTGGGAAACATCTCCCTCCTCCCATATGATTATAAAAATAGGTTAGAGTTGTAAAATAGTCATGACCATATCACAATAATGCCCCAGAACCTGAAGTTGAGTAAACCCACCCTCTGTGGATCTTAACGTTTTCAGTGGCTAAGTTTGGTAAATCATCTAGAATTTCAAGTCTGATCAGAACCTAGGAGGGTCCCCAGCCCTGCCTCTCCACCACAACAGAGTGATGAATAAGGCCAAGACTGAGCACTTTTGAAAATCATTTAACATTTGTACTTGTGAAGAACTAGATATGTCTCCAAATGACCATATGTGTACTCAAGTGCCTGATTTCTGTACTCTGTCAATGGGAATTGCATGCAAAAATTAGGCTTGCAAATATACTCACATTTTTGTACACACACACACACACACACACACACACACACACACACACACACACACACACACACACACACGAAAAATAGGTCCTACATTTTTATTTAAGGACAACTTAAATTCTACAGGAGCTGGCTAGGTGCATATCCCACAACACCGAAAATAATCCCACTTCTCTGAAGAAAGTGAAGATTGTGCATGGTTGTGCAGTTAATATGGGGATGCTTTCCCACCTACCTCATTGGGTGAGACCTTAGGAAAAATGATCTTGAACTTCCCAATAGTTTTGGGTTCAATTTTAGGGATGGATGATGTTCATAAACAATGGAAGGGCCGGTTTTAACTAAATCAGTTGACCCATCACTAATGCAAATCATAAGGCTCAGACAACAAAAGCAAAGTTGTGAGCCAAACACCTAGACTAACAACAAAAATGTATAGGACACTTGGAAGGGAAAGACCACTGAGCGGGCCCAGAGTGTTCCTAACCCCGCAGGTTGCCATAGCAATAACAGCAATAGCTGCTGATTTTAAGAAATCAGAATAAGAACAATGGAAGTGAGCGAACAAAGGAGATACTGCTATGAAATGCTGTCTGGCGCAAACCAGGCATTAGCCAGCTGGGCACTTGAATATGTGGGAAGGGATAGTGTCTTTACTGAATGGTTTATGAACTGTTCAGCTCACATGGACCCTGGTGGTGTTACCTCATGAAAGAAGCCCCTGTGTTCTCTCTATTAAAGAATGTCTTTGCTTAAAGATGCATTCATTCAAATGCTGCCCGTTTATTGAGGGTCAGCTTCTAATTTCAAATGCTCTGTTTCAAACCTGCATGATGAATCCAGACTTTGAAGAAGTTCAAGTTTGAACTTTGTAGCTAGTCTGTATCTGTAAGGGGATGAACCGACACTTCAGCTCCAGTCAGACTGGATTTTGCAGAAAAAATGTATTTATTTATTCACCTGTAGTGATGATACCAGTCAAAACTGGAAGGAACAGATACAATCAATGCATATGTAGCCAGGTCAGTTATCTCAGGATGTTGATTTGAAAGTGCTACTCCATATTGCTGTTTGCAGTCTCTGTGCCTCAAGATATTAAAATTTAGCTTAAAAGACTCATTTTCCAAAGAAGAAAGCGAACAATGATTTAAAAAGTCTATACCCATAATTCAGCATTCAGACTCCGGACAACTGCAGCATTTTGTCCCTGTCTCAGCAGTGAATGTCCCTCTAAATTTGTAAGTTTTAAGTGGGAAAAGTGAAGCAGCTTGCTTCTGATTAAAGAGAAAGCTGGTTGTCTTTGATAACATAGATAAATGCTTGGATACTTACTTTTTAATTGCTTTATTGCCAGAAGTTTTCAATGAAGCCATAAAAGAGAAAAAAAATGATCAGTCTAATTGCTTCAAGATGGATATGTAATGCATAAATCTCTTGTTTAATGGATCTAGTAATAGACCACCTGTTTCAGTTGCCTTTTCCCATTCAGAATATGAATGAATAGTTCTCTCAGATGTGCACAAAGAGAAATCATAATCTCACACTTGGAAATTCTATGACTTTTTATATTTCATCCAGGGACATCATCCTTATTATGTAGATTAGCCAATCTTATTGATTTTTGGGGTGCAGAGGAAGCAATCTGTCTAGTACATAGTACTTATTGTATTTCCATTGTCAGACTTTATTTTGGATGGTGGTCAAATGTTAATACACTAGATCAGGGATCAGCAACCTTTGGCATGCAGCCCACCAGGATAAGCACCCTGGCAAGCCGGGCCGGTTTGTTTACCTGCTAGTTCCGCAGGTTTGGCCGGTCGCGGCTCCCACTGGCAGCAGTTTGCCACTCTAGACCAATGGGGGCGGCGGGAAGCAGTGGCCAGCACATCCCTCGGTCTGCTGCTTCCCTCTGCCCCTTCTCAGAATGTACGACCATCACAGCACAGACCCATACCAATAGGCAATGGAGGCTCTATGCTTCTCTCAGCAAGGAGGCCTTAGAAGCCCCATTCCAGGCTGGAGGGCAGGCAACTAACAACAAAAGGGGAGGGTGAAAAGGGGGAGCAAACAAGCATTCATTTAGTACAAAATTGAGATGTCCAGAACGAAATTGATCTAACCACCAAGGGAGGTGAAAAGAAGAAAATCTTTAATTGCCTATACACCAGTGCTAGTAAACAAAAGGAGTTGGAATTGCTCATTTATGAACATAAATTCAAGCTGGGTGGTGCAACTGAAGCCTGGTGGGAAGAGTTTGTTAAAATCAATGGTTCTAACCTATTTAGGAAGAACTGAGTGGGCAAAGGGAGGGGGAGTGGCATGCCATCTCAGAAATGGCACTGCCTGTTTCTGAGTCACTGGCAACTCAGAAACAAATGATCATGAATACTTATGAATCAATGTTCTAGCAGAGAAAACACAATATCTGTACTAGTTAGTGACAGCCACAGACAACCACATCACACTAGGGACTAGGATGCCTGGCTCTTGAAGTACCTATCTATAATATGTAGGGTGGGAGGGGAAAGCTGCATTACCATGGGAGACTTCATTCTGAGTGACTATGCTACAAGCCCTCTGCTTCCAGTTCTAAAACTTCCACAGAATTTCTAAAAATTATAGATCATAATTTTCTAACTTAAAGTATTGTATCCAACACAGGGGAATTCCATATTAGAACTCCTATTGACAGATAAAGAGGAATTGATCACAGAACTAAACATTAGTGGTTGCTTAGGTGCAAGTGGTCATGCCTTGGTTACATTTGTAGTGTGCAAACAGAATAAAGTCCAACCCAGTAATATATATATTTGGTGCTTTAAAAGGGCCAATTTGTCAAAGCTCAAAACAATTATGAGCCAAATCATTTGGAAGAAATTATTTCAACAAAAAAATGTGAATGATAATGGCTAATTGTTTTGAAACATTTTACTAGATTCCCAGAAAGTCACAATCAGGAAAGAAGGCTACACTTTTAATAAATCTGGCTTAGAGGGGAAGTGAAAGCAGCTATAAAAAAAATTAAAAACAGTATATAACAAATTACTAAGAGGGAAATTTGATAGGAATTAATATAAATTAGAAATTGGAAATTGTAGGAAATTGATAAGAGAGACAAAAGAAGTCCAGGAGAAACCTACGGCCACCAGAATTAATAAGAATGAGTTATTAAAGGGTATTAGGAACAAAAGGAATCCTGTGTATTGGTCCATTACTAAGTAGACATAGCAGAACTGTCAATAATAATGCAGAAAGAACAGAAGTGTTAATAAATATTTCTGTTCTGTGTCTGAGCAAAACACAGAAGATGTATGTATATCATATGATGATGAAATACTGTTGGAATGGAAAGTAACTCAGGAGGATGTTTGACAGCAGCTACTAAGCCTAGGCATTTTTAAATCAATAGGTCCAAATAATTGGCATCCAAGAGTTTTAAAAGGTGGCTGAGGAACTCTCTGGACTATTAACGTTGATTTTTCAATAAGTCTTGGAACACTAAGGAAATCGCAGAGGGCTGGAAGAAAGCTAATGCGGTGCCAATATTTTAAAAGGGTCTGCGGAAAGAGGTGGGTAATTAATTACAGGCCTTTCTACCTGACATCAATCCCAGGCAAAATAATAGAAAGGCTGATATGGGACTTGACTTAACTAAAGAATTAAATAACAGTAATATAATTAATGCCAATCAACACAGGTTTATGGGAAATTGATCTTCTCAAACTAACTTGATATCATTTTTGATGAGCTTACTCTTTTGGCTGATAAAGGCAATAGGGTTGATGTAATATACTTGGGCTTCGCTAAGGCATTGGTTTTGGTACCGCATGACATTTTGATTAAAAGTCTAGAATGATACAAAATCTACATGGCACACATTAAATGGTTTAAAAACTGGCTAAAATGTAACTTTTAAACAGGGACCTATCACAGAGTGTGTTTCTATTGGGGTTCCCTTACCTATTTAGTATGTTTATTAGTGACATGGAAGAAAACATAAATGCCTTCTCAGCAGACATTGAACTGCTTATGGTACAACTTTTGTGTGTAGACCAGACCTGTGATAATACAATTAAATAAAATAAAAAAGAATACACTAATGACAAAACAATACAAATCACATGACAGATTAATAACAAATATTTATCCTTTGTTCTTGGTTTTGCTTCCTAATGCATGTTGTGTATGTGTCCTCATTCCTATACATTCATCTCTGAAAATGGATAGATAATATATTGCTTTAATAACGTCCTCTGAATTTGTTTTTGCACAGATCAAATATCAGATGGAGTATTTCATATGTATCAGATTATGCTGAATCAAAACCTATAAATAAAGGGTCAAACCCTAGTCATATATGCCTAAATGCCTGTGCAGAAGAAAAAGGAGGTGTGGATAATGCTATATTAACTATTAGTTAGATCTGATTTTTGAGTACTATGTATGTTTTTTTGTGATTTTAATATAGGAAAGAAAATATTATCTTGACAAGTGTGCAGCTCCTAGCAGGCAGGGTAATCTAAGGATTTAAAGTTTACTTTGTTCTCTATTACTGAGGAAACAGCTGAAAAAGAAAATTACTTGGTGTTACTCCCCAGGAATTGGGGAGACTGAGGCTGAGCCTGCATTTTGCAACCATCTTGAGGAATGCCAAGAGCATGAAAAACTTTTTGCTTAGTGTTGCAAGTCTTAACCCTGCTCTGCATCACATGAAAAACAAATGCCATATCTAGCTGTAACAGCCATTGAATAGTTAGATGATCGGTATAATTCAGATCAATTGTATTTTCCTCATTACTGCTGGAATAGTAATAGTTAAATGAGCACTATATATAAGAATGCTAATACTATTCTGCAGACCAAGAACAAGCTCAACCAACAACATTTCATATCCATTCAAACCTGGGCCATAAATCCGATGACTTCTTATACACTCCCCCTGCCTAAAAAGGATGATATAGCAATGTGGAATTTAAACCTTTAAAATAATTATAAATGATCAAACATTTAACAATATTAAAAGGGATTTGACTTAAACATAACATCTAGCTCCTGGCATCAAAGCAATTGCCAGTCTAATAGAACTTTTATGAATCAAGCTGATCTCAGCTAGGAACAGTTTCATTTCTCATCTTCTTTTGTGTCTGTCATATTTATTTGTGTGTCTGCACATAACCCAGAAGAAGAAGCAGATATTGGTCTACACACAGTATTGTCAACCCCAAGCATTCAAAAATCATGAGTGAGGTCCCCAAAAGTCCTGAGATGGCTTAAAAATCATGAGACTTTTTTAAAAAATCAGTATGCTTTTTCTGGGTTTTGATCTTGGGGTACACTTGGGTCACACTGGCCCCCTGGCCATGAGGGACTAGAATTTTAATTTTTTTTAAAGGAAGCTGAAAGTGTCACCTAATCACATTACCGCCGAACCTGCTGCTTTCTGAAAAACATGAAGTATCATGAAATTTATGATAAAATCACTGAAGTTGTCAACACTACACAAATATCCTTTTTAAAGGTTCCGAAAAGGGTTCTAAACAGCATCACCAGACCTCTCTGATGATGTTAACTTTTACCAAGACAGATTACCTATAGAAAGCAGCAGAAGTGGGAGGGATGGTGTAGTAGAGGTATTAGAGAAGGTGGGAGATAGCAAGAAGTCCTGAAAGCAGCAGGAAATGGAATGGAGGGAGAGACGATATGTAGGAGAAGCAATGAGAAGGGCAGACGGGAGCCCAGGAAAAAATAGCTGGTAAAAAAAAAAAAAAGCTACAGAAAGAGAATCAATGGTCTGCTGCTGTAAGAACTCAAATGTGACCCAGAAAGCAAGCAGAAGGTGTGAATGAGGTTCTGGAAGGGTATAAAGGGCCTCATGAAAAAAGAGAGAGAGGTAGAGAAATGTCTGCTTGTCAAGAGCTAATCCCAGGAGATCTGTCCTACAAAGGAAGTGTATAAAGAGGATTTTTCATTGCTCCTGCTTACTCAGAAAATTTTTTACTAAAGTCTGAATAATTTCCCTCAATTACTTTTCTAACACTAGAGTTTGTGAAGCTTTAGCACTTGCTAAACCTGCCAAAAGTACTTTAAAAGTCATAGCAGAAGCTTTTAAGAATTCTCCCCGCTGTCTGTCTATTTATCTGCAAGTTTCTGTGACTGTTTGAATTAATCCATATTGGGTATATGTAAAGGGAAGCTCATGTCTCTATGTACATGTATGCATGCATATCTAAAGCTGAGCCATAAGTAGGCAATAAGACTTTGGTATGGCTTGATTTTATAACTATATTTATAATGAGTTACAGATAATCTCTCCCATTCTGTGCTTTGAAATATACAGTATTATAGTTGATTACTGCCTGTGAAGTTGAGCATATGGTTCCAAAAGGGTTCTAAATGATTTTATGTTTTCTGTTTTGTTATCCATCTGATACTTAGAACCATGCAGCATAAGGCACTAAATTCTCTTCCCCTGTCCCTTGTGCACAATATTAAAACAATTCAAAGCAGTGCATATTTCAGCTGTCTTTTAGAGATGAATTATCACTGATGCGGCCTCAAACAGAAGCTTTGAGGAAGCTTTGAAACAGATTTCTGCATAAATATGTTATTTTGCTTCCAAGTAAGGATTTAAAAAGTATAGTCAAGCTTATGTGAGTTTTAAATGTAAATCATACTCCATTTGTTCAATTGTGAGCTGCATCTTTAATTATGGTATCAAGAGTAAATCTGAAGGGGAGGAGGGATGTGCTATGAAGTTGAGGGACTCAGGACGGATTTATTGCTCACAGGTGTTTCTTTACCATTTCAAAATGATATCAAACATTGGAGGAAAATATCGAGATTCAGACATTTCATTTTTAAATTCTCCTAATGTTTTGGGGTCTGACCGTAATGCGTACAAAAATGGAAATAATTTTTTTTTGTGCCAAACCTGTGCCTCTTCATACATGAAGTATTCTCAAACTAGGAGGAGGTTAATCTCTCTGCACTGGCTTGATCATCCTACCTGTTGTGTTTTTTGCGCGAGTTAGACCATTCAGTGTTAGTCAATAGAGAAAATGAAAGTATTATATAATATATTATATTTCTGAGGTCTTGGACCCCAACCATGTACAAAAAATCAAATGAAATATGATAGGCAAACCACTACCTCTTCTTTCATTAAGTATTCTCCAACTATGAGGAGGACAGCTTGTTAGCATTGGTTTCTTGTCTGCATACCCACTGTGGTTTTAGTGTAGCGAAAAAAAGTCACTCAAAAGGTATTGGGGTCAGTTAGATCCCAAATTAATTATGTAGCTATTCCAATATCAGCTTGTTTTTATTTTAAGTCAACAGTTTTGATATTATTATACGACTCTTTCAGCATTGTTTTTATCAGCATAGTTTCAGGAGTTTGTTTTTCAAAAAAAAAATTCACCAAAAGGGTCTTGGGGGTCTGTGAGAACCTGGATAACATTGGTCTCATGTATCATCACAATTGACCAGCAAATTGAGTTCCTTTGAAGATAACACTGTCAAATTGATTTTCTGGGAAGCCTACCCTTTCAAAGAAGAGTTTCTGGAGAAGCCTCAATCATCAGATACATTTTATGGCAATCCCACACTTGACAGATGCTGTGGCCGGGGCAAAAAATTGCTGGGGCAAAGACTCATTGTTGCATTGCAGTTGTCCGTTGCATGCCTGGATGCCTGGACTATTTGGATTGTTGAATTGCATCCGGCATAACACATTTCTGAGTAAGAAACGGATGTTTCTCATGGATTTGGGTACAGATATGGTGAAATCACTGGTGCAGGGAAGGCACATTGCAGGCTTGCCTCAGGCTTCTAGGGAAGCAGTATCTAGTGTGCTGCACACTGATCCAAAGCCTAGGAAAGGGCGAAGGTGTTACATTTGTTCCAGAGAACAACACATCAAAAATATGCGATGTGTAAAAAACTTGGTGTGTTCCGAGCATACATCAGCTATTTGCTCCGTTTGTTCTAAGTACTGGGCCACTTGCGGCTACTTGGCTGTGTTTGCACCTTTTATGTTGTTGCTGTTGCTACCTATTTTCATTGTCTGAACATGGGGTCAGTTAGGCCCTGACACAGGGAGAGTGTGTAGCTTTTTATAAAATGTGTTTGATCATGGGATTGGTTAGACCCCGACTCTCGTACTGTGTGGTGTGCTTCTGAATGTAGGAAAGTTTTGACGTGGTCGAAGTTTTATAGTTCACTGGTTACAATAAAGTCTGTTTTAAATGCATCCCTTGTGCCCCCCGCCGCCAATTTTAACTTACAAGTGGTCTCCAAGACCCCAATATGGAAATAGTTGGGTGAGTTTGGTCCAAGCTGACGGTTAAATAGAGAGTGTCTGCAAGCAGTAAAATCACATCATCTAAGAGTACCGAGCTCTACCCATGTAGTGAACCTTCTCCTGTAAATTCCCTGTAATAATCTGGGCTGAGTATTCAGAAGCGAAAGGTTAGATCTGAAATCCTGGTTCCACTGATGTCAAGGGCAAAACTACCACTGACATCAATAGGACCAAGAATTCACTATAGGTCTCTGTCCAGAACAATGTGTCCAAATGGTCTCTTGAGTAACTGAAAGCCTGGGTGAATGCAGCCTTTGGTTCTATGTTGGGCTAGGATATTTCAACTTCAGGAGATCTCTCTCTGCCTTCCCCCCCCACCACACACACACATACACACTCACACACACCTTGCTTCTCAGAGTGAAGAGAGTCCGTACAGTGGAGTTTCAGGACCTCTTTAAATTTTTTTTAAGGACAGACAGAACATAGATAAGAAAAATGAGTGGGTAAATCACAAAAATTTCATCTTTCTACCTTTGTCCTCCGACTTCACAGGCAAAGCCATTTCAAATCCCCTTTTGTCTTTTGGACTGTATTGTGTTTCCTATGTCTCTCACGCATTGTAATCTATTTTTCTATATCACTTACTAAAAATTCTGACTTTCAACAGCCCCATAAATTTCTTTAAACATCTCCTGACTCAGTAAAAAGGGGATGACATTGAGCACTAAGGCTGTATTCCATTGTTTATCTCACAAGTATGTTCAGATAAACTAATAAATAAATCTCACTGTCCCATCAGGTCATTTTGATACCTCTGATTATTTATAGTCCTAGCCATATAATCCTTGTTCTTTTCTCAGAAGTAATGAGAAAGCTCCCCCAATTTCTGTACCCCAGCTTTACAGGATCCTTAGAAGTGAAAAGAGTCTCTGCATTCAACTAAACTTCAGTGCAAATAAGAGGTAGAAATCAAATAATAGAAGAGGGTTTAGCAGTTCTCTGACACGATGCCTAGAATGTTGTTTATTTCTGATCAGTGAAATGGAGAATACTGGACACTCTTTTTTTTTTTTCCAAGTTACAGAGTTGGTAGTAGGCAAAACATGGCCAGTGTGCAAAGCTCACTTACCCGTGTGACTTCCGGCAAATGCTGCGTATGTTCAGTAATGGATGTTTTAAACATCTCTCACACCTTGCTGTGTTTGCCATATGCTGGAGGCAGTGAGATGGCAGACTCCCCACGGGACAGTTTGGAGAACAATTGTGACTCAGGAAGGCATAGTTTCACCTGGAGCTTCCCAGTACACAGGGTAAGAACATAGATGTTCTATCTCCTTCCCCCTGATGTGGAGCAAGAGCAGGGACAGCCAGGGCCCTGCTTTCTGCCCATCCCCTGTTGGGGTTATTTCAGGTGAAGAGTGCACAGGAGGATCAGTGCTGGGGCTGGCTCTTTGGCAGGGGGAATGTTCCTCCTGTCCACATTCCCACACAAAGACCAGTCGCCGTCTTACCCAGAGCGTGTCCCATGAGTGGAGCAAAAATTCCTGAAAATTGCAGCCTGTTTTCTGATGTATGTGGATATTGTGTGGATTTTAGTACAGATAAACTAGAAATGCACTTTCAAAGTAACCATGATTCTCTGATTTATTTGCCAAAATAAATGGCTGAACAACAAAGTAAAAGGAGCAGTGAGAGGCAAAAAGGCATCCTTTAAAAAGTGGACGTTAAATCCTAGTGAGGAAAATAGAAAGCAGCATAAACACTGGCAAATGAAATATAAAAATACAATTAGGAAGGCCAAAAAAGAATTTGAGGAACAGTTATCCAAAGACTCAAAAAGTAATAGCAAAAAAAATTTTAAGTACATCAGAAGCAGGAAGCCTGCTAAACAACCAGTGGGGCCACTGGACGATTGAGGTGCTAAAGGAACACTCAAGGACAATAAGGCCATTGTGGAGAAACTAAATGAATTATTTGCATCGGTCTTCACGGCTGAGGATGTGAGGGAGATTCTCAAACCTGAGCCATTCTTTTTAGGTGACGGATCTGAGGAATCATTAGAGGAGGTTTTGGAACAAATTGATAAATTAAACAGCAATAAGTCACCAGATGGTATTCACCCAAGAGTTCTGAAGGAACTCAGATGTGAGATTGCAGAACTACTCACGTAGTCTGTAGCCTATCATTTAAATCAGCTTCTGTACCAGATGACTGAAGGATAGGTAATGTGACGCCAATTTTTAAAAAGGGCTTCAGAGATGATCCTGGCAATTACAGGCCTGTAAGCCTGACTTCAGTACCGGGCAAACTGGTTGAAACCATAATAAGAACAATATTGTCAGACATATAGATGAACATAATTTGTTGAGGAAGAATCAACATGGTTTTAGTAAAGGGAAATCATGCTTCACCAACCTACTAGAATTCTTTGAGGGGGTCAACAAGCATGTGGACCAAGGAGATCCAGTGGATTTAGTGTACTTAGATTTTCAGAAAGCCTTTGACAAGGTCCGTCACCAAAGGCTCTTACGCAAAGTAAGCTGCCACAGGATAAGAGGGAAGGTCCTCTCATGGATTGGTAACTGGTTAAAAGATAGGAAACAAAGGGTAGATATAAATGGTCAGTTTTCAGAATGGAGAGGGGTAAATAGTGGTGTCCCCCAGGGGTCTGTTCTGGGACCAATCCTATTCAACATATTCATAAATGATCTGTAAAAAGGAGTAATCAGTGAGGTGGCAAAATTTGCAGATGATACAAAATTACTGAAGATAGTTAAGACCCAGGTAGATTGCAAAGAGCTACAAAAGGATTTCTCAGAACTGGGTGACTGGGCAACTAAATGGCAGATGAAATTTAATGTTAATAAATGCAAAGTAATGCACATTGGAAAGCATAATCCCAACTATACATATAAAATGATAGGGTCTAAATTAGCTATTATCACTCAAGAAAGAGATCTTGAAGTCATCGTGGATAGTTTTCTGAAAACATCCATTCAATGTGCAGTGGCAGTCAAAAAAGCGAACAGAATGCTGGGAATAATTAAGGAAGGGATAGATAATAGGACAGAAAATATCATGTTGCCTTTATATAAATCCATGGTACATCCACATCCTGAATACTGTGTGCAGATGTGGTTGCCCCATCTCAAAAAAGATATATTGGAATTGGAAAAGGGCAACAAAAATTATTAGGGGTATGGAAGAGCTTCCGTATGAGGAGAGATTAATAAGACTGGGACTTTTCAGCTTGGAAAAAAAGACGGCTAAGGGGAGATATGATTGAGGTCTATAAAATCATGACTGATATAGAAGAAGTAGATAAGAAAGTGTTGTTTACTACTTCTCATTACACAAGAACTTGGGGTCACCAAATGAAATTAATAGGCAGCAGGTTTAAAACAAATAAAAGGAAGTATTTCTTCACACAATGCACAGTCAACCTGTGGAACTCCTTGCCAGAGGATGTTGTGAAGGCCAAGACGATAACAAGGTTAAAAAAAGAACTAGATAAATTCATGGAGGATAGGTCCATCAATGACTATTAGTCACAATGGGCAGGAATGGTGTCCCTAGCCTCTGTTTGCCAGAAGCTGGGAATGAGCAAGAGGGGATGGATCACTTGATGATTACCTGTTCTGTTCATTCCCTCTGGGGCACCTGGCACTGGCCAAAGTCAGAATACAGGACACTGGGCTAGATGGACCCTTGGCCTGACCCAGTAGGGCCATTCTTATGTTAGTCTGCCTGCCAGCCTGCAATGCCCCACTGTGTATCCCTGGTGTTTCTGAACCTATTTATGTTCTGTCTGTCACCCTGTCCAGCAGCAGCTGCCATGTTAATGTACCCCAGAAGGGTGTCCAGGCTGTCGCTTTTTGTGGCAGTGGCAGTCAAAGCCTTCTAAGCTGTCTCTCAGCTGCTACTGACAGACACTGGATAACAACTGGTACATGAACTGTAGGGACACAGGAAGGCCATCTGATGAAGTTAGAGGGAGCAGGAACAGAGAGAAACTTCCTCTGTGTCAACCAGGAATCTCTCTCCACTTTCAATGGGAGAAGAAATGCTGTGTGAAAAGAGAACAGTTAATAGTTTTGTAGATTCTCAGGCCAGAAAGGGACCACTGTGACCATCTAGTCTGACCTCCTGTAGAACACAATTGGGAATGGCAGAAGCAATGTAAATGAGGGCAGTAGATGGGCTAATTACTCTCTTCAGGGGCTCAGATGTCATGGTGATGGGTGTGTAACATTAAACCAGGAGGCATGACTGCTTTAGTTTCTCAACTTTATTTTCTTTTATTCCATGCCGGTTCAGGGAGAGTGATTCTATGTAGAGGTTTGTTCGTTGGACTCTCAGAAAACTAGCTGCTGCCTACTCTTATAACATAAACTTTCAAAGGGAACATCCCAGTCTCTCCTTAAGAGTTAGCCTCCCTCTGTTCCCCTCCCCATGCACATGGTCCCTGCTACCTTCAAGCCCCAGAATCCCCATCTCAGATTTGTCTGACTATCCATGAATGTTCTGAGGCTGCTAGTTGATGGAACATGCACCTGCAGCCAATCCCCTCCTGTTGCCCCAAGCTGAGCAGGCCTATGAAAAGAGTCCCAGATTTAAGGAGGAGGGATAGTTTAGTGGTTTGAGCATTGGCCTGCTAAACCCAGGGTTGTGAGCTCAATCCTTGAGGGGATCTGGGGGAAAATAAGTACTTGGTCCTGCTAGTGAGGGTAGGGAGCTGGAGTCAATGACCTTTCAGAGTCCCTTCCAGTTCTATGAGATAGGTATATTTCTATATATTATTTTAAAGAAAAAAAAGGGTGTTCCTGGCGCTTTACCCAACTCCATACATAGCAATTTTCATAAAAGCAATCTGAATTAATAGTTCTGAGTACTCCATCGTCTCTGACAGCCTGGTTTCCTGGGATGAAGCCCACTCAGGGGAATGAAGGAGGACAGACCTCTCGATTGTTCTCCATGGCTTCAGATTTGATCATTTTTTAAGCAAGTCTCTTATCTGTTATGGCTGTGAAGTGAACCCTGAAAATGTGAAACATGATGCAGACTACATCATAAAGACTATATAGAGTCTACAGAGAGCTTGAAAGAAAAGCTCAGAGTTATGAACTGCCTCATTCCTCTGTTGGTGCTAACTGAGATGCCAATGACAATTCTTTCAATGGCAATGTTGTTGACTATTTCACTGCTCATCAATGGGGAAGGAAGGAAAGGCATGATCATATTACAAAGATCTCCACAATCTACTCTGAATGACCTCATTTTGAGTAGTCCTTCTACAATGTGTGGCAGGGGTGAAGGAAGCATGGTTGGCTTTATTCTCCTGAAGGGAGGCTTTGTTTTCAGACATTTGAGAAATGCCGTCATATATGACTAGGCTGTTAGTCCATTAATAGTGACCAGGTTATCAGCCTTTTTAAATGTAGGTTTAATTAATTAAGCAACAGCAACAAAAAAGCACCTCATTTACTACTGTAATTCAACATTACATAAGTTAATACTGTATTAGCACAAGAAAAATACACTCTTGTCCTGCTGGAATAATAAATACTTATGACAGATTTTCCCCTCCATGCCTAAAAAAAATATTATGGACTCCTATGTGAAAAGACTTGCATTGTTAAGTTTTAAATTTAAAGTCTTACAAACACTTTTAAAAAAATCAAATCTCATCACATCTGTTCATTATGGTTTGGGAGAGGTTTAGAGGCAGCTTTTCTGCAAGTGTTTGCAGATTATACTTTTGTTTGGATTGTCCCAGTCTAGTTTTTGTCTGAAAATCTTCCAATTTAGTGTCTTTGCATACATTATGTGGCTGTCACTTTTCTGATTGGCTAAAATGCCATGTCACTTAACTCTGTTACACTACATAAAGGGAGAAAATAGAATCACTGAGTATAATCCTAGCCTCCAACTCTTTTCCCAGCTGTTTACAAACAGAAACAATATTGTTTGTCATTAATATTACGCTTTGATAGATCACAGAAGAGAGAGACCCAGTGCCCTCACAATATGGGGGAAATTGCATTTATATGTTACTTAGCTGATAATGGGGAGAAGAGGTCTGCTTATGTCATGGTGTTTGTGTGTGTGTGGGGGGGTATTTTACTATGTAAAACTGAGATGTATTTGGCTAATTCTTGACCCTTTTTGGCTATTCAGTGGTAACATATTCTGGATAATTGCTTTTTTTTTATAGGAGAGCTGTCTGCTTTGCCATATAAGAGGTCAGATTCTGTCACCCTTGTCACCCTTACGTTCTGGCACCCTTGCTCTTAGCACTAGATTTACAAAGGTATTTAGGTAGGTGGCTAGTTTACAGAAATGCCTAAGTAAATTAGGTACCTAACTACTCCCATTGATTTTTTAATGGAAATTAGGCACAGCTGCTTTTGTGAATCCTACTATCTGCATACTTGCACACCTAAATGTAAATTTAGCCCTTAATCAAAGCAGTCTTGTTGAAATCAGTAATACTGTTCACAAAGTAAGGAGTGATTCCAGAGGAGTCAGGATGTGCTCCTATAAATGAAAAGCTCTTTCTTTTTCTTTCTTCCAAAAGAATGTGGAAACTTTGAATTAAAAAAATCCTCATTTAATTATTTTTTCCATTTATTTCATAGTGACTGTTAATTACATACAAGTTCTTGCTCTTTTCTGTGGCATCTATTTTCTAGTGTTTTGCATGAAAGTGGTAGATAATATGGTATGTGTGTCTCCTTGGAGACTGGGCACTTCAGAAATCAGATCTGTAAAGGGATTTGGTGGTAATCCATATTGTTTTGAATAGTTTATGACGCTGGTAAAAATAGTTGTTATGCTTTCATAGAAAATTGCTGTGTACTTTATACCAGTCTTGAATTTCTAATAACCAGTACCAGTCATTTTCAGGATTAGAGCAGATGTCTTGGGGAAGGAAATAGATCATTCAGTATCTCTGATAATTTTCATCTGCATAAAATACATTTAAGATCATAGTGTAGCATCAAGGCTATTGGTGCAAATGAGGTAATGCTGCTTTAAATGAAATTAGAGCAAGGAATTTCTGTCTGACAGAATATTTTGAAGTTTTTGGGGGGAGGAGAAAATTGTCCCAATTTGGGATAAAAAAACAAAAACCTCAACATTTTTTGTGGGAAAGACCTTCCAAAAAGTTCCATTTTTGAGGAGAATCAAAATGGAGATTTTGGCTGGCTGCTGGCCTGGAAGGCTCTTGCCAATTTCATTTTTTCCCTGCAAGTGGAAATTGAAATTGACAAGAGTCTTCCAGAAGGCAGCCAGAGGCTGAGCAATGATCACTCTGGTTCCCTGCCTCCCACCCAGCCAGAGAGCTGGGGAGGTGGAGAGCTGGGCACTCAACCTTCCTGCTTCACCCCAACCTCGCGGTGGCAGGGAGAAAGTGGAATTGACAAGAGCTGTCCATATAGGCAGCCAGGGTGCTGTCATTATGATTTTCCTGACAGGGAATTAAATGTTTTTGGCACAATTGAAGTTTCCCCATTTTGATTTTTTGGCAAAAAGGGCATTTTCTGTCAGAAAATCATGGCAACAGAAATTTTCTGACCAGCTCTAGATGAAACCCTGGCCCCACTGATGTCAATGGTAAAACTCCTAACAATCATTCAGGGTAGTCAGAGCCCTCACACAGAAGTGCTTAGAGGCTGCACCACACCCAAGAATACTTAGGGCTTGTCTACACTTCAAATGGTACAATGACATGGTACAATGGTCACTTAGGCATGAACTACCGTCTCTGACAAAAAATCAGAAAGAAGATTGCCAGGAAAGCTAACTCCCTACAAAGAAAACAAGGGATTCTTTGGCCCAGCTTTTTAAATATTTTTCTACAGAAAAATGCCTGAGAAAATGCCCACCACAACTGAGGACCTGGGCCCAAATATCCGAGTTTCTTTAGGTTGACCCATAAATAATTTCATTGCTCAATGAAAATGGAACCGATTTACTGACGGGCATCAGATTTTTCTAAAATAACCCTTAAATCTTCAGCAGTTGTGCACCATCTCACAAAGGTTACTTTGAAAAGGCAAAAAAGGGCAACACAGATATAAAATCCTGACTCACTTGTTGGATGATTATGCCTAGCTGCCATACTTCATTAGCTGGATGGAAACAAGACGACTGGTGAATATTGAATGACTTTCAAGCAACCAGCTACATCAACCTGTCAACTATCAAAGGCATCAGTGCTCTGGGGAGTCATTGTGACCCATAATAATAACTGTTAGATATAATGAGAAACATAAGGCAGATCTGTCACTTTGATCTCATTTTACCAGTGTGTGAAACACTTGCAACCTGACACCTCATTGTATCTTTCAGTTTACTTTTTAATTTAAATATATGGAATAGTCAATAGCGTTATAAGTTAAGAAAATCACAAATTTTGTCTGATCACAGACAAGACGATACTTTTAGTGTTTGGGAACTGAATTCAGGTTCCACAGGGCAAGACTAAGATCTGACCCGGTTGCATTGGTGTGCTGGGGAAAGTTGGCACAAGGAGCCTCTTCTTTCACATCTACTCCTGGCGGGCCACATATCCTCCTTACACCTTTGTGAGGAGGGTGTACCTATCACACAGTAGGGCGTTCCACTCCCAGGAGGCATGATCTGGCAACCTGAGAGCTTGAAAAGGCCCGTACATGCTGCAATACATACTCAAGCGTTTTTGTTGTTTTTAAAGAAACTCCATTATCCGCTACAGAGAACACAATCTCCCTCCACCCTTCTCCAGCCTTCTGAGCCTTCACTCTCATGTAATGGCTCAGGGCTCCCCTACATGGCCAGCAGCACTCCTGCTTCTCCAACCTCTGCCCTGTGTGGGGCCACAATAAAGACAAAGTTTTCCCCTGAATTTTCAAAATATTACTATAGTAAATGTGCGAATCCTGCAAACACTCACACATACACATACGAGTAGTTTGATTGCACCCAACGGGACCACTCAGATGTGTAAAGTTAAGTGTGTGTATGTGTTTGCAGGATGGTAGCCAGAGTGTAGAGAAATGATTCGTAGTCATCTGATAGAGTCTCTTCTAGCTTCTATGGTTTCTACACTTTGGCAAATTTAATGCAAATAGATATGAATTTTAAAATATCCTATTCAAGTCTGCTGCATAAAACCGTGTGTTGAGGATAATTAGACATATTGATATACTGCAGATAAGTAGCAGCATGTTTCTCAGCATCCCTTGTACGAAAATAGATTCTCTCCAACATTAAAGTAAAAATCTCTGAGGTATTTGTTATTTCCAAAGAATTAATGATCATTTTGTTAGCTAACAGCCCAAGGCAAAGCAGAAGGATTTTAACAGTCTACAAAGTGGTTGTTTCACATAGGAATGACTGCTTTCAAAGAATTAAAGTTATGCTAAATGCTTTAGTGATATGCCAAACAGCTAAGTAGTTTATGGCTGTAAAAGGCTGCTTGTTTTTCAAATCATTTACCCTAGCAGTTTAGATCCTGCTTCTTTAGATTTAGAAATCTAATCATTGCTTGTAGTGAACTGACGATTATCCAGCCAGTTAGACCGTTGGACTCATTGTTAATGTAAAAAATAGAGGTACTTATGGCTAACATTTAAATGTACTTAAGGATGACAGTATTAAATGACTAAGTGACCATAGTTAAAAATGGCTCCCTGGGGGGATTTTCACAAGAGTTGGCCCAGCTCTGGTCCCACTGGGTATGTCTGCACTGTAATTAAAAACCTTTGGCTGGCACATGCCAGCTGAGTCAGGTTTCCAGGGCTCAGGTTAAGGGGCTGTTCAACTAGGGTAAAGACATTCTAGGACCCAGCAAGACAGGAGGTTCGCAGAGCTCAGGCTGCAGCCTGAGTTTCTATACCATAATTAAACAGCCGCTTAGCCTGAGCCCCATGAGGTCAAGTCTGCTGGCATGGGCCAGTAGGGTGACCAGATGTCCCAATTTTATAGGGACAGTCCCAATTTTTGAGTCTTTCTTATATAGGCTCCTATTGCCTCCCCCTCCCCCCGTCCTGATTTTTCACATTTGCTTTCTGGTCACCTTATGGGCCAGCCACAGGTGGCTAATTGCAGTGTAGGTATACCCACCAAAGTCAATTCAGCCCCTCCTGTTATCTGCCTGTGGCACACAATAGGTTAGTCTCCTAAGGACTGTAATACTTTGGTCTAATTCTGGTGGTTGGGCTTGGTGCCAGCGTAGCTGGCTAGTGGTTAGTGGCTTGTAATATAGAGGAGGTCAGACTGGAAGATGTGGAGGTCCATTCTGGCCTTAAACTCTAAGACTCTATGATAATATTCAAACACCTCTGTTTGTCAATATATCTATATCCTTTGTATTTGATTTCCACATATTATACCCTCCTATGGAATGGCAAAAGTTTGGGCCAAAGTCAGAGGTGCAGAAATATTGAAAGATGGTGGCTCTAGACACCTTGTCTCAATTTTTAAAACTTTAATTTGCTAATATGTTCACACTAATTCAGTAAAATATCCCTCATTATGTCAGCCATCTCACAGCCATCTCACAAATTGAATACGAACAGCACTGCTATTTAACTGTTGAAAATATCACTAATACACTGTAACTCTATTTCATTGTTTGTGGGAAAGCCCTATTGTATATAACTTCAAGGTACTGCTGGGTGAAATTTTTCAGACAAAACTTTTTTCACCAAAAAATGCTAATTTGGATCACTTAAAATATATTGGAAATTTATGTCCAATTTGTCAAATTGTTTCAGTCAGAAAATAAAAAACATTCTGAAAAAATCAAAATCTTTCACGTTGACATTTTTTTAAAATGCAACATTTTGATTTTTTTATTCCAAAACATGTTTTGTTTCAAATTTTATTTTAAAAGGGTATAAAAACTTGAACCAAATGCAATAAAAATGTTTTGTTTGCCCAAACTTTTTTGGTTTGCTGAATAATTTGAAAAATTTTGATTTGGTGTCAAACTGAAATGAGGTTTTTTTTTGTTTTTTTTTTCAGATGGGCCACCGAACTAAAAAATCAATTACTGTTAGGTCCAAACTAAAATTTATTTTATAGAAATGACAAGTACCTCTCCTGCTCTTTGTTTTTGGTATCTGAAAATATGATAAAATCAGCAGGTGTGAAATTGATGCTATCAATGTGTTTGCACTAAAAACAATAAACTTTATCATATTTTTGTGGGTATCTAATGCAAAACACATGTTTAACACCTGGAAACCAGTACGAATTGTTTATCTTAAGCTTTTTAAGGTTGCTCACTATCTTTGAGGATAACATAACAAATTTTATGCAGCATGCTTCATTTAATCAGACTATCCTAACCTTGAGAACTAGACTAGATCATTGTTCATTTGACAGAACAAGGACTGCCCAGCATCAGCCGACAGGGTGATGAATATAAAAACATCCCCAACCTGAGACAAAGATCTAGCTCTTCCATAAGCTAAATGTACAATCTTCCTCTAGATGTAAATGTATAACATGAAACCTTGTATGTAACTGATTAGCTATTTCATGGATGCTTCTAGTCCTTCCTTTCTTATTCTTAAATCGCTAATTTTTAATACTGCTAAAAAGCAATGGTGATTACGAGGCGGCAGGGTGAGGGGATTGTGGGTATGTATTATAAATGAGACTGATAGCACCACACCACCTATTATTAAGCTTGCCCGACACATTTCATTATAAGATCCTGTTTTCAGTTGCTTATAATTTTGCCAGTTTTTTAGACTAAAATTTTCTATGCTTAGCGTTTGCCTCAGAATGAATTTCTTTTTGGAAAATTTCAGTCAAAACAGTTGGGGTGGGGGAAAATACATGGGTAAGATCTGGTGATTTTTTTTTTCTTTGAGAAGCTTTAGTGAGCCCATGCTTTAGAGCAGGGGCTTCAAATTTGGCGGGGGGGGGGAGGAGGGGTGGCTTGTGTCAGGGTATGACTTTTGCTCTGAGCTGCTGCAAACCATACTGGGGCCAAGCCTTATGACTGTAAGTAGGGAGCCTGTCTTGCCTGTGTTGTCAATGATCGTCCTGCTGATGCATAGAAGTAAGCTGCCTGATTAGAATGCAGCAAAAACAAGAGCTGGGAGGCAGGGGGGAGTAGACTGGAACAAGGGCTGGTAGCAGGGCGGGGAGGACGTGACATGGACAGAAGGCTGGCTGGGAAGGAGGAAAACTGGGACTGGAGGTTTGGGATGGAAGGAAAAGACTGAGACTGGCTGGGCAAGGAGACTGGAGCTGGGAATCAGTCAGATAGGAGAAGGAGATGGGGTGGGGAGGGGAGATGATATGAGGAGCGTACTGTGAAAAATCAGGTCCTAGGTGTCTCAGATTGGACACCCACAATTAGTGGATATCTTTCACCTTAATCAATCTGTGCCTCAGTTCTCAGTCTGTAAAGTGGGGACAATAATGCCTTCTCTTCTCACATTTTTGTCTGTGAAGCACTTGGATACTCTAGTGATGATCCCCACAGAAAATACCATGAGGAAATGAATAATCCTGTCTTCAGAGCAGGATGTGAATAGTGTGCAGTAAATAAGATCTAGGGCCACACATTTAACAATAAGGATAAACCAAAATATTGAATCGCTGCTCATGAAGTGAACATCCTCTCTCATGTGCACTGAATGAGGCAGGGGTCCTATGGGAAAAAATAGTACAAGATCATGTAATTAAAGTGTTTAACTTGGCAGCCTTGATACTGTTGTTTTAACTGTGTATGCTTGTGTGTGCAATATATAAAAAGACAGAAACTGTGTATGTATGTGTTTAATATATACATATACATCATAATTTCCAGCGTTTACTCAAAAAAACCACACACACACAAACAAGAATGGCTTGATCACTGTTGGAGCAAGACACTAGATTACAGAATCATAGAATATCAGGATTGGAAGAGACCTCAGAAAGTCATCTAGTCCAACCCCCTGCTCAAAGCAGGACCAATCCCCAACTAACTCATCCCAGCCAGGGCTTTGTCAAACCTGATCTTAAAAACCTCTAGGGAAGGAGATTCCACCACCTCCCTAGGTAACCCATTCCAGTGCTTCACCACCCTCCTAGAGAAAAAGTTTTTCCTAATATCCAACCTAAACCTCCCCCACTGCAACTTGAGACCATTACTCCTTGTTCTGTCATCTGCTACTACTGAGAGCAGTCTAGATCCATCTTCTTTGGAACCCCCTTTCAGGTAGTTGAAAGTAGCTATCAAATCCCCCTCATTCTTCTCTTCTGCGGACTAAACAATCCCAGTTCCCTCAGCCTCTCCTCATAAATCATGTGCTCCAGCCCCCTATCATTTTTGTTGCCCTCCGCTGGACTCTTTCCAATTTTTCCACATCCTCCTTGTAGTGTGGGGTCCAAAACTAGACACCGTACTCCAGATGAGGCCTCACCAATGCCAAATAGAGGGGAATGATCACATCTCTCTATCTGCTGGAAATGCCCCTACTTATACAGCCCAAAATGCCGTTAGCCTTCTTGGCAACAAGAAGGGCACACTGTTGACTCATATCCAGCTTCTCGTCCACCTTGATAAACTCCACATCCCTGTATAAATTTACTGCCAACATACTGTCACTCGCCATACAGAAATGTGTAACAATATTGTACCTCTCTCTTTGCCCACTTCACTTGCCACTGCACCAGCGCTGTAGTTTGAGCCCCCCCTGCAAGCAGCAAATTATTCTAAGGACCGAGACACGTCAACCTCAAAAATGTGCTTAATCCTACTCCAATGGGAATGTCAGGACACTGTGGAATGTACTTGCACTCTTGCTCTCACAGGCAGATTTCTTTTAAATCAAGCAGCCGAGCGCCTTCTGGTGCTCAGTGGAGAGGTTCTAATCTGGAATCCCAGTGTGTCATTTATGTAGTAATTATGTTCATTCTGACCCCAGTCCAGGTTTCTCCTGAGAGGTCTGATCCTCTCAAATAATTACCGGTTGTGAAACATGCTTTCCATGTTGCCCTCCATTGCTAGTTTGTATTTGCCTGATCCTATTAACACATGTGGCATTGAGCTATTGTGAAGCGTACTCTACTCAAGGCTGCCACTCGCCATGTAAAAGAAAATTATCTTGCTATGGGAGTGGGTTCTACTTAGTTAAGGGTTAGGAAAGTCATCTTAAAAAGAGCTTTAACGAGAGGAAATAGGCCAAAGGCCAAAAACTGCAGAAAAGCTGGATTGAGGGCAGGCAGCCTCATATTTATTTGAATACATTTCACGGCTCCACGGCAGAGTTAATCCTGAGCTGGATTATCCCTCTTTTCAAAAACACTTTTTTTATGGCAGCAGTTTACAGTTTAGAGTGTGTGATGAATCTGGTTCCCCTCCACCTTATTTCTCATAGTGGTCAGGACCCAATTAGTTTAAAAAAGCTTCCTGAAGCAGCTAGACTGACCTCCTGGCAGCACAGAAATCTACGATCTTCCACTCTACGAACAGCTCCAGGGTGTTATCACACCTCACGATGACATTTGTTATAGGGTTATACCTTCTCCACTATTTTAAATACTACCCATCTTTACTTTAATCAATTGGATGAACAATTAAATGTCAGTGCTTCGGATTTAAAACCTTTCCAAGTTTTCCCCATTCCAATGTTGCTGGCATCCTCGTCAACATATTATTGATTTTAGCTGTTTCTTAAAGGCAAAAAACATTATAAATTAAATGACTATGGCCTCATTTAAAATGTGTGAAATTTTAAATGACATTGACCTTTCTTGCATTTTCCTTTTAAGTATCAGTTTTATCCCATGTGAGCTCTTTGTTTCTCTCCCTTTCATTGTTTTCAAAGCAGGCTGTAAGAATGCCTTAGTTGTGTGCTCCCAAAATGGGTGGCTTTCATCTGCTTTGTCTTAGGGTATGTCTACATCTAAAATTTTGCAGCGCTGGTTGTTACAGCTGTATTAGTACAGCTGTATAGGGCCAGCGCTGCAGAGTGGCCACACTTACAGCAACCAGCGCTGCAAGTGGTGTTAGATGTGGCCACACTGCAGCGCTGTTGGGCGGCTTCAAGGGGGGTTCGGGGAACGCGAGAGCAAACCGGGGAAGGAGACCAGCTTCGCCGCGGTTTGCTCTCGCGTTCCCCGAACCTCCCTGCAAACCGCAGGGAAGGAGACCTGCTTGCACGGAGGTTCGGGGAACGCGAGAGCAAACCGGGGAAGGAGACCAGCTTCGCCGCGGTTTGCTCTCGCGTTCCCCGAACCCCCCCTGCAAACCGCAGGGAAGGAGACCTGCTTGTTCGGGGAACGCGAGAGCAAACCGGGGAAGGAGACCAGCTTCGCCGCGGTTTGCTCTCGCGTTCCCCGAACCACCCTGCAAACCGTAGGGAAGGAGACCTGCTTGCTCGGGGAACGCGAGAGCAAACCGGGGAAGGAGACCAGCTTCGCTGCAGTTTGCTCTCGCGTTCCCCGAACCACCCTGCAAACCGCAGGGAAGGAGACCTGCTTGCTCGGGGTTCGGGGAACGCGAGAGCAAACCGGGGAAGGAGACCAGCTTGATTACCAGAGGCTTCCTCAGGTATGCTGGGATACCTGCTTATTCCACGGAGGTCAAGAAAAGCGCTGGTAAGTGTCTACACTTGATTACCAGCGCTGGATCACCAGCGCTGGATCCTCTACACCCGAGACAAAACGGGAGTACGGCCAGCGCTGCAAACAGGGAGTTGCAGCGCTGGTGATGCCCTGCAGATGTGTACACCTCCTAAGTTGCAGCGCTGTAACCCCCTCACCAGCCCTGTAACTTTGTGATGTAGACAAGCCCTCAGGGAAAATGTTCAGTATTATAACTCCACATATATCTGATCTGGATACACAGCCCTGTAGTCAGCTTTACATAGTACAATGCAAGGATTAAAATACAGTATGCAAAAATTCAGCAAAAGAACACATACAGGACCTGATCCGACACCGTGGAAGTCAACAAGTCTTCCAGTTGACTTCACTGGGAGTTGGATTGGGTCTGTACTACTCTGGTAGAGGTTATGGTTGCACAAGGAGTTTCAAACAGGCCATCAGCAAAAAAATGTATTGCACATTGAGGGTGGGATTTTTCAAAGCACAGGATCCATTGACTTTCAATTCATATCAATGGAACTTGTGCTGCTGAGTCACTTACGAGCTTTTGAGAATCCCACTGTACAATTTTTGCACTGGACATAATAGAATCTTCCTTACCAACTGCATCATATTGTTTTCTGTTATCCTGAAATGACTTCAGTGAGGGGTCTTTCCTGAGTAAGGAGACTGTCCCCATTACCAATTCACGTCTTTATTGTATTATTGTCCATTGCATAGGTCAATTTATCTTAGCTACTTATAGTATTTGATCATACTCACAAACTTTAACATGTGAGGACATGACTTTAAAAAGAGACTTTAAGGATTATTCTTTAATCCCATTTAGCCACTGAGGAGAGAGCCCAAGCCTCATTTTGCTAGAGCTAATTGAACTCATATTTATTAAACCAAGAGGAGACATTTTGGCTTTTCTGCTAATATCTTTTTTATAGGTTGAGGATGACACCATTAATTGTTGAATAAATTTGCAGATGGCTCTAATACAACTGAAATTTATTTTGTAGTATTATATCTGGGATCTGTGCCCCAAAGCACAATGTTAAGACAATAGTTAAAATGACTTGATAGCAAACATTATTTAGGGTCTCTCTCAAAACCCATCAAAGTCAAGGGGAGTCTTTCCATTAACTTCTGTGGGTTGTGGATCAATAAGAGCATTGTGAATTAATACGGGTAACTACACTGGATTAATTCAGGCTTCAGTCCTGCAAAGATTTACGCACATGCTTACTTCACACGCTGTGAGTAGCCCAAGTAACTTAACTTTGTGTACTGAGAGTTGTGCTATTGAAGTACATACTGTGACAGACATGGAACTGCTCTGCAGTAAGTGATGGATATTGATTATTGGGATGTTTACTTTAATAGGGAGCTGTAAAGAAAAGCAAGCAGGAAGGAGAAAGTATGGCTCATGATAGACCACCATTCAGCAAACACTTGAGGGCTGTTAAGGGACAATGCCCAAACTGTTAGTTTTGAAGATTTTTACCTCCCCCTCCCCCACCAATTTGCAAAACTAATTTTGTCCAGAAAAGCCAAAGCCCAGAAATGCAGGAAAAAAATAAAAGAACTCCATCGTTTTAACTCTGTCAGTCAGGGTCATTTCTCTCAAGAGCGAGGGGGAATTGACTGGGGAAACCAGACTCCGACCCAGCAGCCCACTGTGTGGGTGTCGGAAGACACTAGCCTGGCCAAGTTGCCATCAGGGGACGGTATGCCTTTAGATAAGCTAGATGTGTGTAGTCTTTGTTCTTTTAACATCCTTTTTGCCCCAAATGCTTTGTTTCTAATGCAAAATAAACTATATGTAGCTGAAAGAAAGTTGTTAGTCACTGTATGCCACTGGTTAGAGACTCACAAAGGGGAGGACCACAGGTGGCCTGACTAAATTGGACCTGCTGGGTCAGCATGATGGATATACAGGGCACTCGAGTCCAGGGCCCAGCGAAAGAGTGGGAACATTGCAGAATTCTACCCATGGAGTGGTAAAGGTGCAGGGCCTGACACTTGAGGGCATTTTCTCAGTGAGACTGGAAAGGGAACAGAGGTGCAGCTAGCCTTGTAACTGGGTCACACATTCAAGTCTTTGCAGGACTGGCCCCTTTACAAAAGCTTTCCTAAATTTAATCTGTACTGCGTAAAACTAAAGAAGTTTAATTCTGGGTAAAGGATGTTTTCCGTTTGGATTTAAGTGTTACAAAAGGTTTGGAGCAATCCTCTGTATGTGAACTGTAAAATACAGTCACCTTTTAATAGGCAGCTTGCAGCAGGACCTGACAAATATTTGAATTATATTTGTGTATGAGTATTAAGATTTGTATACTAGTGACATCTGCTATTGCTCAATCAGCTTCCCAAGAAGAGTAAATAATCACAGAAAGTGGATTTAGGAAGTCAGTGCTTTAATTAAATCTGCTAAGCGTCAAGTTTTGTTACAATACTTTAACTCGCTGCTTGTAAGTTTTGTCCTATCTCTTAGGATAGAATTAATCTTTACCTAGAGTAGGATTAGACATTTACTTTAGGTCACCTGGGGCCATTGACTCAATAAGCACTTTAATTTCACTCATAGTCAGTCGTAAAGATGAGTTTGGTTCAGATCCTGAAGAATCAAAAGGGGAGTGTTTACCAGCAGCCTCATCTACATGATGGTACCAGTATAAAGCTCTTCTCTAGCAGCACTGATGCCCCTTCCTCAAGTAATGTTCCCTTCAGCACTACTGTGGGGAGAAGCTTTTTTACTGAAAAATACTCTCTGTTTTACTGTCCCACAGTGAGGGTCTGGCCTCTCGGTACTATTGTAATGCATGTAATACATAACAATAATTTCATTATTTGCAGCTAATTGCACCAGGAGTCTCCACTCTAGATTGGGACCCATTGTACTGGGTGCTCTACATACACATAATAAGAGATAGCCTCTGGCCTGCAGAACTGACCATCTTAATAGGCCAAAAAAGAGGAAGTGGTATTATCCCTATTTTACAAATCAGGTACAGAGCATTTAAGTACATTTTCTAGGATCATAAGTCAGACTCAGGAAGTGAACCCAGGTCTTCTGAGTCCCAGTTTAACGCCTGAACTTCAACATCACCTTCTTCTGGATCTTGGCTCTAAAATGTTGCCTCTACTTTTAGAGGAGGAATTTGTGCTTAACAAGGTTATGTCAGACACCTGATAGCCAGCTTTGTCAGAGTGCTAGTTATGCTGAATGCAAATATATGAATCCTTCTGGATTACAAATGTAACCAACAAATAGATAAGTCTGGCATCCCATAATAGAGTCTCTTTTTTTGCTGAATAGCAGAAATGTTGGAGTGAGTCACTCCTGCTAAGCGTACACCGCAGCGGACTTCTCAAATGTGGAGAGCAAAGCCTTTAAATCTATTTATAACACTGGCTTTAAAACCCTTACTTGTGATTGATCTAACCCATCATGTGACCATCTGGTTAATCATGCATTTCTTTGCTGCTAGGGACCTTTTTTCAAGCAGGTCACCCCATCAGAGTGACCAAATTAAATTTGATTCAACGCATCAGACATGGGTGAATAATCTAAAGTAGCTGAAACATCACATATAGGGATTTTTCTAACCCCTTTTACAGCACTGACTCTTTTGTCTGTCTTCCTGGGGCTTGATCCGACACTCGCTGAAGTCAATGAAAAGACTCCCATTGACATCAAGAGAGCTGGATCAGACCCCTAAGCCTTTGCTTTGTGTCTTGTTCTCTTTTATGTGGCTTTTGTCCCCTCCCTATTATAGAAACACAAAATATCAGGGTTGGAAGGGACCTTGAGATCATCTAGTCCAACCCCCTGCTCAAAGCAGGACCAATGTCACTGCAGAGGTCTTTGTCTCCACCTGCTATGTACTGATATTCTGTGTGTGGCTTTGCATCGAATATAGTCTTTTGAATATAGTCTTATGAGATTCCTCCCCGCAACTATCTTAAATCTGTGCCTCTGTGGGGGAAAAAGAGAGTGCGTTGCTGACCTGGAGCTGTTGTATCTTCTGAAAATGTCCTCAGAGTGACACTGCAGCTGCTCAAGATTGTGTCTTTGCCCTCCCCCACAACAGTTCGGTGCTCAACCCCTTCCCAATGCATGGAACTCCCTTCCATCGGTTGCTCGGGTCAGATCTCCCCTCGCCTTACAGCTCAAGCCCCTGCACACACATCATGTTGAGAGCACCTCTTTCTGTCAGCAGGTCTGGATCTGTCTGTCCTGCCCCCATCCATCTGCTCGGACTTGGATCCCCTGCTTCCTCCTCACTAGAGGTGTTCAGAGTGAAATGGAATTAATCCTGTGATCAGACTGCTCGGAGGCCTTTTCATTTGAGCACCTCAGATTTGTGTCCTCTCTCTTCCCAACAGGCTAGGCCATGAGCCACTGTAACCCCTCCAGCAGGGCATTGCTCACACCTCTTTGCATGTTCAAAATGCTTGATTGTAGGCAAAGTTGTGAATAAGTGGTTGTGGTTGTGAATAAGTGGTTTACCTCATGTCACTATGGGGCAGCCTCAATCATTCGGGGGAAAAAAACAGTTTTCCAGGTCCCCCCTCCCTGAGCCTGGAGGAGAGGATGTTACTCTAGCTTTAAGGATGAATAAAGCCATGTGGGCTTAATGAAGAGAGAAGACATGGGCAGGGAACTCATCTGTAATATCCATTTTACACATGAATAAAAAAGACTTAGGTGACTTGCCTATAGTCACCTCATTAATCAGTAGCAGAGCCAGACACAGAACTCTGGGCTCCTGGCTCCCTCGCCCTTGCTCAAACCATCACATCCCTTCCACTACACTGCACTCCTGCAGCAATCCAGGGAGTATGTATATATTGTCTCATATGTGTGCGGCCTACACACTAAAAGGGCAAAGCAACCAGAGTGTAACACTTTCAGTCCACAGAAGGTGTGCTGCATAAGTCAGAATGCGCATGTATGCAAGGGGCTTGAATGTGTTGAAAGGCTGGAATGGGGGCAAAACAGATCCAGATTTGAATTTCAGCAGCAGCAGGCCTCCGTCATATGACAAATCCCAACCATATGAAGCTTTTGGAAAGCTGTCATCTTACCGTAAATATCTGTAACCTATTGAGCTACTATACTAGTGGATTTCAGATTACCTGCTGACAGAGAAGGAAGAGACAGACATCAAAGGAAAAATTATCTTTTTAGTTTTCCAGAGTCCTACAGCTTTAATTCTGAGAGTACCCAATCTCTTTAACTCAGCTGTACGATGTAACGCCGGAGAGGCAGGAATGTAAGAACTGCTCAGTATTAAAGGAAAACGTGTAGTTCATTTGATTCCTAGAATGTACCGATCTCCCAAACACCTTTCTCTCTGCAGTCCTAAGAACTCGGTTTTACAGCTGTCAGCTTTAAAGAGTGAAATTCCTCCTTCCTGAGCCTTTTCTTTCTAATGATGGCGATAGTCTGGGGAGATAAAAGGAATGCAGACTGATAGAATTTCTTTAATTAGGAGGCTCTGGACAGGTTTTCCCACATCTGCTGTGAGAAGCTGGAGATGGACCGCATGCAGGATGACCTTCCATAGTTTCTTAACATGTATCCCAGCTCAGGCAAGTTCAACAATAGAAACATTTGACTGTGTTGGGTTAAAAAAAATCCTTTTAGACTCATAGACTCATAGGTCAGAAGGGACCAATATGATCATCTAGTCTGACCTCCTGCACAAGGCAGGCCACAGAACCCTACCCATCCACTTTTATAACAACCCCTAACCCAGGACCGAGTTATTGAAATCTTCAAACTTGGTTTGAAGACCTCAAGCTGCAGAGAATCCACCAGCAAGCGACCCGTGCCCCACACTGCAGGGGAAGGCGAAAAACCTCCAGGGCCCCTGCCAATCCGCCCTGGAGGAAAATTCCTTCCCGACCCCAAATATGGCGATCAGCTAAACCCTGAGCATGTGGGCAAGACTCACCAGCCAGCACCCAAGAAGGAATTCTCTGCAGTAAGTCAGTTCCCATCCCATCCAATATCTCCCCGCAGACCATTGAGCAGACCTATCTGGTGGTAATCCAAGATCAATTGCCCAAATTAATGATCCTATCATAACATCTCCTCCATATACTTATCAAGCCTTGTCTTAAAGCCAGAAAAGTCTTTTGCCCCCACTACTTCCCTCGGAAGGCTGTTCCAGAACTTCACTCCCCTAATGGTTAGAAACCTTCGTCTTAACTATGCCAGCAAAAGTACGCTTATCATCAGTATAAGCTGCCTCGGCTCTAGGAGGGTTTGCTGGTACAGCTAAACCAGCAAACATTTTCTAATGTAGAATTGGCCTAACTTAAAAGAGCTTTTTCTTGTGTATAACTACACACCAAGGGGTAGCCCACCAAGTGCTGCTCAGAGGCACAAACCCTTGTCCAATGGGAGGCATGGCTGAGATTTAACTTTACTATTCAGCTCAGTCTCCCCTTAAAGCAAGTGGGGACAACTCTCTTGAAGAAACAATCAGAGAAGATTGTTCATCTGATCTTCCTCTCCAACAGGAGGACCAGAGGAGAAGGCATGATAGCTTAGCTTGCTTGTCCCTGGCCTGAGATCTTGGGTACCCACTTGTTCCTGGGACACTATGGATTATAAATCTGGTCTCATCCTCACCTTAATCTGAACCTAAACCAAAGCCATTTTCATGTTATCCAGACATTTTAGGACCCTGTACTTCTCTCATTGAAGGGAATGGAAGTGCGGGTCCCTATCTGGTACAGATGAAACATACAACCAGGGAAGTTACGGAGGCTGAGAGTCACCTTTAGATCCTTCTCTAAAGGATCTAAAGGTGAGCATGGAGGACAGCAGAAGGCTTTCTTCCCCATTAACCTTCACGCTTTGTTCCCGTGTGGGGCTGACCTGCAATACTCTAGCCCCACTTGCTGAAATCTGCAGCTAGGACAGAACATCATGGCTGTATACCTGGGTTGAGTGAACTGATTCACTTACAGAAGCAAGGTGGCCTAGCATAGAGAGTACTTGACTGGGACTTAGGGTTTTATTCCCAGCTCTGTGACTGGCCTGCTGTGTGACCTTGGGCAAGTCATTCCATGGCTCTGTGCCTCAGTTTCTCTTTTTGTAAAATGGAGATAGTGATATCTGACATGCTTCACGTAGTGCTTTGAGATCTATGGATGAAAGGAGCTATATAATAACTAGGTGATATTATCCCGGTGAAAGCTTCTGTTACATTGTAGTACTGGACATATGTATTCTGACACCCAGCAAGTTATACGATGGCTGTTTCTACGCCAGTAATATCTTATGTGTACAGTGTTGGCTTGAGGCTTTTTTTACGGCCTTCTTTGTAACCAGTAGAATATATTTTTCAAACTACCAAAGGGGCAGGGGGGAAAACTAGAACAGCTGCTATCCCCTTCCCAATCCTCCCTCCCCAAATAACCCTGAAAAAAACCCAGACATACAAAACTGAAGCCGTGTGTTGAGAATAGTTTGGTCTGTAAGGAATTCCAGCCAGCTGCAGGATCTGATATCAGTAATTCCTGTGGCATTGTATATTCGTTAGGACAAAAAAAATATGGCAAATCCTGAATAAGTTTGTAATGACATGTAGGGGGTGGCGAAGCCCTCCACTACCATATTATATAAAAATAAAAGTTTCCCAAAAATTCATAAGACAAACTAACTTAAATTCGCTCCTTCATCCATACTGAGACACTCATGTTCTGGTCTCAATTTTCTCTAATGTGTAAAATGCGACTTCCAGAGGCCCAGTTTCAGGAGTGTCCTTCCCTATTCAGAAAAGCATGTAAGCTTTCCTGAATCAATCCCATAATCAGGTACTTCCGCCTGTGTGGGATGAGTCTGCTAACTAGACTATGTAGTGTCTTGCTCAGAAGCCCGTAGCAGAGCTGAGCAGAGAACAGCCATTCTGCTTTGCAGAAACTTTCAAGATTTTGAAATTGTTGTTTTTGTTTTCCATTGGTGCTTAGGAGCCCAGTCATGGACAAGATCCTCTTGAGCTATGCATTGTACAAACACAGAACCAAAGGACAGTTCCTGTCCCAATGAACTTACAATCTTAGCATAAGACAAGAGACAACAGGTACAGGAGTACAAGGAAGCAATGAGACAGTATTGGTCACCGTGACAAGCAGTGGGCTCAGCACATCAGCCGCCTAACCATTGTCAAGTTGGTTACAGCCCTCATGCAAAAGGAGAGTGCTAAGGAGGGATTTGAAAAAGGCCAATGAGGCACCTTTGCTAATGTTTATGGGGAGTTCCTGCCAAGTGTGAACAGCAGCATGGGAGAAAGCACAAAGGTGCTTGTTAAATTTTCAAACAAGTGGGTGATGGAGGCTGACATCCTGGGCCAATCAGAGACAGGAGTCAACCTCTTGACAGTGAATAAGAGATGATTGGAAGGGTGGAGACAGGCCGGGAAGGGCTTTGAAATTATGTATGCATTTATGCACACGTTCCGATACGTGACCCTGGGCTTGGAGGCTTTGAAAATCAGATGGAGGTGCATTATGATTAAATAAATAGCTTTCTGTAAATAAAGAGAAACCAGAGCAAAGAGCAGAATGCTGGCCTTCCTGGTTTTTTAACGCATTTCCCATTTGTTGGCAGTAAAAGTGACTCACTGTACTGAATTAATCTCTGTTCTCGCAAGTAATAAAAGGGCAGTAGAGTCAGATCTGAGGTGCTTGATTTACAGATAAGAATTGCTCCTATGGATCCAATATCCCTAGGGGGAAAAAGAAATCAAACATGAGAACCGTGGGGAATCTCACAGGTGCTGAATGAATAATCATAGCGAAGTGAAACAATTGGAGGCAGCTGTCACTCTGAAGTAAAATAGATTTTTTTTTAATCTAGAACTTTTAATGGAGCCTTATATTCTGATGGTGAAGGAGGGAAAGCAGCAGGATACTGCATGCTGTACAGTACTAAGATTTGCAGAAATCATTTCCCCAGAGGTGCAGATAGAAGGCTAGAGCCTTCTGCCAGAAATCAAGGAAGAAAAGAAAATTTCCCATTGGATTGAAAAATTGGTAAAGAATTGAGAGGAAAGAGTAGCCCTGGCTGTGGCCTTTTCAAGAAATGCATTGTTAACATCCCACTGTCTCCGGGATCTGAGCTTTTGCAGTTTGTTGGGCTGAGAAAAATAAGTAGAGTTCTGAAGACAAATGATTGCAACGGGCTCGATCCTGCTCCCAACCCAGTCAGTAAGAAAGCTCTTGTTGACTTGAGTGGGGCCCCATCAGGCCCCTGGTTTCCACAGGAGTCATAACAATGCATTCAGGTTCAGAGCAGATCTGCGGTGAGTCATGCTTAGTTTGCTGGAGACAATGGAGGAAATGGTGAGACCTGAAGCAAAGAATAAAAATAAGAACCATCTCCGAATGAGAGAGGCAGCACAGCACAGTGCCGTGCGAGAGTTATGGATGAAATCTCCCTCAGTCTGATGGGCAGCTCCAGGAAAGGAGACACAGATAATTCTAGACTATATGGGGAGAAAGTCAATATAAATCAAAGGAGATGCAATCTGTGGCTAGAGATCTGACAGACAACCAATGGGGAAACCAGAGCACTTGCAAACAGTGATGGATGAGGGCACAGATAGGAGGAGCACCTCAAGCAATGAAGCCCTGAATATCTTAATGTTAGATTTAATTGATCATTTGCTTTGTGCCTCCTTGAAGGGAACTCAGATAGAGTGTAAACCATTATTTCCATTGTACTGGGTTGCACTCGCCTCAGTGATTTTTTTTCTTTTATGCTCTGGATCACAGGGTTATGTTACGCACACAGGGCTTCAACTGACAAGGCTGCTGAGGTACAGCGGAGATGGGGCATATCAAGAGCCTTTCCCTTGGAGCAGGAGTAGACTTTGGAGAGAGTAGGAAGGATTCATACTAATAGCCCAATCAGATTGGAAAAAAATAATGCTAAATGTCTCTGGATAGATAATTCAGCCCAGCTGTGATCTGGTTTGGTTATGCAGGGGTTGTATAATCTTTATTTAAGAGATCATTTTGCTAGCCTGGGAGCAGGATTTTTCCAGTCCTGATGTGTTAAGGACAGGGCCAGCTCTAATTTTTTGCCACCCCAAGCAAATAAAAAGAGTGCCGCCCCGTTGAAACATGCCCCCCACCACAACCTGCGCTGCCCCACCGCCACCCCCCCAAGCGCCATCCCGCCCTGCCGAAACATCCCGAGTGCTGCCCCGCGCCACCGAAACATCCCCCCTGAGCGCCGCTCTGCCAAAACAAACAAACAAACAAAAAAAAACCCTGAGCACCGCCCCGCCACCCCAAGATTGGCTGCCCCTGACAAGGTGCTGCCCCACGCACGTGCTTGGTCGGCTGGTGCCTGGAGCCAGCCCTGGTTGATAGAACACTTAGAACAAGGGGCCAATAGAACACGTGGTGCAAGGCGCGGCACTGTGGATGCTTTCTCAGCCCCGGCATGTGGGAGTGTTGGGGTGAAGGTCAAAGTCTTCTGCAGTGATTGGGAGGTTGAGCGACTGCAGAAGTACACAACCTCAGGTTTAATGCTGGCTGCAGAGTGGCTGTGTTTTACTTTGCAGCCTGGAAGGATGTAGGGGAGGAGTCTCTTTTGGTATACTCCCTATGGACTTCTCTGTTGATCCAGATCCAGACTTTACCTAGGGACCACGCAGAGATTTCCAGAGTAATACTAGAAAATTAATCCAGCAAGTTTAATACATTGCACAACCATCTTTTCCTATTGCACTAATTAATGTACCCTGCAAATGAACAAAATAGGGCTCAGTTCTGTAGCTGCTGCAAAGCAGGGGTGCCTGCCAAACTGGGTCCCCTAGGATTGATGCTGAGAAACTGGAGCTTCTTGCAGGTCAAATGAGAAAACTCCACTCTTTGCTCATAGAAGTATAAAAATCCAAATTCAAACCTTGCTGCAAAATGAACTCCTTATCCTCTGGTCAGTTCTGCTACCTGGCTGGTGAGCAGTGCACCAGGTAGTCCAGTTAGCATACTCATCCCATACAGGTAGAAGGTACATGGTGATAGGCTGGATTCAGGAAAGCACTTAAGCATGTGAAGATTGCAAGGGAATGGTAGGTCTAGCATCCAGGCAGGTGTGTACTAAACATGGACATTTACCACTGTAGCTCCGCTGTGTCCCCAGGCATACGTGTGTCCATATGCATGCATAAAATGAAAACACAAGCAGGTTGCACTGACACACACTGTCAACCTTATTTGGGGACAACTGTACACAGCTTTAATGTAGAAATAGGAAAATTGAGCGGAATACTCCCCTAGGGTTTAGCCTGTTCCTCTCAGTGTTCGGTTTGCGGGAGATTTTCAAAGGCACAAGTGACACTTGGACACTTACTTCCAAATGCAAGAAAAGAATCCTGCATTTCAGTGATCCATTCCAATTAGCCAACAGAAGACAAATTAATCTATCTGGGTAACCAGCAATCTGGAAGGTTTATGACTCTTAACTGGATCAAACAAGTAACACTTTAGTTAGTCTGTGTAGTTGTTAAAAGAAAGACTAAGGCAATGCATATGTAGATGACATTCTCAATCTATTGTATATAAATTAGTCCATCAGGTGGAATCCAAAGGCTAAGTTAAAGAATTATATGGTTGTGGGAAAAACACACTTGTCATTCAGTGCATGGGCACATTTGCATTCATTTTTATAAGAATTAATGACAGTCCTGTGCCCAGCTTACCACAGAATGGCAGAGGCAGTCTCCATTATGCAACAGGGATGCTCCCATACAACAAGAACAAAAGACAGAGCAAACCTAGAGCAATATGCCAAATAGCCAGTATAATTTGCACATGCAATTGACTTGCACTAACAAAACTGTGGATGCAAATAATTATGGATCCAAAATTTTGGCTGTTATGTATTATTTTCAAAGAGGTTGTAGTGTCATGGATGTAATGGTGTATCTCTCACTATCCCACATGAATAAGGTTTGAATGGTTCAGAAGCCTTGTGCTGTCTCTGTGCACTGGAGTAGATTTCACCCAGAGAGGGAAACTGATTTCAGTGTAAGGAAAAGCAATTTAGATGCTATTTCTGCTCTGTTGCATGAGGCGTTACATAGCATCTTAGTGGAACATAGATCCCTCGGTTTCAATGGTACTTATTGTGGGAGTGCAAAGGTGCCTGAGGTTGCATCAGTCCTCTTATAACAAGTCCCATAATTATTAAATTCCTCTCCATGAGTGACTGTTAAAGAAATTTGAAATGGCACATTACAAGGTAACATACACAGACAGGCAGTAGGAGAAAAGCTGTTTGCAAAATGCCGAAGACGACACAACCATTATTTCAGGAGGGGAGAAGAGGGGGGTGCATTGTGGGGTGTTGACTTATTCACTTGGGAACTAGGCCACAGAGGATTTAAGCAGTGATTTAAAAAAACCCAGGACATTTAAAAGAAGCTTATGTCTATAATAATACAAAACGTTAAGCACCGATTTTCAAGCATAGATAAGAACTCAGGGCACAAAGAGAGCAGCGATAATGCACAGGGAATGGTAAAGGGGCAAAAAAGACAATCTACCTAACTTATACTCTCCCTTGCTCCTTCTACTCTGGGAGTCCATTTGAAATGAGCTTCCAAGAAATGTCTGCTTGTACCTGCAGCTCTTTCCAAATACTTCCATGCCACTGGCAAAACTGGTGACCTCAGCGTGAGATTCTTTTCCTGGAGGTTTTGCCTTAGAACTGCACAGTCAGAACAGTAACCCGACTTCACTACCATACCTGCCACCTCACACCTCCTCAAAGCCATGGTTTTAAAGAGAGCCACTGCTGAGAATGACAAAGAAAACCAAGTGGGATTGACCCTTGAGTTAGATAGTTACGGGACCAAACCCTGGTCCCACTGAAATCCAGGGCAGTTTAAACTATGGCTGTTAATACACCTTCTAAGCACCCCTTTCTTCAGCCCAACTCCAGTTTGACCATTTAACTGCTGATTTTCCATATTCCTCTGAGCAGCAGTAGCATTAAGATATTCCAGAGACCCTTTGAAATAATACTGAAATGTTGTTATACCAATTTTATCAGGCCAACTGGGGTTGTATTTTGCCTCACACACCAGACACATGAGGCAGTAGGAGCAAAACAGTTAAATAAAGTGTCATGTTAAAAACAATTTTGGGTATTATTTGGTCCACTCCAACCCTTTTTCCTGTGGAGCAAAAGGTGCTAGTTTCCAGTGATCCGACAGTCACATGGTTAGGTGTACTTACACAGGTGAGTGTGAAGGGCACAGGGAAGAATTAGGTGTACTATCACATATCACTCGTGTGCTTTATGTACTAAAAAGTGCTGTGGTGCTTATTTACAATAGCAAACCCACCCAGCAGTAACAGGTAAAACTTAAGACCCTAGTTCAGCAAAGCTTTGAAGCATGTGCTGCAGCCCATCTCTATTCAGCCAAACACTTAAGCACATGCTAAAATCCCATTCAAGTAATTGGACCATATGCACCTGTCTAATGTTACGCACGTGCCTATGTGCTTTGCTGAATTGAGATGGAGTGTTGAATGGGGACTAAGACAGGAGACTGTCATTGGCAGCTGAAGCTTTGCAACCCCCAGAAGGAATCCCTCTATTATTTCTAACCATTCCCCTGCAGCTTAGTCCTTGGGAACTCTGTATGGGATTGAGACATACACTGGATATGGCAATGGAGATACATGATTATCTTCTACACAGGGAGACTGGCCTTGCTGAGTTGTCACTTTTAAGCAGACTTGTCTCTACTTGAGTGACTCAAGTGTGCTTTATTATATGATCAGCTAACCCCATGGAAGGGAGTACACAGAAAACAAAGGCCAGATTTTCAGCCGATGTAAGTGGCATACTGCCATTGACTTCAAAGGAGAGATGTTGATTGACACCACTTGCAGATCTGGTACCAAATGCGCAGCAATATCCCTTTTGCTGAAGTTTCTCTAATTATTCTGCTTCCACTGTTTCATAGTTCTGTGGCCTCTATTATGCAGGCAGTCAGACTAGATGATCCTTGTGCTCTTTTCTGCCCTTAAAATGCATTATTGCAAAAGCTGCAAGCTACCTCTTTAGTTACAAACACTCAGTCTGTTTTCTAAGTGCCTGTATATGAAGCATTTCTTTGGCCTGGGTCTTCTTTCCAGCTTCTCACGATTAGGAAAGCTCCTCTATTTAGAGAGCTGGATGATGTTTTCAATAGAAGGGTCCTTATCTTGCTTTTGTAAACCAATAGCAGCTCTGGCCTACCAGCAGTACATTTTAAAGGTACAATTTGATTAAATGCCCCTTCATCTTCCTATAACGTTTAAAACATAACCTGGACTTTTTAGCTTACACAACAGTAGCAAAATGTCCACACATATTTGGAGTTGAGTTTAGCACAGTACGACTTGCGTTATTTATATTATTAATTAATTATAGCGTGTGAACTTAATCTAAGTGACATTTCTACTGGTATATTTTAACAAGAAAATTAAAGCTGGGGTTTTCAAATGTATCTAGGGGAGTTAGGTGCTAAATTTCCACTGACTTTCAAAGGGATTTGAGTACCTAGCTGCCCTTTGTGGTTTTGAAAAATCTCTTCCTACCTGAATAAACCTCCAGCTAGTTAGAAATCAGCAGGTTATGAATACATTATATATACATTGTGGCAAGATGGCCAACAATAGGATGGTGGGTCCTGCGCTTTTCTTGGAAGGGGGCTAAGACTCCAAGGTCCTGCCAGGGTCCCCGCTTGTGGCCTGGGAAGGTGGTAGAGGAGAGAAGCGAGGGAGGAGTCTGGGTTTGCTCCCCACTCTGAGCCCCAGGTCCTCTCAACTGCTACAGGTTCTGACCCTCTTCCCTCTTGGGTGGGGAACCTTTGATCCTTAGATGCTGGGGGAGGGGGTCTCCCTTACTTCAGTTCTTTGGTCTTCCAAATCTTACAACACCTCTCCAAGCTCCAGTCCTCTCCTTCCTCCTCCCCTGACTGCCTGAAGCGGTGGGGAGGGGCTGCTGAGAGATCTAGCTACGGGAATAAAGGGAAACAAGAAGACTTTTTATCAATACATTAGAAGCAAGAGGAAGACCAAGGACAGGGTAGGCCCACTGCTCAGTGAGGAGGGAGAAACAGTAACAGGAAACTTGGAAATGGCAGAGATGCTTAATGACTTCTTTGTTTCGATCTTCACTGAGAAGTCTGAAGGAATGTCTAGTATAGTGAATGCTTACGGGAAGAGGGTAGGTTTAGAAGATAAAATAAAAAAGAGCAAGTTAAAAATCACTTAGAAAAGTTAGATGCCTGCAAGTCACCAGGGCCTGATGAAATGCATCCTAGAATACTCAAGGAGTTAATAGAGGAGGTATCTGAGCCTCTAGCTTTTATCTTTGGAAAGTCATGGGAGACAGGAGAGATTCCAGAAGACTGGAAAAGGGCAAATATAGTGCCCATCTATAAAAAGGGAAATAAAAACATCCCAGGAAACTACAGACCAGTTAGTTTAACTTCTGTGCCAGGGAAGATAATGGAGCAAGTAATTAAAGAAATCTTCTGCAAACACTTGGAAGGTGGTAAGGTGATAGGGAATAGCCAGCATGGATTTGTAAAGAACAAATCGTGTCAAACCAATCTGATAGCTTTCTTTGATAGGATAACGAGTCTTGTGGGTAAGGGAGAAGCGGTGGATGTGGTATACCTAGACTTTAGTAAGGCATTTGATACGGTCTCGCATGATATCCTTATTGATAAACTAGGCAAATACAATTTAGATGGGGCTACTATAAGGTGGGTGCATAACTGGCTGGATAACCGTAGTCAGAGAGTAGTTATTAATGGCTCCCAATGTTATACTGGAAAGGTATAACAAGTGGGGTTCCACGGGGGTCTGTTTTGGGACCGGCTCTGTTCAATATCTTCATCAATGACTTAGATGTTGGCATAGAAAGTACGCTTATTAAGTTTGCAGATGATACCAAAGTGGGAGAGATTGCAACTGCTTTGGAGGACAGGGTCAAAATTCAAAATGATCTGGACAAATTGGAGAAATGGTGTGAGGTAAACCGGATGAAGTTCAATAAAGACAAATGCAAAGTGCTCCACTTAGGAAGGAACAATCAGTTTCACACATACAGAATGGGATGAGACTGTCTAGGAAGGAGTATGGCAGAAAGAGATCTAGGGGTCATAGCTTAATATGAGCCAACAGTGTGATACTGTTGCAAAAAAAGCAAACGTGATTCTGAGATGCATTAACAGGTGTGTTGTAAACAAGACACGAGAAGTCATTCTTCCGCTCTACTCTGCGCTGGTTAGACCTCAACTGGAGTATTGTGTCCAGTTCTGGACACCACATTTCAAGAAAGATGTGGAGAAATTGGAGAGGGTCCAGAGAAGAGCAACAAGAATGATTAAAGGTCTTGAGAACATGACCTATGAAGGAAGGCTGAAAGAACTGGGTTTATTTAGTTTGGAAAAGAGAAGACTGAGAGGGGACATGATAGCAGTTTTCAGGTATCTAAAAGGGTGTCATCAGGAGGAGGGAGAAAACTTGTTCACCTTAGCCTCTAATGATAGAACAAGAAGCAATGGGCTTAAACTGTAGCAAGGGAGATTTAGGTTGGACATTAGGAAAAAGTTCCTAACTGTCAGGGTAGTTAAACACTGGAATAAATTGCCTAGGGAGGTTGTGGAATCTCCATCTCTGGAGATATTTAAGAGTAGGTTAGATATCAGGGATGGTCTAGACAGTATTTGGTCCTGCCATGAGGGCAGGGGACTGGACTCGATGACCTCTCGAGGTCCCTTCCAGTCCTAGAGTCTATGAATCTATGAATCTATCACCTCTGTGCAGGCAGTGCCCTGTGCTCCCCAATACCAGGCTGGAGCCTCCAAATTTATTTGACAAATAAAATTTGCAGATTTAGAATGTCTTCAGGAGTTGTGTGTGTGTGTGTGTGTAATATAGATATAGCGTGTGTATGTATGTCCAGTTTTAATAATCTATTTTTTGAGTGATGGAGGCAGAGCTAGATCTGAGCCTATACAGATCATGAAGTTGCAAACTTTGTGGAGGGTACTGGGTGGGAAGAAAGAAGAGAGAGATTGAAAGCTTTGGTGTATAGAAATAGCATGGATTTACCTGTATCCTTACCTTTTCAGGCCCTAGTGCTGCACCATTACGGTCATTGGGAGCTTTGCCACTGACTTCAGTGAACGTCCAAGCCCTTCCTGAGTTAGCACATTATAGTCCTGCTTATCCCTGTGATCACCCATAAATACTCCACTCATAAATACTCCACTTCAGAATCTTTTAAACACAAAGATTCATGTGTTTAATCATTTCTAAAGCTAAAAACCAGAAAACTCAAATGTACAAACATGCATTGGGGACTATTGTCTAGAAATCAATGACCTTTCACCTTGAAAATGACATTCTTTTTACCTCTGGCTTTATAACAATGGGCCAAATTCTGCTTGACTTACTGATTTCCATGGGATTACTTTTGTCAGTGAGATGAGCAGAGTTTGATGCAATACATTTGGCTGTGGTGTAGGAAACTCAGGTTCTGAGAAGACAAAAACATTTTCCCCCTCAACATGATATTTTAAAACTATACATCCCAGCTTTTCTAGCATTTTGCGCAGTGAGATGTGCAATATCAGAAAGTAGGTGATGATGGTACCTATCTCTTATACAGTGATTTTCATCCAGAGATCTCAGTGTTTTACAAAGCAGATGAATGCCATTGTCCCCATTTTACAGATGGGGAAACTGAGGCACATAGCCATGAAGTGACTTGCGCAAGATAGAACCAGTGGCAGAATCTAGGTTTACTGATTCCTAATTCAGTGCTCTGTCCACTGTCCCACAAGATAGACTGATAATCTTTCTGTGCTTCAGTTACATTAATCATAAAATAGGAACAATAATAATTGCCTACCTCACAGGGGTGTCATTAGGATAAATTATCTGTAAAGTAAGTTGAGCTTTCCAGATACATTGCATTTTATAGTGCCTTTTATTATTGATCTTTATTATTATTATATTGATTTTTTTTTCAAACATGGCCATTCTAAACGATTGCACTAATTTTCTCATAAATTTATAGATTTTATTGGTGGTCCCTTGACAATAGTTTATAGCAACCCTAATGTGGGTTCCCCTCATTGAACCATGCTCTAACTGCATTTGTGAAACTGCAGTATCTGTGCAAAGCGCCATTTAATGTTAAGGATGTTCATAACTTTTTAACAGGGTTAGAGTTTCATTCTCTGGGACTAATGACTGTGGCATTAAATATTTATTTAGGAATTTGATAATATTCACTACAACTTCATTAAGACTGATACCTCCCATTTAAGGCTTTGGGTAAGGAGAAACTCCTTCTCCTTTCACTGTGTTTAATATTTCCGTAATAAAGAATTAAATTAAATGGTGCGGTTTTCTGTCGATGCAGCAGTAGTCTGGTCTGCCTGAATGCAAGGTTGATCCAGGGCCGCCCGGGGGGGGGCAAGAGGCCCCGGGCTCCGCAGGGGCCCCCACGAGAGTTTTTCGGGGCCCTTGGAGAGGGGTCCTTCACTCGCTCGGGGGCCCCAGAATACTCTTGCTTCTTCCGCTCCCGGTCTTCGCTGGCGGGGGAGTCCTTCCGCTCCGGGGCAGAAGGAGCCCCCGCCATCGCATTACCGCTGAAGCGGGACCTGCCGCCGAAGTGCAACCCGGTGTTCGGCAGTAATTCGGAGGCGGGGGGCCCTTCCGTTCAGGGAC
Organism: Gopherus evgoodei; assembly: GCF_007399415.2. Classification (NCBI taxonomy): domain Eukaryota; kingdom Metazoa; phylum Chordata; order Testudines; family Testudinidae; genus Gopherus; species Gopherus evgoodei. Next base: position 96,695,251 of record NC_044330.1, read on the forward strand.
CCGCCACTGAAGTGCCCCGAAGACCCGCAACGGGAGCCCCCCGCCACCGAATTACCGCCGAAGAGCGGGCTGCACTTCGGCGGAAGGTCCCACTTCGGCGGTAATTTGCCGGCAGAGGGCCCCCGCCACGGGTCTTCAGGGCACTTCAGCGGCGGGTCCCAGAACGGAAGGGCCCCCCTCCGCCAAACAGGGCTAGCTCTAGAATTTCACCGCACAGGAGGTGCCCTGCCGCTTGCTGGTCCCGCGGCTCCAGTGGACCTCCCGCAGGCATGCCTGCGGATGCTCCACCGGAGCCACGGGACTAGCGGACCCTCCGCAGGCACGCCTGCGGGAGGTCCACCGGAGCCGCCTGCCGCCGATGGCCCCAGGCCCCCGGAATCCTCTGGGCTGCCCTGGGTTGATCATCCAACTTTTAGGTTCAGGTCAGAAGTGGCCTTAGTTTTCATGTCCCAGAGTATGAAGGAAGCTGCTAATGGCATGTTCTGACAATGGACACTTTCCAGCTCTCTCTCAGACAGATGATGAGCAGAGAATTTGCACTCGATATCTGCATTGTCTAACACAAAATGGCCAAATAGCATTTGAAGCACAAATGTGCAAATGAAATAGAGAACTGAATTATGTTTTGCTAATGTTCATTGAAATTTTTGGTTACCATAGTCTTTCTGAGACTAAAAATGCCATAATGACACCCCCCCCCAAGTACTCACCAAGTTTTCTACAAATGTCTCATTTAACTCCTGATTCACAATCTCACTGTCTTCCCCAAATACATTTAACTGTAGCTAATTTGGAGGCCTTGGACTTCTGGCCTTCCAAATGATAAGAATTAGAGACCCAACTCTAAGCAAATCCCCTACCCAGCTCCCAAAACAGATCACAAATTACCTATACTAGCTCCACTACATAACACTGTGGTAACATGCAGGAGGTATTTGCTGGTTTGGCAGACTGTAGATGGCATAGGCCATGGAGCAGAGTGTACCAGCCTGGTTACCTTTTGGTGCTGCAATCCCCCCGTGCTCCAGGTCGCAATGCTACTCACTTAGATTTGGAAAGGGTGGGTGTAGTGGCTTATGGATAAGGCTGCTGGTGGAGGGAGGGGTGCCTGAAAATGAAGAGGAGTGTCAGGCAGGGGTGGGGAGCAAATCTATGGGCCCCTCCCTTTAAATGGCGCTACACAACCTTGGTACATGCTTTAAAACGAATGTATTACTGAATTTATTATAAAACTTACCAAATAAACAGCAAGGCCTCAATCACACACTGAGCACCATGGGAGGGAAGGCCTATGCCTCACTGAGGTTCTAGCTAGGTGCGTGACAAGTCTACTTGCAAAGGTCTGATCGAAGGATCGGAGCCCAAAATCTTCTGTCAAAATGTGGAGACAATGTGGGTTTGGAAGGAAGGATACTTTCTCAAGACATTGAGACTTCAGGGGATGGAGACGACTTGGTAATTAGACAAAAGTTTTGAAATTGTCGACTGATTTTTGTCCTCTCAGTTTTTGGCTGCTCCCTCAGAACATCCAGTGAAGTGTGGAGTGCCTATAAATAATTATTCAGTTGTGTCAGGAATGTAAAGTATTCAGCAGCTCTAAAAACAAGGCTGTTGTGTCTGAGGATGGGCAGCTAAAACTTGAAGAAACTTAAATCAGTGGGCAGTTTTTGAAAATGTCGGCCTTAAGACATCAGCCCTGCAATCTGGTTCATGAATACAGCTTTGAAGTAAATTTACATCCAATGAGCCATTAACTTCAATGGAGCTGAGATAATTTACTCCACCTGAGGATCAGCCCAAGATGTATATTTTATCATTTCATTGGTGTTGCTTTGGGTGTTATCACTTCTTTTAGAATTTGGGGATGAGAAGAGTTATCAAGTGAATAGTTCTTCAGAAAAATGAATATAGTAGCTGTTTAAGAAAAGCAGTGAGTTCTCTAAGAAGCAGGTTGAATTCCCATGAGATACAATTGTTTGCTGAGTGTAATTTGTGAGTTCAGGCTCATTGGAGAGAACCATCCTTGGCACAGGAATTCAGTGCAAATTGTTCATTGAATCAACTTTGAAAATCAGATAAACTGTTTGTTAAAAAAAAGAAAAAAGAAAAGAACTTCAACAGGATAAAGAGTTAAATGGTTTGCTACCCGCAAAGCCAACTTGGAAATGTGCAATGCCAGGCCAAATTCATCCTTGGGGTCCAATTCAACCCCCTGCTTTTTATTATTTGAATGTTATATATATTGTAGTTGTTTGAAATTGACTCTGCCCTTTAATCTTCCAAAGGGATACGCTTTTCTCTGTAGCTTAGCATAGCTTAGTTGTAATTCATTACAATTTGCACTGGGCATAGCACAACAAAGCTTTTTCTAAAGTGTAAAGATTTTTTTAATTCACCCTCATCGGTCTATTTGACTTACCTCATTAGGTTTGTTTGTGTTAACATTTAGGTCTAAATCCACCCATCTGATCAATGGGAGTACATCTCAGATAAGCAGCAGAAATGAGAGGATATTTCAGGTGCTATGCAGAAACATTTTTATGGATGCTTCTCTGCTCCAAACAGGGAGTTTTTCCTCATGGAAAATGAATCCAATAGCATTCCACAGAAATTACTGTAAAAAACAATAGAATTTTAGACAGAACTAGACTTTGTTGTTGGCTTTGTTTTTAAGTAATTGCCCTGTTGAATTCTATACCGGGGTAAAGGTTCTTTATTAAACTCTACAGGAGGCTCAAAAATATAAACACAACATTATTAATTTCTATAGGAATTTTCAGTCAGGGATTGGAACATGCAGTTAGGTTGTCATCTGATTCTTGTTTATGCCTCAGCAGAGGCAATATATAATATTTGGTCCTTGTGTGGTATGATGAACACACTTCTAAAGAATGAGATTGCAGGGAAATTTCTCTACTAGCGAAATGACGTGAAAGTCCCAAATTTCTTAATCACATTTACAAATACATACAACATCTACAGTGCACGGAGCTAATTCCTTTGGAATGAAGCAATTCATTTATCGTCCTTCCAGAGAGGCAATACCTGCTGTATGCTAGAAAAATTATATCACTCCTCCTCCTCAGCTCATGTTGGCTATTTGCTCAAATTTCCCATATATAGGAGAGGTGGGGGATGAGGAAGAGTAAGAAGGAATATTAGACTCCCCGTCTTGCTTTATCTGCTCCCAATGTAAAGTGAAAATGAGCTTGGCCAATCATTACATCTGCTCCTATTTGACTGTGAAAGTATAGGCTTTCAGAGGCCCATTGCCATCATGCCCAGAGTGGAGTTGGTGCGGGGAGGAAGGATCTCTTATGATAACTAGACCTGCCTTTGTAATAGAGAAATGCAGTTGACTGTGAAATAAAAATCTCAAAACTTCACCATACAAGGCTTCCAACAAATATAACATTGAGGAAAACATTGCTTGGAATTAGAGCTGGTTAAAATTTTTCCATCTAAACTGTTTTTTGGATGAAAAATGGGTTTTTTGACTAACTGAAAAAATCTCACAAAGGCTGGCCACTTCCCATGGAAAATTTCAACTTTGTCCAAAAACACCCAAAATTCAAAAATTTTCATTTGGAAGTGCTGCCATGCTGACTCATGGAAGTGTCATTTGGGCACCTTATTCCCCCAGTCTCCATTATGGATCAGGCTTCCTTGCCAGACTACATGTCCCATTTATACCTTGGCCACATAACTTCCACATTGCACCACACCAGAAAGGTAGACCAAGTTATATCATGGGTAAGGATTCGATTTAGTCACAGAAGTCACTGATTCTGTGACTTTACTGGACCTCCGTCATTTCAGGGTCGGCTGTCAGTGGCGGGAGTGAAACTAGGACTCTGCATCCCTGCCCCGCACCTGCGGCCAGAGCTGGAGCTGTGCCTCACCCCACCCACACCCTGGCTGCGGCCGGGACTGGAACTGAGGCTGTGCACCTGGGGCATCGGCTGGAGCCGGAGCTGAAGCTGGGGCCCAGTCATTCCCTATGGGGCTCCAGCTGCCGTTCCTTCCTCCCCCCTCCCATCCTCTTTCCCCCCCAGTAATAAAATCCTGAGAACTGACAACACTGGATAACCGGCATCGGTCTGTCCAATTTTGTTGTTCTTCTTGACTCCCAGCACAGATAATCATTCTCTCTCTCTTTAAATTCATGTTTGAGAATAGGATAGAGAGAAATCTGTAAAGTACTGCTGGAACAAGACATTTTGAACCAATTTTGAACTCTAGGGGAAAAAACCTACTATATTGAAGTCAATAGCTAAGCTCCTATTGACTTCAGTAGAGCCAGTATTTTACCCTAGATACAGAGGTAGCTGTTACTTGCACACTGAAAGTATTTGAACACCACAGATCTAGAAAACTCTTCCACAGTGAGCTCTGTATAAAGAAACTCAGGAGGAAACATGTTGATTTCTGTTGCAAATGCACAATCTCCTAACATTAGTATTTAGTCTTTAATGAACTTTCTCTGTGCTGCTAGTTCCAGAATATCAAGCAGCAACTTCCAGGAAATTTTAAATTTATAAACATTTGCTCATATGAAAACTATAGTTTGTTCATTCCAACGAAGATGCAGTGTCATTACCTCAGGCTAAACCAAATCTTGCATTAAAGTAATGTAATACAAACACGATAATTTGTGGCAGTTCAGACTGTTCACTAACTGAACTGGGAGGCAGAATACTGTAATTGCACACATGGTTATTTAGAAAGGTCTTGACATAAAAATAATGATGTTAAATGGGTAACTAGTAAACAGTGAGTTGTATTTATAGATGGAATCATGCATCAGTGAATAACAGATAAAGTTAGAATTAGTGGGACCTGCTTTGCTTTGTCTCACCTTCAATCATGAGATACCATGGTTGTGTCTGTAAATACCAGGGCTCAGTATTATACACTGAGAAAAGGCTTTTTATACTGCTTTAATCTGCATTCAGATGAAAAGATACTTGCCTTATTATTTTTAATTCCTTCACAAATTTGGAATGATATTGCTTTCATGACCTTGGTATAATTAACAGTAGCTATTTCTTGTTAATGAGCTATTACCTGCAAATCCATATAATTCTTCTGACAGGCTGACAGCGTGACTAATTAACAAGGTTTGACCAATAGCTCAAATCCACCGGAAAGGATTTTCTCCTCTGACACTAAAAAAGTTCTCTGAGGCTCTGTATATAAATGTATCACAAATTGTGAATGACTTCTGCAAGAAGGGTATCACAAAATCACTATGAATAGTTTGTCTGTAATGTTAACCTAGTATAGGGGATATTTTACACCACATTCACACTGGGATTTAAACTTTGCTCACAACGATGATGTGTATACATCCTAGGAAGTGGAAGAAGTACATTATCAGAAAAGTTTTGAAAACGATGTCTTTAAAAGACTGCAGATGTAGAGGGCTGGGCGTTTCATAAACAAGGGCCTTATGGAAAGAATTCTGTAGAGAAAGGGTTTGGGGCATATGGTCCCTGCCACAGAGAGTTTACAAGCTAAGTATGAGACAAAGAATTTGAACCCTGGTTGAGAAAGAGGTGTTCCCTTTCTCTGTTACTGAAGCCCATTTTTGATGTGATGTCTGTATTATATAACTGACAGCATGCATCTAAAAGTATCATGGATACCTACAAGTCTGAATATTACTGGAACCTATTTGGTTTCTAGGGAGAAAGCCACACTGTTTTCATTTCCTTTGAGTCTGCTACCACATTCCATCCCTCGTTAAATCAATGATAGGTGTTTTAATTACTCCATCTGTTCTCTGAAGTGACACTGTGTCTTCACTGCAAAAGGTAGCCTGTTTTTACATCAGAGGTCGCTTTTATCTTAATGTAGCTAGTTAAGGTCCACCCTATGATCCCACCTTAGCATTGGGATAAAAACTATAGTGCCTTGTCTCCAGTGGGATTTTGTATGGAGGCGGCTAACTCGAGATAGCTATCTCAATATTAAAAAAAACCACTCCGCTCTTGCAGTGAAGGCATAGCCAAAACCCTTGCTTAAGCAAGGTATTTAAATGTATGGTAGTCTCCTGGATGTCAGTGCTTAAATTTACATACAGGGTTAAGCGCCTTGGTGAATTGGGGTTAAAGACTGTGGCGAAGAGAAACAATTTGAAGCTTTTGTGAAGAATTAAATCTAAAGTTAACTGGAAGTTCATATGCTGTAATAGCTCTCAAACTTTTCTGTGTTTTGACTGTACTTGGCATTCAAGTCCTCAAAAGTTCTCTCCTAGGCTTTTAAAATGAATAATACTGTAACCATGTTTAAATTGGGTGCAGTCCTAGCAATCAAATGTTATGAAGGTTTCATTTAAAGAAGGCACATAAATTATAAGGACTTTAGTCCTTAGGATAGACATAATAAATGGTCTCTTTCAGCAAAGAGACTGAGGAAGAGCACCTGGGACTGCATGGATTCTCCGTAGCTACCACTTTACCACAGCAGTGAGTCCTATGTTGAGAATGCACAGCTAAATACATAGCAGCTGTCAGAGTGCAGATATAACAGCGGGAGTATGTTTCTCTGCTGGAACCAGTCCATCTTCAGTTATTTAAGTTCTGAATATTATAAATGACATACAGGTTTGCTTGAATACAGGTGACGGCTGTTCACTGCTGATGGAGGTAAAAGCAACAAACCTGAAATGTGCTAAAGATATCCAGTAGGTAAACTGTATTTTCTTATTACTGTTAGGCTACCGGAATATATTGTGAAAAAAATGAACTTCCCTTTACTGCAAAAGCAGAGCATGATTAATGTGAGATTCACCACGGACAGTCACTAGAACTCAAAGTGCACTTCTTGGCTAAACATATCATTAATCTTATCACAAAATACTTCTCCATTAATAGCAGCAGAGAGGAGCTCCCACAAATTCCAAGCCATAAAAATTCTAGGAGGCGGCCACATTCTGGCTCCAGCGTGGCTTTCACCTTCAGCTTCAACAGCCTCCTTGGTGAATTACTGTTGTATTTGTAAGTAACACGCCACAGAGAATTTACAAAGCAGCACATTTGCTAAAGCTTCTGTCAAGGCTTTAGCACCCTAAATATGCAGGGCCAGTGCAACCATTTAGGAAAACTAGGTGGCTGCCTAGGGCGCCTAGTGATTGGGGGCACCTAAAAGTCTCCTCAGGCAAGGAGATGGAGTGGAGGTGAGCTGGGTGGGGGAGCGCGCGGGGATGGCTGCCTGCAGTTAATGGGAGGTGGAGAGGCACATAGGGGAACAGCTCCCCACCCCAGCTTACCTCCACTCTGCCTCCTCCGCTGAGCACACAGCCCAGCTGTAAGTCTCCTCCAATCGGCGCCGCAAGCCTGGCGGGGAGGACAATTAGAGCAGCGCCAGCATGCTCAGTGGAGGCGGCGGAGCCAAGGTGAGCTGGATGGGGAAAAACCCAGGCAGGGTTAGCTGCCGTGGCAGAGGGGGAGTCTCCCCAGGCAGGGTTAGCTGCTGTGGCGGGGGGAAAGGGGAAGTCTCCCCAGGCAGGGTTAGCTGCCACGGGGGGATGGGGGAGAGTCTCCCTGGGCGAGGTTAGTTACTGTGGGTGGACGGGGTGGAGAGGGGTTAGCTGTCCTGTTGGGGGGGGGGCTCCCCAGGTGGGGGGCTGAGTTAGCTGCCGTGGGGGGGTGGGGTTAGCTGGGTGGGGGGTGCAAGGTGGAAGTTTCGCCTAGGACATAAAACTTCCTTGCACCGGCCTTGTAAATACGCGTAATCTGTTTAGACCCTAGAGAACAGCACCTTGTAGTCTCATTTCCTCCTCTCTCTCTCTCTCTCGCTTCTCCCACCCCCACAGTTTTCTGCCTCAACAGCCACTTAAAAACAGAAAGTGCGATCCTCGGCTGAGGGGGCAGAAGGCAAAGGTGGCTCTAAGTGATGGTTTACACATCCTCTGGCCAGCCAGGGGAGGGGCCAAACCAGCTTCCAGCATAAACTCGGGCCTCTTCAAATCACACCGATAAAACAGTGCCCTAAAAACTGAGCACCTCACACTCTGGCCACAACACCTGCTCACCCAGTGTGCTTCCTTCCACCTTAAGTGTCCCCAATAGAGCCCTGCAGCAGGGGGGCCAGTCGAGGATTGCCTATTGTTCCAGAGGCACAACGTGCAGCTCAGGATCTGGCCCATACCAATGATAACTAATCTATTTTACAAAGTCCCCAACAAGTGACACAAAACCATTCAGCAAGAGTGACGCCAAGCTACTGCGGTGTCCTCCACTTTTGTTCAAGCGGCGCATAGCCCAAAATAGGCTTTAAAAACTGTACTTTCAAAAGATGAAGACTGAGCAGCTTTTAACTAACATCAAAGTCTATGTTGTGCCAAAAAAGCTAAGGCTATTCCAGTCTCTCACTTCAGGCTGACAGTAGGAATTGTGCAATGCCACCAACTATTATCACCGTCCAGGTTGTCCCCAAGCAATTTCTAGTCCAGGGGTTCCCAAACTTGTTCTGCCACTTGTTCTGCCATGTCCGCAGGTTCAGCCGATCGCAGCTCCCAGTGGGAACCACTGGTCTAGTCTATAACAGCCAAAGCATTGCGAAGCTCCATACATTTATATACAGTATGAAAGTAATTACAGAAACAACAAAGAGTCCTTGCAGCACCTTAGAGACTAACAAATTTATTCGGGCATAAACTTTCGTGGGCTAGAACCCACTTCATCAGATGCATAGAGTGGAAAATACAGGTGCAGGTATAAATACATGAAAGGATGGGCGTTGCCTCACCAAGTGTGAAGTCAGTCTAACGAGACAATTCTCAATGTATGCAATCGCATACATCATATAACAATCCATTCTTCAAGTTCAATGTACTGGCCAAAGAAAATCCTGGACGATTAAAAATATTCCACTACCAGTCACTGTTTAGAGCCATATTGTCACAATCTGAACAAAGGGTAGAAGAAGTCTCCTTACTTACTCCTTATTTGTGCAGGCTCACCATATCACTGCTAGCAGCACACGGAAAGAGCAGCCTATGATGGACCACTCACCAAGTCTTCTCAACCTACTAATGCAACGATCAATGCAGCTGAGCCAGCATTGCAGGAGAAGCAATCTGTGACAGGTATAGGGCTGGCACAGGTTGCTGTACACCCTCCAGAAGAGATGGAGGAGTAAGGAATCAGGTTGTGACTCTCTGAATCAATCTGGTTCTTTGTCTGCTTCTGGGGCAATAAACTGTATGTTGTCCCTTGCTCGAGGCTATTGGCAAATCCACAACTAAGCCCTTAGCGAACTCACTTTGCAGAGTTTGCTATCATTTGAAGATCAGAGAGATGTGTTCAGCGCCTAAGAACTGTCCCAAACCACTTTAGCAATCTGATTTTATATTAAACTATTGTCAAGGTCCTTTGCTTAATAACATGATTAAAATATCAGAGGGATCTTGATAATTAGTTGACAGCATTGACTACGGTGGTTAAACCATTACCACATTAATACAGGAAAGACTCATAATAGTCTCGCAGAACTGCTGCAAACTTAAATCAGCAGTCAAGCCCTGAAGCATTTCACTGTCACTCCAGCCATGTTTGTGAAGTGATTGTGGCTTTAATTTTTGAGTCAGCTTTCTCCAGGCTGAGAACTGTGTGCCCTATTGTTTGTTAGCAAAGTGCCACGTGTGCTGGGAAGCACATCTGTGAAGAACTTGATGTGGAAGCGAAAGAAGATGAAGGCTTTAAAAAGGTGTTAATGAGTTGGAAACGGGTCAGCAATGCATTCCTGGCTCATTAAAGATATTCTCTTCATTCCAAATAATTGTCAACTTGGGCTGACGTTCTCAGAACACCACTTCAAACTTGGGTGAACTGGGGAACTAGAGATAAATCAAAATGCCAGCTACTCTCTCCTGCCATGGAGAGAATGGATAAATATTGATTTTAAGTACCTACCAAAATTAAAAATGAATGACTGTTTGCACCATTACAGGCCTTTTTATATCCAAACCCCTTTGTAAAGAACTTTTTTCAGAAATGTATATTTTTAAAATTAGCACACAGGGGGCTAGATTCTCAGCTGCTGTCAGTCCTGGAGCTTTGCTGATTTACATCAGATGAGGATCCGGATCATTGCACTTTATATCTCTACTAAAAAAGCAGCCCTTATCATTCTATACCTCCCCCAGGCCAGGACTGCTGAGAGAGGAAGCAAAAAAGGGATGATTTATAGATGAACTTGTTTTCATTCAAGCCTGAGGATGATTTTTGTATTTGTTCTTGTTTTTAACTTAAAACCAATTATGGGGATTTCCTGTTTTGTATTTCAAAAAGCTTTGATTCTCCTGATAAAAAGCAAAAATGACCTTTTCCCAAATCCTATTAGTGAGCCATAAATTAGAGGTGGGATTTTTTTCCTCCAATACATCATAAAAAAAAGTAAACAGTGCATACTAATAAGAGTGCATTTCACAAAGTGTATAACAAAAGATTTGCTCAATAAAGTTAGATGTTGCTTGACATAAGGGGTGCTTGATGTAATCTTCCCTACAAAACAAAACAAAACAAAACCAAGATCTAAAAAATTTTCTGGATTTTTACCATTTCCCTTGTTTCATAAAGACATAGATCATCTTGCATTGTCAAGGTGTGTGGTTTAACATGGGTGACATCCACTGGAAACAATTCTTCCTAGCAACTGGCCCAATGAGGCAAACTCTCATCTGTGGGAATTCTCTTCTCTTGGAAGTGGTTCCATCCACTTTGGCTCATAGATTCATAGAGGTTAAGATCAGGAATAACCAGTAAATCATGTAGTCTGACCTCCTATATATCACAGGTCCTTAACTTTCACCCAGTTACCCCTTCATTGAGCCCAATGACTTGTGTTTGGCTAAAGCATATGTTCAAGAAAGGAACCTCGTCTTGATTTGAAAACATCAAGAGATGGAGACTTCACCACTTCCTTTAATAGTTGATTCCAATAGCTAAACATGCTCACTGTTAAAAATGTATGGCTCATTTCTAACTGGAGTTTGTCTGGCTTCAGCTTCCAGCCACATTTCCTTCTCCATGAGATTAAATACCTTTAATATCTGGTATTTCCTCCCTGTGAAGGTCCTTATACACTGTAATCAAGTCACCTCTCAATCTTCTTTTTGATCAGCTGAATGCGTTAAGCTCTTTAAGGCTCCCACTTGGAAGCATTTTCTCCAGCTCTCAAACCATTTCTTGGCTCTTCTCTGCCCCCTCTTTAACAGTAGTGGCCAGAGCAGCAGCTGGAGACTCTTGATTCATTGCCTGTAATGTGTAGAGGCAGGACCCAGATTGGAAACTGCTGCATTTGGTTAAGTGAATCAAACAACATTTATAATCTGAATATTTCAGTCCTGATCTTGCACCATTGAATTCCATGGGAGCAGGATGACACAGCAGATATATGCCCAGAGCAAAAACTGCATGGGTGGAGGCAGGAGTGGCGCCAGGGTTTTTGGCGCCCTAGGTGGGGGTCCTTCTGCGCTCCCGGTCTTCAGGGCACTTTGGCAGTGGGTCCCGGGGTGAGTGAAGGACCTGCCGCTGAATTGCCGATGACGACCCAGAGCGCAGAAGGACCACCCCCCGCCGCCGAATTGCTGCCAAGGGGGCAAAATGCCGCCTTCCCAAATCCTGGTGTCCTACGTCGCCTAAGTGGAAGCGCCAGCCCTGGGTGGAGGCGAAGCATTGTTCAGTACTAGGCGATGCCAAGTCGCTTAGTTAAATTGCTACAGTCAGCCAGTCTATACTGGGCATTCAAAGAAACTGCACACCGATTGCTGAAATGTAATCACCGAGTCACATCATTGAGTGCTTAATCTCTAGGAAAGTTAACTTTCTTGGCACAAGCTAGATCACATCAATGGGAATTTTTTTGCTTGTTTATTCCCAGGTCCTGATTGTGCCTTCTGCTCTTTTTTGCAAAAGGGATTGTGAACTATCCGGTGGGAGCCACTTTGATGTCCTGTAACGTTGCTTTTACTGCACATTTCAAAAATGCAAAGGCACAGCTTGCTTACTGTAGCTCAACAAAGGAGCGAATCGACGTAAATCAAAGCACTTGCCAATACAACATCTGCATGTGTAGGCTCTATTATTCGACAAATCTTTTCAGGGCTTCAAAAGCTGGTGCCAGCCAACAAAATCTGCACATGCCATAAAGAGGGCTGTTTCCCTTACTGTACTTGGCAGGAATCTGTGAAATTAGCAGTTCAGCTCTTTGGTAGCAGTACCAGCAGGAATAAGATAAAAAGACTATGCCAGTATTTACTGACCACGCCACTGCATACCCAGGCTGAAACACAAAGTCATTTTTTGACATGACTTCTGTGACACTCGGGCTGTTGCTCAGCATCTTAATTTCCTCAGTTCCCTCTTCCCAATGTGTGATGTTCCTTTGAAATAGCTCTAATTATTCATTAGGCAGTTCAATGTCAATGACAAGGAAGTAGAAGACACAGCTGTAGCTCCACAAAAAGAAGTCAAAAGTGAGAGGGTAGAAGTCCCTCTTGGGTTTACACTCTACAAGCCCTCTAACAGGGCACTAGGTTCCTCCAGCCTGCAGATCACAAGAGTGATTTTGGAAAATTAGAGTGTTATGGATATTATACGGTTCTATCCCTTACATCAGCATTATACTTTTTCTAGCAAATGGGGAAAGTGAAACTTTCCTGGACAGAATATGGAAGAACTTCTGCCACCCACTGCCTCAAAGATCACAGTGGTAGCATCTTGCCGCCACTGGTCCATCCACAGTTTCCTTTAATCACTGTTAGGGTCCTATATTTTGCTTCAGTGATATTTTCACTTCAGTCACCTGGTTTGTCACCTGTCTTTGCAGAAGCTTTGTCAATAAATCACTTATTGATTTGGAGTTAAATGGTATTTATCACCTCAGTTTTTATGTTGCATCTCTGATGCCTCTAAAAGGGTGTCCAAAAAGCCACCGGGAGGCCAGAGCACTGGAGAAGCTCCTTGTTTCTGATCCCGGATGGGTTGTGGAAAGCAATACTCACACAAGATTTACCAAACTTCTCCCAGCCTTACCTATTTCTAGTAGCCCACAGCCCACCTGTATGTAGTGACTGGAACTGACGGTCAGAAAAAAATTTCCTGGGCCTAGTTTTGAGCATTCACCATTTTGTCTCCCTTCTCCAGGTGACTTAGAATCTTGCATTTAAAATTCAGTCACTTAGAATGGATTTTAAAAGGGATCTGATATTTATATGAAAAACAAAACAATACAGTGGTGCTATAGTAAATACTAAAATTATGAATGAGAGGTTTGAAAGCAACACAATCCCTCATGCTTCAGCATGTAAGCCAAAATCAATTATTGCGAGAGAGGAGGAAATGTTCCCTGGGGGCAAGTTATTCCACAGTTGCTTGATTCCTTGCACCTTCCTCTGAAGCATCAGGTTACTGGACTAGATGACCACTGGTCTGATCCAGAATGGCAATTCCTTTGTTCCTAAATTGGCACTTTTAGCTCTTCAGTGATTATGCTGGGGGTTAAATTAGAAAAAAAATCGAATGAAGAGTCAAAACTATAACGGTTCAGGGCTGCCCAGGGGGGAGGCAAGTTGGGCAATTTGCCCCAGGCCCTGAGCCCCGCAGGGGCCCCCACAAGACTTTTTCGGGGGCCCTGGAGCGGGGTCCTTCACTCGCACAGTTTATATGTGGTAGCACAGTTTATATGTGGTGGCCTTATTATTGTAAAGGTCGGTACTGTTCATTCAAATCTAAAAAGCAACACAAATAGGCGAGTGATCAAAAAAGTCAAATCTTTAAGCCACAGAAAGATTAGATTAAAAAACGAACAGAAATCTATCAGCATCATTTAATGCTTTGGAAACAACTTAATGATTCAGAATTACATTTTTCTCCTAGTGATTGACTATATCCATTTTCTCAAGCTCTTGATCTGTACAGTTTTCTAAAGCATTTGTTTCTGTTAAATTAGCCTACAGTAGCTGCTGAGGCTTTGATGCTGCATGTCGATGTATCTGATATAGTCTAATAATATTAACAATATTAGGCCAAACCCTCAGAGGTGAGGAACTCCTGCAACTCCCATTGCAATCAATGAAAGTTGCAAAGGCTTGGCCCCTCTGAAGGTTTGGCCTATTGATAGTGCTTTGCACTTCGGTGGTGCCTTCCCGCTAAGGCTCAGCAGAGAAATATATGTAAGTGTCTCAGTTAATTTAGTTCCGCAACATCTCTGTGAGATAGGGTATCATTATCTCTATTGTACAATTGGGAACACTGCTGAGGGAGAAATGCCTGCACTTCAAATACTGGTGCCTACATGCTAATCAAGGTGGCCTGATTTTCAGAGGCACATGTCACTCACAGCTCCAACCGAAGACATTTGGAGTTGTGGGTTCTCATCGACTTTGCAAATCAGATTATTTATGTGCCTGACTTTGGGCATCTGAGTTGGAAAAATTTAGTGGACTGGTCTGCTTGTTAGAAATACTGAGCTCTCTTCCTCTCCCATGTTGAATTCCATGAGAAAGTCAGTTCTCAGTATCCATAAAGATCAAGCACTATGTGACTTGCCCCAGGCCACAGATCAAATCTGTGTCAGAGCTGTAGAACCCATAATTCTTGACATTCAGTCCTAAGCTTTAGCAGCAGGATCATATTTCCATCGTGAAACAAAACAAGGCCAAATCCTGACATCCAAATCAAATTTTACTCAGTCCAACCAATGTAGGGTGACCAGAGAGCAACTGTGAAAAATCGGGACAGGGTGGGGGGTAATAGGAGCCTATACAATAAAAAGCCCCAAATATCAGGACTTTCCCTATAAAATTGGGACATCTGGTCACCTAAACCAATGGATGTTTGCCTGAATAAGGACTGAATAAAATGTGAGCAAGGTAGGGTCCATAATTACGTTTTTTTCTTTAGATTCATTTCTCCAAGCACATAAATTCAAAGGGGATTGTCAATAGACATGTCTGTATACCCTTTTTAATCACCGACTAATTGTTTGCTTGGCTCTATTGATCTTTAAATTACATAAAGTCACAAGCAATTTCTTAGTTCATGTCTGTGGCGTTTGTAAGCAATACCAATATAATAGCTTTGATCTTAGATCATCTTGTTTGGAACTGACAACATTGTAAATGCTTGATGATCAATCCTTGTCCAGGGGAGAAGAAGTTGTCTGTTTCCTAAGGTTAGGCAGAAGAGAGCTTTCCAATCCAGGAAGAGGTTTGTTAGCCACCTCTGAACATGCTCCCCTTTTCCCCAGCCAGTCGACCAAAGGTGGTGTTTCCATTTGGGCATTCTACTGACAAAATGCCTTTGATTCTCAGCTACTGGCCCCTTTTGCATCCATGTCCCTCCCACCTCCTCCACACACACACATACAGCAGGAAAGAGCTTTTTTAGGCTGGGATTTTCAGAAGAACTTAAGGGCATTAGATTCCCGATCTAATGGCCTAAAAGAACCTTAAGTGACTTGCCCAAGGTCACCCAGGAAATCTAAGATGGCAATAGAAACCAGATCTCCTGACTCCTCATCCTGTTCTTTAGCCCCAAGGACATTTTCCTCATCATTCAAACCCTGGTGATAGGGATCTATTCCCTCTTGGCTTTATAGGATGCCATCCTTTTAAAAATAGAACATGAGAGCTTTATTAATAATTAATAACTCCCAGCTTCTTACCAGTCAAAGTAATTTTAAAACTGTTACCTCTTCCATAGGGCAGAATCTTCCCTTCCGGGGTCCTGATTCTGGACCCATTACTCAGGCTGAGCAGCACTTGCTCCCAAAAGCAGTACTATTGGCTTAGATGAGAGTTAGTTCAGTGCAGAAGTTAAGTGCTACTCCTCCAGGTACAGGTTGAAGAACTGGGCCCATAAAAACATGTGAATTGTGTACCCAATTATTTAAAGCTTTTAGTAGAAAATGATGATATGTGTTTTAGTGAAGTGACATTAAAAAAAGTGTAAGTTACCAGTACATAGACAGCTCAAGGGAAATGCCATTGGATTTGGCAGCTCTTTTTGAGTAATTTGTTGCAGTGGTTCTCAACTTTTTCCATACCAGGACCTACCCTGGTGGGATTGAGATGGAAAACTCCTCCTCCCCCTGCCCATTTAGCAATATAGGAAGGACAAAGTGGTCATGATACTCTACCTAACACCTGAGCCTGTATTTCAGGCTGAGAAACCCCTATTTTGTTGCATGCTAATCATACTTACTGGGAGTGGAATCACTGGTTTTTGTTTGTTTACTCTTTTTCCAGTATTGTCAACTCTGAGAGGTTAAAAAAAAATGGGTCAGGCCCAAAAACTCATAAGATTGTGTTTTAAAAAAAATTTTTGGATGCTTTTTATTTGCTTTCTGTGTTTTGAGTCTTTACGATACACTTGACTCAAGTGTTTTTTTTAAGCTTTCTTCCACAACCATGAGATCTAGAAATGTACTTTAAAAAAAAAAAAAGCTTAGATTATGATCTAATCACATGCCTCCAGGAGCTGGGTCTTTTGAAAGAACATCAAATATTGAGATGCACACACTAAAATCACAAAAGTTGCAACACTGCTTTTCCTGCTCCTGAATCTTCCTGCATTTTACTCCACATTTCACCCCTGGCTCCAGATTTGTGGGTAGGATGCATAACAAGCCAAGCTAGAACAGATGTGTCGCCACAGTGCGTGACAGTCTTAGGGTGATTCTGGACTTTGTGTTAATCCCCATCTGTGTAACTTCCTTCCTTGTTTCCTGTCTGGGTGTTCTGATACTTTGTTTTGTCCTAATAGAAAAAAACCACTAAACATTGTGAACATGAAAGTGCTTCTAGGCTGCCCTGCCTGTTCTTACTGTTAATCAGAATCTAGGCATTCACTCGGGCATCCCTTGCTCAACTAAAAGTCCCACTGGCTTCACGGGAAATTTTGGGTATGCCAGGAGGGCAGGATCGGACCCTTCTTTTTTCAGTCTGGCTGCTTTATCAAGTTTCTCAGTTCTTCTGGCTCATTACTTTCTTGCAGCAAATATCAAAAGCCAATCTGGATTTTGACTGACCTCATTAAGATAAGCGATAGGCAGTTGTGCTGGATAGCCTCCTGTTCCCTCATGTCAGGGAGAAACCTCATTGACAGTCTGCACTTCGCTGCCACCAACTGATTGACTCGCTCTGCTGCCATTTGATTTAATTTACTCGTCGTTTGAATAACCTCACTACTGCCAAGTGATGTAATGTTGCCTGTCTTGCCTCATCATACCACCTATATTTGTCATCCTGATCTTCCCTTCCACCCATATTCCCCTCTGTGTCTTTCCTGCCTTCCTACTCCTTCCTTCTCCCTCCTGCAGTCTCCTGTGATCTCAAGCTCCCTCCCAATAAAAGGCTGTGAAACAGACCCAAGTTATCACCTTGCCTGACTGTTGTAACCTTTGACCTCTCTTCCCCTTTACCTGCCCTCCAAGGTTTGTTGCTGTAACTTGTCTGTTAAATTTCGGGCTCAGCACACTTCCTGGGTTCCTAGCCCTTAGCTCCCAATAAACCTGCTTGAGCATAAACCACCTATAATCCTTGCTCTGACAAGGGTCCCAGAGCCATGTGGCGCAGCTTCTAAAGTGAGCAGAGTTAGGCTGGGAGGGATTGGGGTTAGGGGATATGGTGGATTTAGCGCCTTTCCCAGGCAGCATCCACTGCTCGGGCCCTTAGGGACCAGTTCTTCAAAGTGCTGAGCATGGGAGTTGATGGGGCTCAGCCCTCACTGGAGTCAAAGCTGCCCTCCTCTGGCAGATTAACTGTGAAAGGCTAGTAATGTTGCTACCACCCTGGAGTGAGGGTCTCTCTGTGGCAGCTGCCCCTGCTGGGATAGTTTCGTATGAAAATGTTGCACACGCTGAGATTAAACTAGTTGTAAGCTCTTCACCATGGGATCTGAGTCTCCTGTCTGTAAAGGGCTGTGCACCTTTATGGAAGTACATAAGTAACAATAATATGGAGTTGATACCGAACAAAGATTAGAGCTCACCAAAAAAGAAAAGTTGACGAAACTCTTTTCCACCCAAATGTTTGGTGGAAGAGAGAGAGAAACTTGCTATAGCATGGTGGTTATGGCAGCAGGAAGCCCAGGGTCAAGTTAAGGCCCACGTTCAAGTTTCTGCCCTGGAGCAGTCCACATCACACCAAATGAGGTAAAGCAAGGCCTTGAATTTAGGTCTCTAACATCTCAGACCACTGCCCTAACCACCAAACTACACAGTGTCGGAGACCCATGCTCTTTCTCATTGTTTTCCAGCCAGTTCTGCTCAAGATACAGATTTTAACACTCTAAACAACGGAAGGTATGAAACACATCAGAAAACAGAAAGGTGTGATAGAGTTAAAGAAATGCCCAAAATGACCAAACCGGAAAACCGTCTTTCTCTTAGCCAATCTGCTTTTAAAGAAAGCAAACATTCAAAAAGAATGAGGACCATTATTGGTCAGTGGCCTTTAATTTAAATTAAACATTCTTATCTGGTGGAATTTTTAACTAAAAGCTCTGAAAAACAGGAAGAACTAAATGTGAGGAAAATTCCCCAGACAAGAAGTGAGTGGATACTAATGACAAGTACCTAAAATAGTATGTCATCTGGTGACACTGTATGTGCGCATTGGTTTCTCATTACTACAAGTCAAGTCATGTAGAACTCACAGCTTGTCCTTTACCATAATTTATATCCACCAAAGCACTAAACAGATTCATGAAAAACTGCAACAAATCCATATCTATCATGTTTTATGTCTGGATGAAGAATATGGGAATTACTTTTATAAGTTACATGAAATATCTGCTTTTCTACTTGAAATAACTGTCTCTGCCAATGCTTATTCAAGATGGTTTGGGGTGGGGGAACAAGATTGGCGAGGCTTGTTTTATTGGTAGGGGAGAGAAACCTTTAACCTTTTCTTTTGAAGTAGAGGAAATGATTAGTGGTAATAAGTGTGCATGAGGGTCTCGGGAGAGGCCGGAGTCACTCATAATGGAAGAGTGTTTTCAGCTAGGCTTCTCAAACACTGCTCCACCAACATGAATCAATCCTGATATCAATCCCCCTAGGATTAGTTCAGTTCTCTCTTGAGAAGAGGCTGCTAGCTATTGTGAACTTTGCCAAATTTACAAAATCCACTGGGAACTGGACAAGGTGGTATCTTAACAATGTAAGTGTGATGGGGTTCGACTCACCACCGCTGGCGCCCCCTGCCGGTCGCACCGGGAATTAGCTCTTGACCTCTCCGGGGCGTCCTCGCTGCATGGTCGTTCGCCCGTTGTCTCCGTTCTGCTGCCCTGGGACCCGCGTTGCTCCCTGCTTAGCGGCATCCTCTTCAGGACAGGCTTCACCCACTTCAGGACACTGCCCTCCAGCAGTGCCCACTACTCTGGTCTCACCCCCTTCCAGGGGGGAGGGTTAACAGCAGTCCTTCTGTTAAACCGCCATAAGAGAGCTACTCCACAGAGGAGGAGGAGGAGCCACCTCTGAGCATGATCTGCTTCCTCTCCCCTTCCCTTTACTTCTTGTTCTCTGATGATCTGGGAATATGTTTGAACATGCAATTTAAAGAAGAAAAGCTCTCCAGGCCATTAACAGTTTCCTGAGCCATCCAGTCACCCAGAATTGTTTTTTTTAATCTACTGGCATTGGAATAGAACGATTAAGGAGGACGTTAGAAATTGGAGAGGGTCGAAGAAGAGTTACAGGAATGACTCAAGTTAGGGAAAACATGACTTCCTGCAAGAGACTTAAGGAGCTCAGTCTATTCAGTTTATCAAGGAGAAGGCTAATAGAGGATTTTGTGACAGTCTCTAAGTATCTTGACAGGCAGAATCTATAGGATACTAAAGGGTTTGTTAGTCTAGCATAATAAGAACCAACAGTTTGAAGATCAGCTAGAAAAATTAAAACTGGGAATAAGCTACACATTTTTAACAATGAGGGTAATGAACTATTAGAACAGCTTACCAAGAGATGTGATGGCTTCTCCATTGGTTGAAATCTTGAAATCAAGACTGAGTCTCTTTTAAAAGATACTGTCTAGTTCAATCACAAGTTAATGGGCTCAATGCAAGGATTAGTGGGTAAAATATTCTGGCCTGTGTTTTATGCAGGAGACCAGATTATGTGGTTATAATGGTCCCTTCTGGTCTTAAAATCTATGACTCTCAACAGAATTTTGAGAGGACTGGGTTTGAGCATGGGAAAAACTCCAATTTATCATGCCGTAAATATAACAGTAAAAAAAATCACTAAAGGACTTTAATGAATTTCATATAGTTAGTAAAACAAGTAAAGATACAAAAGCTGCAAAAAAAGATGCAATTTTCAACTTGAATCACATAGGCTTATCGGAGGCCACGTCCCAGGGTGTAGCTGCCTGCAGTTAGAATACACACATTTCCCAGACCTCTTTTTGAAATTGGTATCTATCAAAGGCAAATGTATCTGACGCTCCATCATGCTGTCAGCACTTCTGGAAACTTCATAGCGCAGTGCCGCAAAACACATCTTGAAACAGAGAAATGGAAAGTGTTCAAGGAAACTCAGGTTTCCAAATACTGTTGGCAGAATAGAAATAGAAGTGGGTGGGAGGTGAGGAGTTGCCCTGTGGAGTTGGTGGTGCCGATATATGTTGACATTCAGGGGAATAAAGCAAACACTTCTGATTCCTGTGTGGCTGTGTTCAACGAGTCACAATCTCGCCTTTGATCAGCAGAGACCTTTGCTCCAACCCCTGCTTTATGGCAAGATGATTTAATTATCCGTAAACCATTGCTGATTGATACATATCAAGTTGAGCTTTCTAGGTCTCCAAGACTGACATTTACGCAACCACTGATGGCAGCTTATTTAATGGCTTAAACATCCTACAGATGGTGCCATTTTCCATAACTTCTAGTCTGAATGTTTTCTGCTCCATCTTGGCACCATTACTACTTGTTTACTGTCCTTGATAAATTAGAATAATTGATCCGTGATATCAGCTCCATCTCTATAGTTATAGACAATTAACATATGTCCTTGGAACTGTGGAGTCATCCTTTTCAAAACTGAACCCACAGAATCTATTTTTGCCATTCTTTTACAGCCTTGTTACTTTCCTGTGGATCCATTTCTAGTCATCATCTCCCAGAATTGTTGCTTGCATGCAAAACTGTGCGCACCTATTGTGACTCTGACAACTCCAGGACATATTTTGACAGTAATTTGAAACATGAAGGCTTCTCATGGCAGATGCACCAACTTAGGAATGCTGTGTAAAGCAGAGACAGTACTTTTGACAAGCAAAGCTAATGTTTATTTTCTTTAAAAGCCATTTGTAACGACAAGTCCTTTTGAAATTTTGAGAGAGGACAAGCAATTGGCACAAAATGGCAAACTCTGCTAAAGACAGTCATGCCCTAATTGGGTCCCGGTGGGTCAGGGCTGTGATTCAACACCCCTCCAGTAGCCACTATCCTTTTAAAAGTTAAAAAGCACTCGTACTTACAAACTGCTTGTTAAGTTAAGATACGGTGTTCGTGGCTTGCAAAAGTTCCAAAGTAACACAGAAAGAGGCACATTTGATTTGTACGTAAAATAAAAATTCTAGGTGTTGATTGCTGCAAAAGTTCTCATGTCGCTGTTCACTGTCAAAGAGGTCTTGGTCTGTTAAAAAGTCCTGTGAGTGCTAGGAAGATTTTCTGTATAAGAATGAGGCCTTTGTGCTGTTCAGCAGCATGAGTGGCATTCTCAAATTAGCACCAACACACTTTGCTCCTCTTTGGGAGATTTACTTTTGTTAGGAGGAACTCCAGTGAAAATGAAGAGTAGCAGCAGAAGTATCAGTATGCCCCTGTTTTTCAGGTTTGGTAGACGAACTAAAGAACCAGACTGACCCAGTGAGAGTAGTTTTCCATGGTTAATTTTCTCTTCTGTGTTACTAATTTTCCTTTTTCATTATGTTTGAAACTGAGAGAGCTTTGTTCAATGTTAGCAGCCTATGGCAATGAGCTGTAGAGATGCGACTGCACTGAGATACAGGGCAGGAGAAAAGAAAATGTGTGAAAAATTGAAATGACAAGATTATGTTGGTGACTTGTAATATGGAGAAAGAAAATGTATACCCAGTGTGCTTTGCCAGTAGTAAAAGGAAAGGACCGTACTATACAGGAAGGTCTTTAGAGACCATAGAAAAGGCAGAGCTTGAGTCGCGATGATTTAAAACAAAAAGAAACTGAAATATTTTAATTTAAAGGGCGTGTATTTTGGAGACTGGAGGATGGTTTAATAAAAAAAACAAAAAACTAATTTCTCCTTTCCGGGTAGTCAGCTTAGAGACTTTGGAGTATATTGTCAGCGGAGATGAGACCAATTTTGGGGTGCAATTTGCATCCATATTTGTGCACCCAGAAAGCAAATTGCCAGTGGAAATCTGTAGTAGTTCCACCTCTATTGCTTGCAGTCTCTTAGGGGCACAACTATTCAGCTTTGCATTTGCACCAGAGCTGTGTGAAAGAGAGACCAAGCTTCTGAGAATTGACCCCTTCAGTCTTGTCTGCGTGCACAAGCTGTACTGCTAACTGGCATAGAAGTGCTACTACTGGCAAAGCTTATTTTTACAGGGGAAAGAAATAAGGGGCCTTTAGGTTCCTACTAAGGATTGTACAGGTGTATAATTATATTGGTAAAAAACCCATCCCTGACTGACCTACTGGTATAAAAACTATGTGTAGACCGGACCGCAGAGAGGGAACTTTCTTGCAGCTTTCCCCTCAACAAAAGCCATCAACACAGATGAGAACAGATCCTTCTAAAACTGTCAGTTCTGAGTGTCTTCCATCATTTATTCAGGTGATGCTGCATCATGGAGTTCTGAGACTCCTGAGTAGGGATTGTACCTCATTACTCATCAATCTCTGGAAATACTTGAATTGTCCCTGTACCTGCCCTTCCCTCAGTAACCCAACCTGTGTCCCATAGTATGAAAGAAAAGGCCAACCTCCCTCCACAATGCAGGACAAAGAGATGCAGAGGGTGGAACTTACAGCTCCTCTTGTGCTCACTTAATGAATTTTATATGGTGCTCAAGCACTACAGTGCTGTGACCAGAATAAGCCCACAGACAGAAAAAGTTCAGTCCCTCTGTATAGAGACCACACATGGTTTTTATATTACTTTTGTGTTGGAGGTTCCACTGTTCCCCTATAAAACTTGTCCTAACTCAGTAAAAACTTTGAGTGAAATTCACCCCTGTGTACCATATAAGTCAGGGGTCCCCAATGCAGTGCCTGCGGGCACCATGGCGCCTGCATCTAAATGTGCCCGCATCCTGGCTGGCGTTCAAGCATCTGCCGAAATGCTGCTGAAATTCAGCGACGATGCCTCTCCATGACGCTGCTTACTGCTGACAAGTGACGTCATCGAGAGGTATTGCCACCAAAATACCGCCGAAATTCGGCGGCATTTCGGCAGATGCTTGACCACCACCACGGTTCTTCATCTGGCACCCGCCAGACGAAAAGGTTGGGGACCACTGGTCTAAGCTGAGCCCTGAAATGAGACTTAAGTGATGGCTTTCTGCACCAGGATGAATGTCACTCTCTTCCCATTCCTTTTTTCAAGTTAGACTAGAAAGCATCCATATGCAGGCTTTGATCACCCTTCCACTTATTTAATATTACAGAAGCAAAATGTAAAGCATCCAAGCAGGGGTGAGCACAGAATTGACTGCTCACACCCCATACCTCCCATCAGCCTGTCTGCTAATAGCGAGGTATCGGGGGAGACAGCCCCATTACATGTGAGCACGTTATCAAAAAACAGTAACCCATTTTAGAGCATAGTCTGTTAAATAATGACATTCATTGGTGTAATGCAAGACTTTTCACTGAAGACCTGGCACTGAGAGAGCAAGCACACCGATGGACTTGTCTTGTCATTCTCCTTGACACACAGCACTTGTTTTGCTTTGTTTTACTCCTTTGAAACAACCCCTTGATCCTGTACCCCACTCCCTCAGCTTGTTCCAAGAGCTTTGGCCTCCGTTCCAACTAACATCCATGCTATTGAAACGGAAATGAGTATATTTCAGTATGGGCAGGGCCGGTGCAACCATTTAGGTGACCTAGGCGGTCGCCTAGGGCACTGGGATTCGGGGGGCTCCATTTTATTTGGCAGCGATCGCGGTGGCTGGATGTTTGGCTGCCCCGGTCACCGCCAGCATTTAGGGAGAGGGAGCTGGGGCAGGAGAGTGCGGGGAGAGCCTCCTGCAGCAAGTAAGGGGGAGGGAGGGCGGCACACAGGGGAACTCCCCACCCCAGCTCACCCCTGACCTGCCTCCTCCCCGAGCACGCCGTGGCTGCTTCACTTCACCCCCCTAAGTTGATTGATGCCGCAAGCCTGGGAGGCGGGAGAAGTGAAGCAGCCATGGCATGCTCACGGTGCTCGTGCGCGGAGCAGGGGTGAGCTGGGGCGGAGGGGTGCCTCAGGGTTGGGGGTGGGGAGCTGCTGCAAGGGGGGTGCCTAAGGATGGGAGGGGGAGCGCCTCAGGGCCGAGGGGGGGAGCTGCTACTCGGGGGGCACCTCAGGGCGAAGGTGTGGGAGGGGGCGTGCAAGGTTGAAGTTTCGCGTAGGGCGCGAAACATCCTTGCACCGGCCCTGAGTGTGGGATGGGCAGACAAATCAAGAAGAAAAGCCTTTCTCATCTTGTGATTTGAAATTATCCAGTTGGATCATTACCTGGGAAGGTAACGCTGCATCATGGTCATGCACACACCGCCTTAGGAGGGGATCAGCACCATCATTTGTATTCTTTCAGTCACTCCACAACCGGTTCTTTGCCCACCTCCCTTCAGATACGTAGGGAATGTTTGTCCATGCTGGCAGTGAGGGTAACATTTCTAGACATCTTTCAAGTTATAAAGGTCCTGCTACTCCTCAGCTTAGTGGCAGTTGTCCCTCTGAAACATTCTGTTTGGAAGCATAACCTCTATCCCCACCAATCCTGTTATACAGAATTTGCAATCCCCTCAGTAGATACAGGGCCATTTGTGCTGATGCTGTTGGAGCATAAGGAAGGGGTGTCCAACCTACTCATCTTCCTGTGAGAAAGTTGATGGAAACATCTGAAGAAAATGCAAAAACACCCTTGTGATTGCCACTTCCATTTCTGCATAGACATGATTTTGAAAGTGGATTTGTTTGAACGGGGCAGCCGTGGGCTATCAAAGAGCTCATGTACCTAATTTGGGTTGAGTTTGATAATAGCAGAAGGATACATTTTATATCTATGGCTGACCCACCCCCACCAATAAAAATGCTCAATATGCAGGACATTGAGATGCACAAAAGTACCATACCCTGGAGATCAGTGATTATTCTGTTCTCCGGCAACAGATGCTGGGCTAGCTATACCCTAGTTAGTGCAAAGAACTGTAAGTTCAACCCTCTGCATCTGCAAGGGGTATCACATCTAGTGTGAGATTCACCTCATGGGAAAGCAGGTGGGGTTTCCGCTGCCATCCTTCACTGAGAAGTCAACCCCGGGCTGTTTTAGGAATTCAACAGGCTTTGGGTCAGCCTCTTAATCTTTGATAGGGGCCCCATTGTGTCCCAAATAGTAGAAACTTCAGTAGAGAGATGCATTGAATTAGCCCACTGCCCTAACCACCCATTCCCTAGGCAGTCCTGCCTGCATTTTGAGTACTCCACCGTGGAAAAGATTTTTCAGGTATTTTGTAAGCTGCAACTCCCTCCACGCAGGCTTACTATCACAGGGGGGTTGCCTGGCAGGGCTGGCCCAAGATTAGTTTTGAATCTTGCCCATTATCTGCAAAATTCAGCAGGGGGAAATTGATTTGAGTAAATCTAGGCTGGAATGTGGCAGATGCAACATAGAAGGCAAAACATTTCCAGGCAACAGTGAAGCCTCAGAGAAAACAAACCTTACCTAAGTAGAGGACCTTCCTGTTTTTCAGGCAGCCAGCATGGATATGGCAATGTAGATTCAGGCTTTAGAAAATCAGATTATGGAGCAGAGATTCCAGAGTTGTCAAGTTTAGTCAGGATGATGCCTGTCACACTAGAGGAGCTACAGAAACTCATGTCTTTCTCTGGTAGATGGCCTGCAGATAATCACAGCAAAGGAGCACTTGGCATGCTGCTCACTAAAGGTTCTACACAGCTGATCTGACACAGGTTCTGACACACGTTTTAGCTCAAACTTTCCTTGCCATCCATACACAAAGCCCTTGGACTTGTGCCTGTATGTCCTCAGAACAGGGGCTTCCTGGGGAGGCATATCTCTCCCTGGGAGCCATTAATGAGCTGGGAAAAGAATTATTTTTTCTGCCAAGAAATGAAGGAAATACCTTAGCACAGGGGTAGGCAACCTATGGCAGGCGTTCCAAAGGGCAGCACGCAAGCTGATTTTCAGTGGCACTCACACTACCCAGGTCCTGGCCACCAGTCCGGGGGGCTCTGCATTTTAATTTAATTTTAAATGAAGCTTCTTAAACATTTTAAAAACCTAATTCACTTTACATACAACAATAGTTTAGTTATATATTATAGACTTATAGAAAGAGACCTTCTAAAAACATTAAAATGTATTACTGGCACGTGAAACCTTACATTAGAGTGAATAAATGAAGACTCGGCACACCAATTCTGAAAAGTTGCTGCCCCCTGCCGTAGCAGGTGATTTGCTGTACAGCGGGAGAATTTTACCCAACCTTTTCTATATTCAGCCTTCTACTGGCCAGAAACCCATAAGCCATGTAGAGATGCCTCTCGGACTCCAAGTGCAATGGACAATTACGGACTCAGTGGTGTCTGCTATGCCACACTTACTCCTCTGGCTAAAGCCATATAGTAACGAACTCTTGTAGCTATATACAGCGGTGAGTAAATGTCGACCGCTTAATGGTGCCTATTGTACAGGGTGCTAGAGATATTTCTGAATCTGGAAACTGTACTGCAGTGTTCTCCCCAGGAACGAGATAGGTTGTATCAGATTTAAAATCCTTCAAAGAAATGTACACAGATTTGCACATGCCTCATCGTATATCAGCTGTTCCCTCCAGGGGGTTATTTCACAGCCGTAGATCTGACAGATGCACATCACCATAGGTCAGTACTGCAATCATGCCACTCCAGCTTTGTGTGAATAGCCCATCATGCTATAAGATTATCACAATTACCTGTATCTTTTCTGATGCCCAGATGGTGGCAGTAGCTACCCCAAGGGACAGGGGAGGGAATCTGTAACCGTTCGTGGATAATGCACTAGAAGCAGCTCAAATAACAGTCTTGACAGTGAAGTGTCTGTGGTCTCCTATTAGATTTCACAGAGAGCAACTTAATTTCTTTCTCAGCACTATCACAGCTAGGAAAAGAGATAAGCATAAAGAAGGGCAAAGCTTTTCTCTCAGAAGGATTTTGTAAGCTTCTCGTCTACCTCCTAAGTAAGATACTGTCTTGTCTCCAAATAATACCACAGGCAAGGCACCGCATGGGACATTTCAAGGCTCCAGAATTGTAGATCATAAAAGTCAGTTTCTCTTTGGTAGCCAGCGCTGTATGCAAAGTGCTCTTGTGGTACAGTTTTAGCTATTGCTTGCTGCCAAAAGCATGCTAGAATAAAGTATAGTCTTAAATGGATGTCTCAGTCAGTCTGTAGATCACTCAGGCCATGCTTAATGCTATTGATGACCCTGTCCATGCCCTCAAGTTCTTCCCATGACTTCCTAGCTCCCTTTATTTGAAGATAACAAACTATTGTTTTTGCACGATATAGCTACATTAAGTTCAGAAAATGGTCTCAGAAGATTGCTCTATATTAACTGATACAATAGCTTTCCCCAGTGGAACAAGAGTTCATGAAGAGTTCTCCACAATGGGAAAATATTACTTCCCTTCTCGCTCTGTATTTCAGATTCAAATTAGCAGCTATCTTCTTTTGAGCTCTGGGAAGGACGTGAGCCCTCTCTCCACAAATGGTTATTTTTGCAGGTCTCATCATAGCCACATTATCTCTGTGTATGATTCATGGGGGCCCAGACTTTTTTTCACCATTGCAGGTGGAATGCCTTAAACCACAAGCCTCAGAGTTAAACTAGCTGTCACAGAAGTGGCTGGCTGATTGTTAGCCATTGCCTGTAAGCTTATGACTTTACAAATTCTTGTTTAAAGAAGAAGAACCTGGTGTGCACAACCATTGGGATGTGCTTTTCCACAGTACCAAAGACTCAATCTGGGAGCCCAGTTCACTATCACAGTATGGCCCATTTGTGCCACTATCCTGAACCAAAGGGAATGTAAACTCAGCAGATCTGGTCACCTGGGAATTCCCCCCAATCAATGCAGTAATCACTAGGCAGTGTGGAGATCTCATAGGACTGTGTACATAGTCCTTCCAGACCCCAGCCCTAGGGAATATGGCCAAGGGAAAGGAGTATGATCCAAGTACTGCTGGATCGCATTGTGGTGATAGGTAACTGGGCATAAATTGGAACAAGCCAGAGAGTATTTAACTTTGGGGCGAGGGCTGAAATTGCTCCTAGTCTGCCACAGAACCAGGGTGCTACAAAAGTGGCAGAGAGTCACTTTTGTCCACTCCCTCTGCCCTGGTGCTAGATGCACAAATCCAGCTCTGTTTTTGTTGTATTCCTCTCTCTCCTAGTTAAGGATTTTCTGATCTAATTTTCAGTCCTTGCAGAGGCTTTCCTCATCCCCCTTCCCTATTTACACAGCAGGGGATTCATTAACCTTTGGAGATTTTGCTGTTGTGTTATTAGAAATTGCTTTTTCTTTCCATGATCATCTCGGGGGGGGGGGGGCGTGCCTTGAATCTCAGGTAAAGCACTGGGGAATAGGATTGGGTTTGCCTCACCAAAGCAGAATTGTCCTTGGGCAAGCAAAATATCCACAGGGTGGGTTTTTTTTCCATTGTCATCAATCAACAGTGATGATACTGACAAGGGGGAGTGAGTGGATTTTTTGCTTGGGCAGGTAAATTTTCCTCTCAGCTTTGCAAGGCTGGCAGTGCCATCTCTCGTGATGGTGCAGACCTCAGGAGTTGTGAGTCACAAAGCCTTCATGATTTGGCACCCACCAAGCAAAATTTTGGATTACTAGAGCCCTACGTGCCTGAAATTACATGTTCTAGGTGGCTAATGTGAGTTTTATCAACTGAGTGCGAGGCAAGAGACTCCAAGTAAACTAGTGTTCTCATCACTAATAGGTTTAGGACAATTAGACTATTGTCTTCAGTAAATCACATCTGTCAAAGAAAAACCAAGGTCATTTTCAACATGACACTTAGCTGGACTGATATGTTATGGCTCAAATCACTGAGCACAATGGGTTGTCACAATATCTCCTTAGGAAGGAATTGTTTTAACCCTCAAAGTTGTTTGAGTTTTTCTAATTTATTATGACTCTTTTAGTTTCATTCAGCTTTATTTCCCCATTAAATTATCGCATGCCTGCTTCATTTAGATCTCATCTTTTGATTAAATAAATGGACCATAAAGTATTTTCCCCCTCCCCAGGTTCTGAGAATAAAAACTAAAGAACCAGAGAAAATCGTTCCTTTTTACCATATTAGCAAATGTTTTCAGTGTGCTTGACCTTTTTTCAAAATTTATATCCATCTTAATACTATTTAGGTTTTATGCCATTACTTGTTTTTTTATAAGAAGGACAAATAAAAAATGTTTTGTTTCATTCTGACAGATTAGAAGAGATTAAACTTCATTGTAAATTGTTTACTGGATGACTGAAATACAATATTGATTCACTTGCTGGGCAAAACACAGGTTGTATTTATTGAATTCTGTTTTACATTTTTACTCTCCTTAACCGTTATATCTAAATTCAAATAAACAAATGGAAATTATCTGCTGGAGTGAGCTTGGTGAAAAGGTCATGCTGTAACATTTTTGTTTTTCTTCTTAAAAATAGATACTTTATATATTTAATATTCACTGGTGCTCTGATTCAGCATTGCACTTAAGCATGTGCTTAAGCATGCGAATAAGCCCATCTCCATTGAGCAAATATAAGAACATCATGAGAACTGCCCTACTGGGTCAGACCAATAGTCCATCTAGCCCAGTATCCTGTCTTCCAACAGTGGCCAGTGTCAGATGCTTCAGAGGGAATGAACAGGCTGGACAATTTATCAAGTGATCAATCCCCTGCCATCCGTTCCCAGCTTCTAGCATTCAGAGGTTTAGGGATAACTGGAGCAGGGGATTGGGGTCCCTGACCATCTTGGCTAATAGTCATTGATGAACCTATCCTCCAGGAACTTCTCCAATCCTTCCTTGAACCCAGTTATACTTTTGGCCTTCACAATACCCCCACAATACAGGTTCCATCCGTGTAACTCCATTAATGTCCATACTGCTACAGTGGTTTACGCCAGCTGAGGAACAACACACAAAGAACAATACTCCTCATTATTAACCAGGAAAACTGGTCCTTGGCACTTAGTGCACCATTTTTGCAAAACTAAATCCACAAAGAAAAAGAGCAGTGAGTGCTGAATCCTCAGCGAAGGGCATCTTTGGCTTTCAGCAGGAAAAGGTCTTTGGCAAAGTAGACAAAGGTAACACTTTTCTGCCAGTATGATTGAAGTAGCACAGCACAAGCTGCTCTTGCTGAAGATAATACACATGCTCTCAGTCAGGGTTTTTTCCTGTCTTCTTTCTTTAATAGTTTCACAATAACTAGAATTGTTGGGAGCTGGCTCTGAAGTGGCCTCAGTCAATGCTCTCTATTTCCTCTTATATTGCTGCTTATTTGAGTCTATATTGCAGCACTTCTATAGGCCATATTCTGGCATTGAGAGGATATTTAACTTGAGATTCCATCTATGTGGGATGAAGCATTCTGCTGAAGGTTCCCACAAAAATCTGAAAGTCTTGATTGGTGGTTAGGCTCCACCAATCCCAAGTTACCAAACCTTCCCCAGTGAGGAGCTGGGAATTTTAGCTGAATAACACTTTCCTTAACAGCTGGACATGTAACCTATACCTGGTAAATTCTCCACCATCATAAACAGGTAAAAGTCACACCAAAATTCTTCTTAAAATTAAATTTACTACATCAAAAACAGCGAGTTTCCTGCTAATGTGTCTGTAATGAACTTCAAATAGTCTGTAACTTTTTCCTGGATGGTCAGGGGTTCAGTGTAGCTACTTGACTGATAGAAAAACACTGAAAGATGATTTTCTGTACCTTGTTAGAGGAAGTAACAATCACAGCCCAGCAATCCTGATCACTTGAAATCAGCATGATTGGCATAACTTCTATCCTTTTTAGGGGGAATAGAGTACAAGGTTTGCTATTAATTACATTATTATTATTTAGTTTATTTATTATTAATTACCTTTTTTAGATATTTGTGAGAACATTATCTGTTTGGTTGCATTGTAGATATGTTAGTGAAAAATGAGTGATCACAGTTATTAATTTTATTGTTAAAAATCACACATACTGTGTAGTGATGTAAATTTATGTAGTGCTTTACAAACTGAGGACAACACATGCATACACACAGTAGCAGCTCGTTTTCCTATCTTGTTCTGAAATTTAAAACTCAGGACCTGAATTTTAAAGTGCCCTCTATTTCTGTGAATGAAATTTTGCTTTTTTTTTGCCAATTATCTTACGAGTGCTGGGCAATGAGGACTGGGATGGGCTGGAGATTAAATGGAACAGTGGCTCTTAGTTCTGCTGCAGGTTTGGGTTCTGGATTGCGAAGGGGCAGACCAAGCTGGCCTCCAGCTATAGAAAGAAATGGCTCCTCGTCCTGCTGCTACTGCTGTGGGTTGTTCCATTTAGAGGAACTCAGCCCCTGGATAAAGTCCCCAAAGACTGAAGCATTCAATGGAAGGCCAGAAGGAAGTCTCAAATGACCACCATGAACTTTGGAGCTATACTCTGTCTATACATTCACCAGTTGTGTGAGTCTGTGCAAGCAGTTATATCTGTGGAGAACCTATGGTAGCTATAAGAAGCAGGGGGAGATGTGTGTATCCAGATCTTTAATGAAACTCCATTCCTGAGGCCAGAAAGCTCTCTCAGACCTGCCTGCACACATCTGACGTGAAAGTGTAGTCTGACCAGCCCAGCATATGTTAAATTCTAAAGAGCCCTGCCATGTTAACCTGACATCCACACTGAACCACACCTTCACAGCCACTTGAAAAGCTGTATCTTTGTCATTCTGACATGAGAGAGGGATATCCTTGATCCTTGGTCTTTATCTTAACAGGATAGCTTTATCATTGTCTGAGCCCCCAAAGCTGAGAGAAGTTAGTGTAGTTTCTTAAGTGTGTTCTACCATGTCGCTAATTTCCTTAGCAATCTCGCACATGTATTCTGCCCAGAAAAGTGAAACTTGCTAAGACAGAATAGCCACCCTATACATGTGAGTAAGATACAGGATTTGGCCCTTTGTGTGGTAGATTATATTTTTCTGATACCCCCCCCCCCAAAACCCCACTTGTTAATATATCTTTAATTTCCTTTGTAGGAAGCCTGATCACCCTCTTACAAAGTGATGCCAGACAGTATCTCGTTCTTCCCCTGGAAGAAAAAAACCCTATCCCTAATTTATTTGTGTTATGCTGAAATGCCAGAAATAAATTTTCATAGAGAAATATTAATCTTTCACGTTCAGGTCCTACTGGAACGCCTCCCTGGGCTGGCAGGGGTGTATGAAGGGCAGTTTGGGCTCTGTCCCGCCAATGTGCCACCCGGCAGAAATCTGCTGGTGTGGAGTGGGAGATAATCTGCTACTGACATATACCAAAAGTAGATGGTTTTTGCTTTTGGATCAAGAGCGGGATCCAAAGAAGCAATGGTGACTCTGAGTCAAAATTCCCTCCCTGTTCTGCTCTTGAGGTAGCTCAGCTGCATGCTGCCCCTTATTCAGGGGAGATTGAAAAGTGATCCTCCAACCGCCAATGGCTATGAGAAATGGGCTTTCTGGCTGCGTTGATGGATCAGAGTGCAGGTCTTGACCATGCACAAAGTGAAGAGTAGAGACAATTCTCCCCATTCCCTGGTGAAAGGTAGGCTAGCATGACAGCTTCAGTGTGCAAAGGGGACCTTTTACCTGTTATTTGACTGAAGTTATTTCACAAAGCATTTTGCCAGAGAATGGAGAAATTCATGTAATTCCTTATACATTTTGCATAAGACTGAAGTTGTTGCCCTTTACTGTGGAGGGATAAAAGGAGTGGCCTTGTGTGGAATGAAATACAGGCAGGGATGAGGAATAGAAGAAGTCTGTAACAAAAGAAATAAGCAGTTGGCAAATAATTGTCACGACAAATGTCTGTCTTTCCTCCAGCTGTCAGATCAGTATCAAAAACACAGTCGTCTGCATGGTGTGATTAACGAGAGAAACCCCAACTTTAGTTCAAAGGCTGATAGTGTGAAATGAGATCTGAGATCTGCAGCCCATAACAGTATGTCATTCCCCTGGCAGAAAACATATCTCTGTACCCTATTACTATAATTATCTGATCATAGGAGCCTCACATAAGGATGTAAGAGAGCAGGGCTTCTGTTTCAAAGGCATTAGTGACAGCTACTTATAGTCTGAAATACTACCTCCTCTTTTCCAATTCGCAGTTGTATATAAAAGTTTCTGCTAGACTGATGAAATAAAACATGACAACTTGTCTCCTAGCCCTAGTGTAAATTTCCACTTCATTATTATTAATCGAATTTGTTAAGCGCCAACAACATGATCAGGACTGTTCAAGAGGCAGACACCAGGACAATTCTGGCTTCCAAGAGCTTATGTAAGATGCAGTTTGCTAAGTGAAAGCATTACTGAGAAAGTGCTGGAAATGTGTCACTCGGTGACTCTGTTCATATATGAGTAGCCAGATGCCAAGTGCTCTGAGATCTTCCCGATGACCTGGATCTGACCTGTAATTCACTATATTCTGCCTCATTGGGTTAAAGTAAAAACCACCCCTGTTGCTGTGTTGTCAAGAGGAAGAACAAAAAGAGTTTGCAAACAGGGCTGGCCTGAAAACAAGAATTTTGGTTTTGCAGAAAAATGTGAGGGTTCGGCTCACATCGGAATGGAAAGGAGATGTTTGAAATATTTGAGAGTGTGTGTGTTAAGTCCCTGCCCAGCCTGATTCAGAGCAGGTACTTCCACTTGGGTTCCCACTTCCCAGGAGAGGAGCACCCTCACCACCAGGCTATTGCCCATTCTTCCATAGGGTGCACGCTCGCTGTCCTCTCCCCAACCAGATTTCCATGCTGGACCTGAGAAATCTTCCCAACAAAAGTTTTGTCAAAACCGATCTGTTTCCATGAAAAAAAATTGCTTTCCATTAATCAACATTTTAAAAAAAAATTGTCAAAAACTTCCTGACCGTCTCTATCTGCATGGCCTCCCCAGATGTTCATTGAACAGTAGTTCAGTCCCAAGGCAGTTGTGGTCCCTGAAGGACCCCAGGTATTTAGAGTTTATGGTGGGGAATTTCAAAACTGCCTTGAAATTCACTCAGCCTCTTTTGAAATTCCTAGCTTGGGGTAACAATTTTGAAAGAAACTAAAAGCCAGGTATTTAGGTATTTAAAGATATTTAGACTAAGGATGAAAATAGGTCAGGTGTTGGCAAACTATGGCCCATGGGCCGGATCCGGCCCATCAGGGCTTTGGATCCAGCCCATGGTATTGCCGCCCCCATGGTGCCATGGGCCCTTGCCGCTCCAGGAAGCAGTTGGCACCATGTCCCTGCAGACCCTGGGAAAGGGAGGACAGAAGGCTTTGCGTGCTGTGGGTACCTCCCCCGAAGCTCCCATTGGCCAGGAACGGGAAACTGCATGCAGTTTCCCCACCTGTGTGTGGCCCTCAGGCCAAAAAGTTTGCCCACCCCTGCAATAGGTACTTAGTGTGATCCTCAAAAAAACCCAGTGGGAGTTAAGCACACAGAAGCTTCTGAAAATTGCACTAGCTGCCTAAATATATTTAAAAATCTGGCTCAAAGTGACCTACGAGCCTAACTCAAATTTTCAGAGTCTCTTAGGCATCTAGGACCGTGTCCCATTGACTTTCAATGATACTTCAGCTCTTAAGTGACTGTCACTTTTGAACATGGAACTTAGACTCCTAGGTCATTTGGGTACTTTTTGGAAAATTTTACCCTAGAAGATTTTGTTCTGATTGATCCATTTCCGAGGGAATTCAGAATATCTGATCACTTTTTGAAGCACCGTTTCAAGTTCTTGTATATTTTATCTTGGCTTTTCTCTTCTTGCAAGGGTCACTATCAACCAGAAGAGCCACAAGCAGTATATCCTGTGGATCATCATTATTTCCTGTGAATTAAAAATGGATCAGGGTGTTCAGCATTCTTACCTACAAGCTGTCTAATGTTGTTCTTCTGCCTCCTAGATATGCTGTATGTGCTTTTGAGTCTCATGCATAATAGTTATTATGGAAGAGCACAGATATCTAGCAGCCAAATATGTGAGGATGGCTCAGGACATTTTAAAAAAAAGGAGAGACTGGAACAAAAGAATCAGGAGCAGCTTCAGAAACTATAAAGGTCAAAGCAGGACAAGCATAAGATCTTGTACGTTTTCTTCTCTGTATCCTGGCTTGCTCTTTTTCTTGTTGCCAAAGAATTGCTTTAGCGAAACAATCCATATGTAAGTGAATATACAAGTTCTCAAGTTAACTCGTGTCATGTACAGCAATTTCTTTTTCACACCTTTCAGCACAGATGCCAAAACGCCATTTGTATTCAGTTCTTGAATCACGCTACAATGTTGGTGACCTTCTTGAGATTTATTTTCTTTGTAGAAGTTGCGGAATATAGCAATCCAGCACCTGAAAAAAAACAATTCTTAAATGCTGTTTAAATTATTTTAACAAAGCTGGAAGCTAGTTAGATAATTTTCCTTCACTCTAAAATGGCATTATTAGAGCAATCAATGTCACTACACAGAGCAGGTCTCTTTGTTTATCAATTTTATTTAAAAATGCTTTCAGCGTGTTAGTTCCTGGCTCATCCTTTCATTATTCAAACATTAGCTGACACTTGTAAGGATTCTGCCCCAGTCAGAAATCTACTAGTTGCTGAAATGGAGAATTCTGAAACATGCAGCAATGGAATTTTTCAAAGAGCAATGAGCCCATGGACTTTAATGGGTGCAGTTAGGCCAATGCTGCAGTCTTTGAAAATCCTACTAACTACCTTTCCTGTCTGTTCTTGCCAGGAAAAAATAATTTCCTTTTAATATAGATCATCAAGGTATGGCTTATTTTCACAGACCCAAATAATACAATCTGTGCTTACACGGATCAAACTGCCATTGGCCTCAGTGGGAGCATTGCCTGAGTAAGGGAGAGCAGGATTTAGCCCATAGCCAGGTTTCCACTTTGTAAAATAATCAGTTAAGCGAAGGGGGCGGGGAGAATCACCTATAGTAATTAACATGAACATTGTAAATCATGTTATACCAAACAAAACATGGTTCCTTTGATCAGTTTACGCTGGGGAATGCTAATAAAAAAGAACAAGAAAGTTGTTAACATGCCTCAGCTGCTAAAAATATTTACTGCAGCTGCCTCTTCCAGTCTTGTGGAGACACTGGGAGTCTGAGCAGATCAGCGGTCTGTGGGGCAAGGTGCCACAGGCCAACGTATTGCAGG
Source organism: Gopherus evgoodei (assembly GCF_007399415.2). NCBI lineage: Eukaryota > Metazoa > Chordata > Testudines > Testudinidae > Gopherus > Gopherus evgoodei. Next base: position 96,731,941 of record NC_044330.1, read on the forward strand.
GCTGCTAAAATTCCCTCACTTTTGAGTGAGTGCAGCAAAGGTAGAATAAGCATTGTGGGTCAATTGCAGTCCCAGGATCTTTGGAGAAGTGGAGGGAGTGGGGACCCAGACGAGAAGCAACAGGAGGAGGATCTAGACTGTACCTTCAATGTCAATAGCAGCAAGGGGGAGAGTGGAAGGTCTAAAAAGTAGGTGGGATGGGTCTAATAAACTCCTTTATTTCCTGACCACAGCCACATAGTAGTGGTCAATATCTGCTGACCGCAGTGACTGATGTTACAGGGGAAGCAGTGGGGAGAAAAAAGAAATATGGGAAAGGGAGGGAAAGTATTTAGTGGGCGTCTTGGGGAAATGTTGCGATGAGAGGAAGAGGAAGGGGGGAGGGGGAAGAATGAAATTCAGAGGGTAAAAAGAAGGGAGAAGGGAAAACCTGAGAACGAACCATAAAGCTTGTGAGTCCAAAGGGAATTACCAAGTGAATAAACGCTGAGAAGGGGGAGATTTTGTGGTGGGATGGAAATATGGTGAGAGACAGAACATGAGGGAGAGACAGGAAGAACCGAGTCTTGGGAAAGAAACCCAGCCTGGTGAGATGGAGAGAGAGAGAAGAGAAAGTTAGAAAATACTGACGGAGAGTAAAATGGCAAAGAGCCGGCAGGAAATGATGGAATAAAGGTAGCAGAAAATAAAGAGGCAAACAAAAGAGGAGGAGGACTGGGATGAGAATGGAAAGAAGATACAGCACACACGAAAATAATACAGCCCACAATGGTCAGTGCAGTAATTTTTATTTTTGTTATAATTTATTCCTTTTCATGAATGAGGCTTTATTTACCTTTCATGAGTTCGATGCCATCCTGGGGCCTCTGGATGCCGTATTAAGGTGCACAAACTGGCACTGATGTGTGCAAAATGGGCTTCTATTGCCTAAGTGCTGATCTGAGCGTCTGAATCCAGGATTTGAATACCCCATTATGTGCTCCTGTGCGATCGATTACGCCCTCTATCTGCAGAGTCTCCAGCTTCCTCTGCCTATTACACTAAGTAGTCAGCATCTATATTCAGGGTTTATTAAATGAATCCAGTATGAGGGGGAAGTATCAATTTTTAAACCAACCTGATGTTTATTCACCACATGGCACAAATCTCAAGAGGTGCTAAATACCTGCATCCATGTTCCATTGGAATCACGGAGAGCTGTAGGCACTCAGAAGCTCTCGGGATTTGACCCATGAAATGTATGATATGAAATATGGGAATGAGGACGTTTGCTGACAGTAGCAGAAGTACAGAAGTCCTTTCTTTGCACGGTATCATACTGTTTATCAGTACTAATGAATATGCACAGCTCAGCAGAGGTTGCCTACCTAAATCTTTCATTAACTGATACCTTTTAAATGCAACCTTGTAAACTTAAAGAGCAAAGAGACAACCTACTTAACAAAGCATTTGGCACCGTATGTATTTTTTTTTTCCAGAATTTCAGACTAAGAGGGTTGATCTTAGATTGCAAGACTGACCTCTAGTGTAAAACGTCTGCTATAGTTTACTGTCATAAAATCTATGGCTCTTATTCAGCAGATATTGAGTATCCGCAGGCCACCCGAGTTCCTGCAGTTCAGCACCTACAGAACTAATTCTCCCAGCAGCCCAAAAGCTGTTATTCTTTGTCTGGGCTCGGGTGTAATTGTGAGTTCCTGGATTCTGCCTGTTACTGCCAATTGCAAGAGAGTGGCTAAAAGCAGGTCCTTGGAAGGAACTTGGCGAAAATTGACATTCTCGGCAAACTAGACATCAGCTACTGCACAAAGATTGTTTTATGAATCAAGGTTTATGTTGCCCCTGGCATTTGTGGTGTGGATAAATTGAAAGTAGAAGCCCTGTCTCCCTTATCGCCTTACATCCAGGATTTCCTTCTGAAGTAAAGGAAGTAAGTTCTTTACTTCACTGTTCTATTCAGTTCAGCTCACTTTGCCAGATGACTATAAGACAGTCTGCTCTTTGGTTAATTCCAGACATTTTTAAAGTTCATTATAGCAGCCCAGAGTTCTGGTCAGTGACAAACCCATGACACAATGATTTGCCTTGCAAACCTCACAGCTGGAGATTCAGATTCAGTCCCATTGACAGTCTCTAGAAGACTGTTAGTGAGATGGGCTAAAATATGTCTTTCATCTCTTACATCTAGTTATCTGAATAATGATGTACAGTACTCAGTGGAATGTCTATGTAATGTCTGCACATGAAAGTTATATGTCAAACAAAAGAAAAAGTTGTCTTATGTTACATGAGCTTGTAATAAAGTCATAAAACATGCAGCTACATCCTCACAGTTTAGGGAGGAACATAAAAAAGTTAAAAGAGAGGTCATAAGAACATAAGAACGGCCATAGTGGGTCAGACCAAAGGTCCATCTATCTCAGTATCCTGTCTACCAAGAGTGGGCAATGCCAGGTGCCCCAGAAGGAATGAACAGAACAGGCAATGATCAAGTGATCCATCCCTTGTTGCTCATTCCCAGCTTCTGGCAGAGGCTAGGGACGCCATCCCTGCTCATCCTGGCTAATAGCCATTGATGGACCTATCCTCCATGAACCTATCTAGTTCTTTTTTGAACCCTATTATAGTTTTGGCCTTCACAACATCCTCTGGCAAGGAGTTGACTGTGCATTGTGTGGAAAAAAAACTTTTTTGTTTGTTTTAAACCTGCTGCCTATTAATTTCATTTGGTGACCCCTAGTTCTTGTGTTATGAAAAGGAGTAAATAACACTTCCTTAGTTACTTTCTCACACCAGTCATGATTTTATAGACCTCTATCATATTCCCGCTTAGTCGTTTCTTTTCCAAGCTGAAAAGCTCCAGTCTTATTAATCTCTCCTCAGATGGCAGCCATTCCATACCCCTAATCATTTTTGTTGCCCTTTTCTGAAACTTTTCCAAGTCCAATGTATATGTTTTATAATAAAAAATGATACATGGATAAGATAGGAGGAGAGAACTTGGATACGCAATACAAATACACAAAAGAGAAGAGCTGGAGAATGTGATGACAGCTGATTAATAACTTTAAAATAAACGAAGAGAGAGCATTATTCCCAGAACTAGGTAGGCCAAGGAGCATTGGCCTGAATCTAAATGTTAAAATAGATATGAGGGGAAAATTAAGACCAGCTGAATTGTACAATAGACTCTGCCCTCACTGCAAGGGCAGTTGAAAGTGAGATAGTAAGTGGTCGTGCAAACTGCAAGGGTCCAATGCATGACTACAATGTTCCTGGCTGGCGATACAGCCTGTGGTTCTTTAATAATCACAAGCACAGTGTTCTGTAATTGAACTGGGTAATATGATGTACATTCTTCGCTGATGCCTCTGGTATGTCCCATGAAACTCTGACAATATAAATCTGAAAGCCACTTGAATAATGTGTGCTCTCTCTCCCTCCCATTGCTGGCTGAGAGCTCTAGAGGTCACAAAATGCTGATGTCTAGCCAACATCTGAGAAGACAGATGTAGAACTCTTTGCCAGCTACTGGGCCCAACCGAATCTTTCCCAAGAAATATAATGTCTTTCTATCGAATAAGACACCTGCACTATTGTCAAATGTGAACCAGTTAAAACTTACGCATTGATGAGGAAGGCCTGGAATGAGAGAGTGATTCTGCAGAGATGCACACATCTTGCCTTCTGCATGTGCACAATAGCCATTACTGAGGCAAACCAGATCAAACTACCACATAAAGGCACTAATTAGCAGTATTAATGCCCACAAGTGTCTGCAGATGCAAACCCAGAAAATGAACCATGCAGAATTAACTTGACACCGCTTATGACAAGAAGGATTTCCTTGTGAAGGGGGTATCCTGTATTCTATTCTGCAGGCCACTCTCTTCAGTCTTTTGTTTGGTAGCCAGTTTTGGCACCTTAACTCAGCTTGAAACTGTTTTCTACCTTCTGAGAAGGCAGAATGCCACAAAAGCAGATGAGCATGATCACGGACGTGCCAGAGAACCAGTATGTGCATCAAATTGGTATATGAGTGGTCAGATTCTTGTCCAAGAATGCTGCTAGAGCAGTCATGAATCTCTGCCCAGATTAAAGAGAGATACTGTCATCAGTCCAGCCAAGTACTGACCTGACTTTGGAAAGCTTTAACTCATTTCTTATGGCTTGGGTGGAGTGTTTTGTGCTTTAGTGTATAAGAAGAAGTGTGTTGTGAGGAAAGGAGACTGAAGAATGCTAGTAAGATCTGTGCGATCTAAGCAGTTCTAGAAAGGAAGCACCTGTAGATCGTATCAAAAGTGGTTTCCCCACCAAACTGAGTTTCCTGCAAAAGAGGTGCAGGTGCAGAGACCAAATTATGACCTTCCACAAAGATTGTGCTGATTCAGACCCAAGAATACCATTTTAACTGTCTCGGGTTATTGTTTAATTGTGTACTATGCACATATCAAAATCAGTTTATGGCCAGAGGGAAAACAATCCCTGCCCAAGTATCATCATTTTTTAAAACTTATTTATTTAGAAAACAGTTCTCCAGTACATGTGCCAGGCCTCATCAGAAATCCTTACCTTTCTGAAAGTATATTCTATACAAACAACAAGTGTGCCATCAACCTGCATTTTCAAACTTGAGTGCCGATATTTAGAGAACTAAATGCATCCTTTGGCACCAAAGAAATATAACTTGCTTTCCAGCAGCACTGAGCATCCACGCATGGCCTCTCTGGGGTCTAGTCTCTTTTCTCCACAGCCCCTCGACTCTCATCTTCCTAGTTATATTGGACTGAAGTAGGATTACTTAGCTAGCAGGGGAAGACAGAACTCTATCACTTTAAATAAATGTCATAACGAGTGACACAGGCAGAGCACCTTTCATCCAAGGATCTCAAAGGACTTTATTAACAATTTTAAGCCTCCTGACGCCGTTATGAAGATGTTACCTCCATTTTAGAGATGGGTAAATTGAAGCACAGAAGGGTTGTGCCTTGCCTGAGTTCATCCTGCAAATTCATGGCAAGAACCGTAAATAAAACCCAGCAAGCATCACTGATAGAACTACCTAATGTTGTAACTATTTGGGGTGGGAAATCAGAATGGGTTTGTGAGATTTGAGGCGGGAAATTGATGTCATCATTACCTTTTATTCCTCTGACCTGACATTATGCAGCAGAGATGAGGTCACAGAACAAGTAAAATCTTGCATGTACCTAAGAAGTCTGTTCAGATCCGATGGGTCCATCAAGGAGGAGGTTTAAAGGAGATGTGCTTTAGCGACATATGCCGCACAGAATCTGATTAACTGATGGACAGATAAAAATATTATGTTTGGTACCAAAGTGAAAATACTAACTGTATTACCCTATGGTCTGGAAGCAGCTGCATTAAATGCAAGAGACATCAGAAGGCTGGAGGCAGTAGGGATGAGTGTCCTTCCAAAGATGGCATGTGTAAAGTGGAATGAAAGTACAAGAATCAGGAAATCCCAGTATTTCAAACTTTTGAGCTTTTGAACAAAGGATAATGATGACAAGAAGCCTCACTAACATTAGTGGGCTTTGGATCAGGCAATCTGGAAAGAGCCATTTAAGCCTTATCCACTGGAGGAAAAGATCACTGTAACAGGAGGGCTGGGGCTAGCCAATCCTGGTTACAGACTGAGCCACACCTGAAAGAGAGCAGGGTGATTGCCCTGTAAAGAGCAGCAGGGGGCTGCAGTGAAGGAGGGGATGCTCAGAGATTAGAGACTGCTTGGAGGGAGCAGGCTATAGCAGAGAGTAGTGGGAGTTAGGACAAAGACTTCACCCGGGTAGGACACGCCAAAGCAGGAAAGGTACCAGGCAGGAAGAAGAGACGCCTTAGTTTTGTGTAGACATTTGGATGGACTGGAAAACTTTATTTTGAATGTTTGTTGATTTAATAATGCAGAACCCAATGAAGGATGGGAGTAGACAAGATTGACTGGGATTTTTTTAGTTTAGTGAACAGTCCAAGAGGGGAAACTGAGGAAGGCTGACTCTAGCCTGACAGTAGGCCACAAGGGGGCACATGAGAGGCATCTGGCCTGATTCCAATCACTAACAGAAGTTAGCCAGGAAAGACTATATGAGTGTTCTTACCAGTGCAAATAGCAACCAGTATAAAGTGGTAGAAAATAAGCTACCTGCCTACAGAGAAATCAATATGCCAGTGTGCATCAATTGGATCCTGTGATCTATATACAGCTTTTGTTTTTGTGCACCAGTCTCTGAGGCATTCATTTAGCCATGATATTTCAGTTTTTAAAGGACCAAACCCCTTTTGCAGAGTTATTTTAAGCATCATTTGTTTGAGGCTGGAAGGGTGTAATAGTCAAGACGAGATGCAATACAGAATATGCCATTTACTTGCACAATATGCCACACCCACAGTAAGCATGTTCAAAATCACACCAAGCAATATTCTACTGCAAACGCTTTCTCAGTCCTTAGCAAAGACATTCCGTGAAATCACTTTCAGAAAAGGTCTGCAGGATTTGGCTAATTGTTTTTAGTTGGAATTCTCTTCTGAAAAATGAATGCAAGGGGAAATGTTACAATGTACTGTAGAATTCATATTCACTTATTGTTATTAAAATTGACAATAAGATTTAGCTATCAAAAGTTCCAGTTGCCAGCAGTTGTGCCTTATCAGCTGGGAGTTTTCAACAAGCATGTCTGATTGACAGAATAAGGGAAGAAAGCGAAAGTAGAGACTTCTGATTGGAAGCAGAGGCTTTAATGTAACAAGGTGACCTCAGTTAAAAAAAAGGAGAATTAATAATATCTAACAGTCTTTTCTACTCTTTCCTCACTGTTACTTAAAACGCTCCGTTAAATGTTGACTTCATTAGTAATCCTTCTAATCATTCCCCAAGTTTTAGCCAAATATTTAATTTTAAAAAAATGTCTATCGGATTTAAATTGAACTTACTGACAATCGAGGCAATTGTAGAATCCCACAAAGTCTTTGGAACTTTGATTTTTAATTAAATGATGCAAGAGACTTTTTAATTTAGATAAATTTTAACTCTTTTATGCAATGCATAATGTGAATAACTACGTGCAGTTCTCTGAGGGCCGGGCATGGATCTACATGAGTCAATAGAGCCCTATATTATATGCAGCTATATATTAACTTTTACTCCAGTTGTCCAAGAAACTCCGTTCAGTAGGTGATCACTATGATAGGCTGCCTCAGAGCCAAATCCTGCTCCCACGCTGGTGCAATGAGAATCCCTAGAGGCACCGCATCTCCTGATTCTGAGATTCTGCCATCATTGGTAGGACTTCTCCAGATGGGTACAGGGTATTATGGCACACACTTTGCTTCTTGTCTATATGGGTTTGGTTGTAATTCCCAGAAAGCCAATGGAACAGGCTTCAACTGCAGCCAGTTTTATCTCAGCGTGGGATGGAGGAATGGTGGGAGCTTGCCCCAGTACTGAGATTTACATCTGAGTATAAAGTCTTCTTTTAAAGAAGCCTTCTTAATGTCTTCTTTTCTGGCCTAAGGGTATGTCAACACGGCAGGCAGGAGGTGTGATTACAGCACATATAGACATACCTGAGCTTGCTTTAATCTAATTAGCTCAACCCTAGTTTGAATAATAATAGTAGTGAAGCCACAGCAGCCACTTCAGTATGCACTCAGGGTGGGTGGGGCTAGTCCATGCAGCTGCCATGGCTTCACTGCTACTGTATTACACCTTCCAAGTCCTGACTACAGTATAGACAGACCCGCAGCCTGTAAGGCTGTAGTAGGCCAACAGGGCAAGCTGGGAGTTATAAGACCTATACAGACTGAGCACAATAAAAGTGAAATTACTCCATGTGGATGAAATACCATACAAGGCCATTGCATAGACTTTTGTGTACCTGTGGGGAACGGGCGGACTCTGTGTACGGCTGTTTGCAGAAGGTATTTCACCCTGGGCATAATTGTATTTGTACCATTTTGTAATACTTTGAAAAGACAAGTTGTTCCATCAAATAAGGTCTCTTATACCTGCCTCTGACGCATCTGCTACAGGTCACTGTCAGAGGCAGGATACTAGATTAGAGGGATGACTGGATTGATCTGCTATAGTCAGTCCTATATTCCTAGTTGAATACAAATTGCAGAGGCTGTTTCTTTCTTCTAATTGAACTTTTACATTAAAAAGATCCGTTTATTTTTCAGTTTTGTCAGCATGGCAAAGCTGTGAACTACAACCATAACCTGCAAATTTAGAATGTATAAATCTGTCAAAGTGAAGAATGCTGATCCCATGTATATACATTAGGTATGTTTCACAGGCAGAAATACTATACCGACAGCTATTTAATTAACTTTTCCTACTTTGATAAGTGCATGACTTCAGGATATTTACTTCGCACTTATAGAAATCAGACATCTCTTCAGAATGTTTTTGTTTCTGTCATTTGATTCTGCGAGAACCTGCTGGGTTAGTGAACAAAAAACATCCTGTAAGAAACTGTTCCAGCAATACTTAATGGCCAGCACAGTGTGGGGCAAATACTGTCATTTTTAATAGACCACGTCTAGCCTTTTCCTTTTTCACATTGCTCTAATTGTCTTTTTCCATTAAAGTCAAACATGGATTGAACACCCGCATGCCAGGAATCACTAAAATGTGTTTAAATTGATATGCATCGTGACTGCTGAGTAAACAGCACAATAAGAACTTACACCTGGCATTGGCCATCTATAGAAATTGCAAAATGTATATAGCTGAGGGACTAATTCTCACTCACATCAGTTAAGGACACTAGTTAGCAGCTCATAGAACTGGTTCCTATGTGAGAATGCAGATTGGCCCAGAATATTTCAGAGAATTATTCCCCATATTATTGTCTTGTAGTGAGTGAGGCTGAGCAGTTCTACATTTGGATACACATTGTTTGACTGTTATTTCATTGATTCTTTATATCGCTTTGTTATGGCATTAATCAGTATTGCAGGGGTGTGTGAATAAATGTAGATATATAATCGATACATCAAACTATCAGTATATAATCAATATTTACAGTTATCAATATGTTCTGTGGCTAACTACAAATAATAAACGCACTAACAGTAAATACTGTAGTTACAATTTTCATGAAACCTTGTTTAGCACACTTTTATGAAGCACATTCCAGTTTCCTTTCCGTTTTTTCCTCCCGATCTTTCTTGGAGAAACAGTCTTTTTCTCAGACAAGATCTGCAGATTTTCTTTCCCTCACTATACTCTAAATTTTCAAAGTGACTCTTGCTTTTGGGAGCCCAGCTTGAAACAACTTAAAGGGTCCTGATTTGCAGACACTGAGTATTTAGCATTTTATGGAACTCCAGCTGCTTTAAGGTTTCTCAGGTTGAGCCCTAAAAGAGTGAGGTGCCCATTCTGTTTCAGTGTAAAAATTGTTAATTACTAGCATGACTGGCACAATAAGACAGTTCTTCTAAATATAATTTAGTCCATTTTCCACCTCCTGGTCTTGATCCAGTTCCAGTTGAAAGTCTTTTTCATTGATATCAACTCAAGCTCCAATTGCCCATCTTCTGTCTTTGGAGCTAGGGATATCAGAGTTTCTTCAGCAACATCCATGACATATGCATGCAGAAAGAGATCCAACAGTTGTATTTGCATACTCAGGGAATGGGCAAGATTCCCCAAAATTCACTGGTGGTGGCTGCTATTGCTGCTTCAGCTACAACTGCAACTGGCAGGCAAGCAATCATCTGGCCTGCAAACCAAATACTGAATGATCCTTTTGGCTATCTAGTATAGCTAAAGTCATGTTTCAATGAAAACTTATCTAGAAGCTGATTCCTTGGAGAGAAAACAAAGGCAGCAGAACCATCTGTGTTTTGTTTTATATCTTTAAAAAAATACTTTCGAGAGAGAGAATGGGAAAAGAGGCTTCTTTACTTTATTATCTGATCAGTCATTTGAATTTAAATCATTTTTCACAAATCCGATTGATATGAACATTGCTCCTCTTGTGGCTACCTTGCAGTTATACACAACCTTTACTTGAGGGGCTTTAAATGCTTTATGAACAGTACACATGTGAAGTGGGAATTATTACACCCATTTTACAGAAGGGTAGACAGAAGCATGCAGATTTAGTGACTTTCCTACTGCCTCATGATATTGGCCAATTTTTGGAATAGAACCCCAAACCTTGCAGGGAGGAAGGCCTCTCCTTTAGCAACTAACCCAGCATGACTTCCCCTATGACCATTTCTAGTAGCTGCCATCTCACTATCCATGTGATACCATTCTGAGAACATTTAAATGATGGATAACATAAGAGGTTTATATTGCTACTATCCACTGCACATTTAGTTCACACGGTAATTTCCTCTCACGTCTCATGGCTATTTTTTCTTATGGCCTTTTACAAAGAACTTTATTAAAAGCTTTTAGCTATAGAATTTTCACAGTTATTTTCCTTCTCTGACATCTATGCTTATTTGTCTAACCTCCACTCTGTATGTTATCCTCAGGTAACCCACTAAGCATTGCCTGCAAAGCATTCTTTGGATTCAGTGGAGAATCGGGCCCCGTGATCTACTGGATGAGAGGGGAAAAATTCATTGAAGAACTAGAAGGTCACATTAGAGAAGGGGAAATCAGGTACTGTTTGGAGTATTTATTTTACTGCTAAAAAAATGGTATGGCCCAACAGAGAATGTTTTTAACAGCTTTTTAATTTGAACAGAAAATGATTTTCTTGTCTAAAAAGTGATGGATGGCTGCAAACCAGTGCAACATTAGCTCATTGCTTCTGAATATACTCTAAAGACAGTGTGGCTATCCATGTGTTCTGAGGATATGTCACCAATTTCCCTAGGCTACCACTGACATGCTTCTGAATGTCCTGGGGGTTGTTTTTGGCCTTTAACTATAAATGATATTGTCCACTACATTTGCCCCAAGTGGCTGCTCTTGGGAAATTAATGTTATTTTCAGTATTGATGTTAATCCTAAAGCTGGATGGCCACCTGCCAGAGATTTCCACACTGTTTCTCTTCTATTTGCCCAAGCAGCATAGAGAATGTACAGTGCACATAACTTAACCAGTGCCTTCTCTAAGCGTTTGTGTTCCTTTCTGCAGACAAACAAGTAATTGTGAGGTTTTTGTTTACCCATCTTGTGCCTTTTTTGTTTCATCAGACATTCAGGTTGCTGACCATTGCTTATTGTAAAAGTTTTAAAGAAAAGAATCCTTCATAATATGTGTCTCCATTAATTTGTATGGGTCCAAGTGAACCTCATAGTTCATGGAGTTTGTACGTAACTATATTCCCTTGTCACCCCTCATTAATGATCCCCTGAGCTTCTTGAGTAGGCCCCACATCTTCATCTATGTTTGCCGAACTCATGGTGGTGTTCCCAATTCTCCTTGACAAATGATGAATAAAAGTATTAAAAGAACCCTGGTTCTTTTCATGTCTTCCATCTCTCACTTGTTTAAGATCCATCTTTAACAGCAAATTATCAAAGATATCCAAAATAACGGACCCAAAATTTCCCCTTAGTCATATGTAAGATTCCTCACAAAAAGTAAGAAGGGTTTTTGTTGCACAGTCGCTGTGCTGTTTAATGACTGCCAGTATAAAATTCCAGCAAACTGCTGCCTGCATTAATGAGTATTATAAAAACTCTTCCTATGGAAGTTCCTTTATAACAACAGAATGATTTTGTTACTCCCCTGGAACATCCAAACTTAATTCCAAACTAAGTCCCCTGTTCTGCCCCAAATTACACGCGTGCCTCTTCCACTGACTTGTTTGAGAACTGGATGGACATAGACTTTAACCCAAAAGTCGCAATATCTTTCAGTAGAAGTACATTGGGCTACGTTTCCCAGCTGCAGCAGATCTCTGCTCAGTGCCGCAGGGGAAGGTGGGAGTCAAAGTTGGCTGCCATGCATCTGTCCACACTTGCAGAGATTGCTGGAGCCCAGCATGATCTGACCATGTGCCCTCCTGCAGCCCAGCATGCATTCCACTCTAGAGGGCATTAAACTAGCAGTAAGCCCTTAGCACAGATTACAATTGGTTTCTTTATCTGTTGGCTTTTCAACTTCATTGATTGAATCGGAGGTTAAGTTGCATTTGTGTTCCGTTGCCCCTATCTAATTGTTCCTCTTAACTAATTTCACATTTCCCCCAGTTAAAATGCTTTAACTCAGAGTATAAACTCAGAGCAATTCAAGTGTGTCTTCTCTTCAGTACATCTAACAGCACCATATATCCCCTCTTGCTTTTATAGACCATAGTCAACGTTAAAAGCTCAGCACTTGCCAACAGCTCCAATGCTGTTATTTTAGGTGCCAGAGTTCATGCTTTTCTTTGAGTTGGAAATAAACACAGCAACCACATACATGGTAACTGTTTGCAAAAGTTGACTTTCTCATGGTGACCAGTGTTGTCTACATCTAAGATTGACCATGCCCTCTTGATTCAACACTAAACACGGCTGTCATGTTACGAGCACTGCAAGCCTGCCCATATCTTCCATCCAGTCATTGTTACTGATCTTTTCCAAGATAAAATATATGCAACCGATGCATAGAAATTGATTAGCAGTGGTAGGCCCTGTCTATTTGACACGTCCTACCATTCTGCTATCAATACATCAGCCATAGGTATGTCCCTTTAAATGCTGAGATAGACTTGTAATAACCAGGCATTGATACAATCAGACCAATGAGTCTCCAGGTATTTTTGCGTTGCTAAGAGTCTAAAGCTGTAGCTCTACTTTGTATTTTAGAGAAAGTTAGAAGCCCATCCTTTTGCTTTTCAAACTTAATCTGAATCTTCCCTGGCTACTTCAGATATTTTCCTTTACACAAGATTTAAGCTACTCCCTTTTGTTCTGAAGAGAATGTAATATAGCTGGTGAGGTCTTTTGTACACAGTCATGTGACACTCCAGAGACTCTCTGATATCCATTTCCACCTCTAATATTGATAATTGACAGTGAATTAATCTGTGCTTTCTTAGGAGAGCACTACAATGTGTACTCAGATATATTCCTTTTGAAGTCATATCCATGGGACTATTTACCTGGGTAATGGCTATTCAGCATGGTTAAGGGCTGTCGAACTGAGTCTGGAGTGATTTATCAAGGGGGTGTGAGATGGCATGACAAAGAAGATAAGGTCTGATCACCGTGAGGTAGTGATTATCATTGCAGGGGCAAATCAAAAGCGGGATCTTCTTTTTCTATGGCTACGTCCAGACTACCCGCCGTATCAGCGGGTTAAAATCAATTGCTCGGGGATCGATATATGACGTCTCATCTAGACGCGATATATCGATCCCCGAGCGTGCTTATATTGATTCCGGAACTCCATCAACCCCAATGGAGTTCCGGAATCGACAGGGAGAGCCGCGAACATCGATCCCGCGCGGTGAGGACGGGTGAGTAATCCAATCTTAGATATTCGACTTCAGCTACGTTATTCACGTAGCTGAAGTTGCGTATCTAAGATCGATTTCCCCCCCGTAGTGTGGACCAGCCCTAAGTGAGAAGGGCCCACTCCTACCTCCCTCCCCCTTGAATTAAATTCACCAAAGGATAGAAAACTGTAGGGAAGGGGGTGGGGGATGAGACCTTGCCCAGGTTCTTCTTGCCCAGGAGTGGGATTTCCACACAGTAATAAAAATGTCATATAAATTGAACCAGTGCTATTAAACAAGGAATAACAGTCTTTCAGCCTGCCTGCAGAGTTGTGAATTGCATCTGATTATCAAAGCAGTTCTCAGTGAATTTCAATTCTATTCCTTTGCCATAGCTGAGAAATATTGTTCACTATAAATCTTACCTTACAAATTACCCTATCAATTGCTAATATTTTTGTCCTTTTGCGACCCCAATAAAACAGTTTACGATAATGCTTGTCTTGGAAAATATATTTGTCTTTTTCTTTTCTCCCCACAAGAAGCTTCTCGGTGTTTAAAATGGAAATAATTTAATTCCTATTCAATGCATGAAAAGATGTGAATGGGGACATTTTAAATTGAAAGCCTCATTTTCCCTCACTGATTTATCTCGCTCTCTGCACTCTCGCCCACACAAGTCAATTAGCAGGTGCAAAACTCTCCAAGAATACGTGAAAGCTTCTATTCCACTACGAGAAGTAAGAACACAAAATTAGTACTGCAATTTAGCTAGCGTGTTAAGGTGTGTCTGCACTGCAGTCACAGGGTGTGGATGCAGCTCGCATAGACATGCCTGAGCTAGCATTAATCTGGCTAGCTCAGGATCCAGAGCAGTGAACTATGGCAGCACACACTTCAGCAGAGGCTACCCACTCGAGTCATTGGTTACAGCCCAGGCAGGTTGGTACAACTTACACTGAATCCTGTGCTGTAGTTTCACTGCTCCAAGACCCATTACATTCGACAAACCCTTGAGTGCTTTATAGACAAGTAAGAAGGTGATGACTCTCCCCTGAAGAGCTTCCAATCTTAAAAGACAATATACAGAGTAATAAGTGGTTAGGCAATGAAGCCCACCATACAGCTTGTTAGTTCATTGGCTTCTGTCTGGAAGTGTCTACGTATGTGTCCTTTCATCTACAATCTATCTTTCTTGAGGGAACAACTAGGGTTTTTGTGCCTATTAGAAATAGTGGCCCAGATCCTCGGCTATGTATGAGAAGTGTATATCACAGGGCTGGAGTTCGCCTACAGATGTGGTTCTAGATCACATGTTGATTATTGAAGGCCCTGATCCTGCAATAGAGTCACCTGTATGTACACTTATGTGCCTAACATCAATGAGAGGGATTGTAATGATCTGCACCTAAGTCATTGTGTCTCAATTTGCTGCATGGGAATTTGGATCCCTGGGTGAAGTCAATAGCAAAAATCCCATTGACTTCAATGGGACCTGGGTTTCTCCCTGTGTATGTGGATCCCTTTGCAGGTTCAGGGCCTGAGTTTGTTAAAATTCTTCTGTGCTTCCCAGAAAACATGGCTCTGTCTATTCACAGGATCAGTTACAAAATGCAGCCATTTAGAGACTGCACATCTTGTAATATTCTGTGTTTGTACAGAACACATTTAAAGGAATTGGTCATGAGCTCTGTTCTGTGGGTAAAAAGCAAACAGAAGGTCTAACCCCATTAGGAGCTTCCTGCAGTTTGCTGCCTTTACCTCAACCCACCCCAATATTGAAGCATCTCTTTTCATTTCCATGATTAGATCCCCTTCTACTGAATTTATTTCTCTGCCATTTTAATTAGCAACAGGATAAGTGACAATGATTCTCAGTCCAAGTGCAAATCTTTTTTTTTAAGAGAGCTCTTTTTAGATGATGCTGCATTATTTAATTGTAGCATGAATGGCTGGTACTTTCATTTTAAATGGCTTTGGAATAATAGTTTATTTTATCATAATTTTGAACTATCTTTATAATTGTCATTGTGTGTAAGATTTGCTCATTATAATAAATCTAAGCCTGGGAAACCCTGAAAACTCATGAACTGCTTCTGATTAATGCCCCCAGATATCTTCTTTGTTAGCTGTTTTATTCCTTCCCTGCAGTGTGATTTGTGGACCAAAATGGGGAGCATATTGTTTACCAACAGAGAAGAAAGACGGGCCGGGGAAACTATCTCAACAGATACAAAGAATATTAATAAAGAAAATGGACTTAATTGATTGGACGTGTAATGAGTCAGCCAGATGGAATGCAAGCAAAAATTTAAGTCTGCAGGCTGAGCATCTTCTCTCTGGAGGTTCCCATTCTGTCCAGAAATGATGCTTTTCTTCCAGTATTTCAGCCCTTGCAGTCTGTGCCAGAACCAGGAAATGCAGAAGTACACAAGAATTGAAGATAGTTGTGCAAAAAGAAGCAATTCAAACTTTTCCAAAATTCAAAGATATGCTGTGGGGAGGAGGCAGTTCTGATTCTCAATGCCCTTGTGCAGATACAATGTAACTAGAGAAAATGTGGCTCCCTCCAGTATGGTTTCTGACAGTTTGTCTCAGATCGCATAAGGTTTCTTGGTTTTAGAGACAGAATTGAAAGGGATTAACATACTGTAACTAGGTGGTTTAGAGAGGCACTTGAGTCACAAGTTCAGTGCACACCCGAACTATAGGGGTGGTCAGAACCCAGAGGCAAATCCAAATTCTGGACCTCAGGATCTGGATCCTGGATCTAACCACTCACAAACTCCAGATCACTATGTTACAGCTGAAACCATCTCTTACTTTGGATCAGATTTTTAAAAGTTGTCCACTCTCATTTGGGCTTCAAAATTTGTTGCCAGATTTCCCAAAGTGCTCAGCATGTCTGGTCCTGAGCTCTTCTGAAAATCTAATACTGAGTACAATGGGGCCCCCATCCCAACCGATACTTGGTTGAAAATTGTCTATCTAAATTGTTTTTCAGTGGGGGAAAACAATGGGGTTTTTTTTAATTAAGTGAGCTACTTTTCATGGAAAAATTTTTCTTTTTATTGAAAACTCCAAAATCAAAACATTTTTGTTTCAGCCAAAAGTTTTCAGATCTTGTTTACCAACAGAGAAGAAAGACCGGCCAGGGGAAACTATCTCAACAGATACAAAGAATATTAATAAAGAAAATGGACTTAATTGATTGGATGTGTAATGAGTCAGCCAGATAGAAAGCAAGCAAAAATTTAAGTCTGCAGGCTGAGCATCTTCTCTCTGGAGGTTCCCATTCTGTCCATCATTTTATGATGAAAAGTCAAAGTTTTCCTTGGCGGGGTGGGGGGGTTTTCCAGCTAGCTTTGCAGTACAAATGATAAACAAGTCTGTTGCTGTAATTATGGGCTTCCTTGGGGAAGGGATTTTGTTCTTTGGGAAACCCTAATTTATTTTTCAAGAGTCTATACTGTTGTGATTGCAGCACCTATAGGTGTAACTGAGCTAGCATTGATCAGCTAGCTCAAGTGGCAAAGCAGGGAAGCCACTGCAGCATGGGTAAGCCATCCAAGTAAGTCACCAGGATCCCAGGCACGTTTCTACAGCCCATGCTTCCTTGGCTTCGTGGTTCCAGTACCCAACCTAACTAAATTAAAGATGTGCCCGTAAGCACTTTGCATTCTTAGTGCACTGCATTATACACTGTGCATGTAAAACTGTACTATCGTCATTACAATGCTACATTGTTTGTGAGTGCTGTGCTGAGTTCCTGATGCATTTTTCTCACATATTATGCAATAATACACTAAGAGGGCTGAAGTGACTCCGGTGGCTACAGAGCTGATTATGTAGATGCTGCATTTCCTGTTGCGAACTTGTTAGATGTCTTTTACAGGCAGCTGATCAGCACCAGTGTCATCATCAAAACCCATCTGGGTTTGTTTGTATTGGGTGGGTTGATTTTTACATGCTGCTGCAGGATTGCAGGAACCCAAACCCTTCCCCTCTGTGCCTTAGAACATGTGAAAGACTGAGCCACAAATCACTGATCCTCCGCATGGTGTGCCCATAAAAGGGGAAGAGCAGAATCCCAGCAATCCCTGGCTTTCCGCAGAGCTGCATACCTGCTTTCGTAGGTTTTCCACCAGAGCACAATACGCAACCCTGCTTCTGCAGCACAGCCTCATCTCACTCTTAACTGTGGCCTCGTAGCTGTCTTTCCCTGTGCATGATCCTCCCATTCCTCCTCCACCTATTAGGGGCCCTTTCAGGTCTCCTCCGTGCTGGGTAACTGGAAGGCAACCTGTGGCCTTTTGTACACTGTGTGGCATATGGTGATTATTTCATGGGCATCCTGTCCCTATCAGACTAAGACAAGACGTCATTTTTCCTTTCAGACTCCTCAAAGAACATCTTGGAGAAAAAGAAGTGGAATTAACATTAACCTTTGATGCTGTTGGGGAGGCAGACCTGGCTAACTACACCTGCCACGTGGAAAACCGAAATGGACGTAAGCATGCAAGTGTCCTTCTGCGTAAAAAAGGTATTTAACTCTCCCATGCCTTAGAGAATGGAGTGAAATCCTGGCTCCATTGTAGTCAATGGCAAAACTCTCCTTGACTTCAAAGGGCCAGGATTTCTTCCTGTGTGCTTATTGCAGCTGAAATACGTGCGCATTGTGGCATATGTGTACCATTAAGTGTAACATTGTTTTAGAGAACGACTGAGCTCATATTTAGACTCAGTAATTGAGTAATATGGCCCCAGCTCCAATGAAGTCAATGAAAGGATTTCAATTTAAACCAGCTGCAAAACTGAAAACACACACTATTTAATACTGAAGTTCATTGTTTTTATATTTCTCCTTTATCATATTTTCACTGATTAAACTGAGCATTTTAAACAATACAGGTGCAGGTTGATTTATTACAGTAACAAGAAGGAAAACACTGCTACAGAGGAGACTGTTCATAGAATCATAGATTTTAGGGTTGGAAGGGACCTCAAGAGGTCATCAAGTCCAACCTCCTGCTCAAAGCAGGACCAACCCCAACTAAATCATCCCAGCCAGGGCTTTGTCAAGCTGAGCCTTAAAAACCTCTAAGGATGGAGATTCCACCACCTCCCTAGGTAACCCATTCCAGTGCTTCACCACCCTCTTAGTGAAGTAGTGTTTTCTAATAGCCAACCTAGACCTCCCACACTGCAACTTGAGACCATTGCTTCTTGTTCTGTCATCCATTACATCCAATCGATTGTTAATCCATTACCATTGTGTTTACCTTTACCATGATATTTGCAGGATTCACTGTGCTGAAAATGGCAAATATTGCAAGTGCCACAATATTTTTAATACTGTTGGTTGTAGAAGAAACATCCAAAGTAGTATTACCTTTCAAGAAACTCTGTGGTTTAGAACAAGCCATTATCTTATACAGAATGTAAACAGTATCTCATTAGAATCCTTTCCATGTTGTTAATTTCAACATCCTCTCTCATTTGGAATTAGGGTGACATTTAGAGGGAAAGACTTCATCAGCCTTTCCCCACTGCCTCCCCTCTGCCAGAACCTTTCACTGACACGTACAGCTACACACAGCAGTGTGGACACAGCTTGTGTTTCATTGCCATGTATAGCTACACATACCCAACATGTGTGGTGTAGACGTAGCCTTATGGAGATCCCCATTCAATCTAAAATGAAGCATTCCAACAGGTACAAAAGCTATGAAATTGTATCTATTGGAAAAGCAAAACTGAGAAGCCACAGGAAGCTCAGGAAGCAAAACTGAGAAGCCACAGGAAGCTCACAAAAGGGTTAACAAATTGAGTGCATTGCTACTATTACTCTTGGTTGGAAATACATTTACCAGAAAAGTAAAGTTATTTTTATATGTGCGCCTGGAAGTTTCCATATAAAGGTTGCTGAAGCAGTGTTTTGTTTCCTTTACTGAATGTTTAGGATGCACAAGGAATAGTAAGAAAATTCAAGGCATTTCAGAATGCTAGTGGCGCTACATAAGAAATATTGCTGAGTATAGAATTTGGAAGTTGGAAAGGACCACTTTTCAGTTATTCTATCATCTCCCCTTGCACTGTGAGTGGATACATTTCATATTCGCCCTAGAGTACCACTAGTAGTTGAATTTCAAGTCTTGCCTTGAATATCCCCATTGGTGGCAATGCCAGAGTGATTCTTGGCTGCTTGTCCCATTGTCTAATTGTCTGCATATTTATAAAGTTCTAATATTTAACCTAAATTTCCTTGTTGTGCCCTAAACAAATCAATTCTTATCCTATCCTAATTGCCCTTTGTCTCCCTGTATGGACTTGCAAAGTACTCACAGACCTGTGAATATTAATCATGATTCTCCAATTATAATATTAAGGATCAAAAAGAAAATCAAACTTTAATTGTTGAATGGGGTTTCTGGATTAGGCACTGATCCCTTCAAGACAGGGCTGCCGGGGGGGGGCAATTTTCCCCAGGCCCTGGACCCCACAGGGGCCCCCACAAGAATATAGTATTCTATAATACTGCAACTTTTTTTTTATGGAAGGGGCCCCGAAATTGCTTTGCCCCAGGCCTTCTGAATCCTCTGGGCGGCCCTGCTTAAAGAGCATGCTTAACAAAGAAACTAAAGCCAAGGAAACTGTTCATGTGCTTAGATTAAACGTGTGCTTAAGTCCTTTGCTGGATCAGTGTTTTAATTGTCTTGCAAACAGGAAGGTCCATTTCAAAGGATAAAAACTACAGCTGTCCCTAGGCATCAAGAAATATTGGTATTATAGCCACACAGTAATGGTGTTTTATTTAGTTATTTAGGATTCAGTGTCATCCAGAGTGGGGCAATTTTGCTTACAAATTAAACAACTACAGCTTTACATGGACAACTTTACATGGAAACCAGTCTGATTGTCCCACTTCCGAAAACAAAGACACGGGTGTGTTCCTGAGTCCTGAATACCACAGTCTATTCTCTGTCACACAGTTCTTCACTGGCGTCTTTCAAAGATACTTTATTATTTGCTTTGATATATTTTAAAATGTATTTTCCACACAATCTTTGCTCCCACGCTGCCTGAGTACGCCTGTTACTTGGGAGTCCATAGGTTATGCAGTCCTCATTCACCTACTAGCAGCTTCCCTCAGTAAATAACAAGGAAATAGCTTAGAATTCCCTTTAGATGAATTTGAAAACAGTCCTTGGCTTTTCTGACAAAAAAAATATCTAAGTGCACTATAAAATGTACTTCTTATAACAGAAATAACTTGTCAGGAGCTGCTGAGTCGAATCAATCAGTGGCCCGAGTTGAAAGACGCAGTGGGCTTTTCAATGAAAGGATATACTGCAACAATATCGGCTCAACACTTATTTTCAAGAACGTCCACTTCACATCAGATATAAAGGAAACAAATTTTGTATTTGATGTCATCATTAGCCATGAAGGAACCTTCTGAGCTTCACTGAGCTATTGGTTACTGGGTATTTCTAGTTCTCCTAGCATTTAAACCAGCTCAGTGCTCCAAATAATATATCATGGATTAATCTTTTTCATTATTTTAAATAAGAAATATTCTATGCAACTTTTCCCTTTACTGATTTTCCCTCGTATAACAGCATAAGGGCCAGATTCTTAGATGCTTCATGCTCCACAATGCCTTGCTGCACAAGTTATCCCATTGACTTTAATGTGACTCCTCAAGGAGAAAGGAACTACTCATTGTGACTTGGGGCCTGAATGAAATATATCTGAATGTATTTTTTGGTTTTGATAGAAGTAATGGGCTAGACTGCGAACTACACCAAGATTGGAGACAGTGCAGCTCAGGGGGAATGGTCTCAAGGGCTGGTCTACACCGTGGGAGGGAATCAATCTAAGTTACGCAACTTCAGCTATGTGAGTAACGTAGCTGAAGTCAATGTGCTTAGATCGACTTACCACGGTGTCTTCATTGTGGTAATTTGACGGCTGATGTTTCCCCATCAACTCCATCTACACGTCTCGCTCCGGTAGAGTACCAGAGTCGACGGGAGAGCGCTCGGCGATCAATTTATTGCGTCTAGACTAGACACAATAAATGGACCCCCGCTGGATCGATCGTTGCCCATTGATCCAGCGCATAATGTAGACATGCCCTAATAAGTCTGGGCCAATCAAGCACTGAAACAGCCAGCCAAAGGGACTGTTGGGCCATCCCACATCCCTTCTTACATATCAGTTAAGCAGAGGGGGAAAGTGGGTGGCATAGAACCAGCTACACACGTAGGGCTGAGTACGTTTACATTTAGCCTAGTCTCAATCCCATATTAGCGGAAGATAGTGACAAACTGGGGCGAGTTCAGAAGAGAGGAAGAAAAATGATTATGGAGTGGTGGGCTAAGTTATGAGGAAAGATTAAACCATGTGTAGCTTGGATATTTAGTGTGCTCTATGAGAGGTACAAGTCAGGCTAATGGAATGTAATTAAGAAAGCTCTACACTCATCCAAAATTTTGTCTATCAGACTGTGGAGTAGTTTCCTCAGGATAGTTGTGCTACCTCTATCATGCAGGACTTTGAAAACGAGCACTGAGAAATGCAGAGTGACTTTTTCCTTCTTGTACTTCTGTGGGACAATGCTTTCTTGCTGGAGAGATCTTGCAAATTGGAAATTGAAAATTGAAATTGAAAATTGAAAATTGAAAATAAGTTGAGGGCATCTGATGGTTAATTACTGAAACATGAAGCATTGCTAAATGAAACTAAGCCAAAATGTGCCCGCCTAATGTTCTTTTTTCAACCTTAAGATGACATTAGTGGCAGAATGATGCATTTTCTTAGCATCTAAGTTTTTGTAAACTTTATGCTTTTAAACTTTGTCTTTTATCATCCTAGTTCTTTGCTTTATGTCTCTTTGAACTATATTTGTCAAAGTGGTAAATATCTGCACTGACATCTTGTAAAGTAATCTGGGCTGTTGGTGATAGCTATGTCAGATTGTCTTCTTGTAAGTTTTATGGATGGATGAATTGCAAAGCAAGGCTGAGTAGTTCTAGTGTCTATTCTATGTTTGAGAGGACACTTCAGTCTGATAATGGGCACCTCCAGTGCTACAGATTTATTTATTGTAGGTCATTCCAACTTTTGTCATTGGTTTGTTAGTGACAGGCAGAGTTCCGGGGACCTGGGTTCTATTACCAGCTCAGCCACTGGCTTGGGGTCATGTCGCCAGTCTGTGCCTCAGTTTCCTCATCTGTAAATGGGGACAAAGACTCTTACCTCCTTTGTAAAGTGCTTTGAGATCCATTTATGAAATGTGCCCTATATAATTATCATATTAGCATTTTCCTGGTGCAACATCAGCTGTAATCTATAAATGTTTACGCCAGGCTCCACTTGTATGGCTCCAAACCCTGGCAGTTTTGCATTATACCATTTCCTGAAGGCCAGAATATTTGGGCTCTGTTAGACCAGAGTACTGAGTTGATTCAAGAGACAAGGACTCTCCACAGAAAACAATCCTGCCCATGGTCTACAGAGACACACAGGAAATGTTATGATTGGCTGTAGAGATGATACAAACGGTTGTTATGGCTTATAGAGAGAAGGACTCAAATCTTGTAGGTCTCTATAGATCCATCTTAGTTATCATAAATCAATGGGCCCTTACTGTCCACAGTGTTAAACCTGGTAGGGGCAAGAGAGAGGGGATTATGTTTGACACCGAATATACAATAGAGCATAATGGCTCTTTCAGCTTTGTCCATTGAACAGCACAAAAGAAGGTAAAATTAAGAGCAAAAGTGAAGAGAATGATTAATTTATTTTCCAAAAAGGGAAAATCTTTATCTCAATAAATTCTCCAATACTTTCCTGATGTCACTCTTCCATGTAAACAATCACTATCATTGTTACAAGGATGTGGTTGTAAATTGCAGAAGAAATTGTTCCTGTGGCCACAAAGGGAGCGCCTGGCTGATGTTGACTGATCAGTCCTGATTGAAAACTTTGAATGGAGGGAGGGATAGCTCAGTGGTTTGAGCATTGGCCTGCTAAACCCAGGGTTGTGAGTTCAATCCTTGAGGGGGCCATTTAGGGATCTGGGGCAAAAATCAGTCCTTGGTCCTGCTAGTGAAGGCAGGGGGTTGAACTCCAATGACCTTTCAACATCTCTTCTAGTTCTAGGTGATAAGTATATCTCCTATTATTATAAAAAAAATTCTATTCCATAGGAAATTTCTCATATTTCAAAATATTCTTTCATCTCGATTTCGAACAAAAAGTTGAAATTTCAGAATTTTCTGTGAAATGAAAAAAAAAAATTTCGGCAAACATCAAAAAGACCTTATTGAGGAGCTGCATTTCATAAGGTTGCACTGCTTGGTTTTGGCTTTGTCTTATCTAATAGTATAGTATATTGGTTATAGTATATCGGTGAAGAAACAATCGAGTTGAAACAAAGCACTTTGATCATTTTTTGTCAAAAATTTGGACAATGTCAATATGTTCCAGTGAAATTTTTTGATTTCATCAAATCAGCATTTTCCAATGGAAAGCTGTTCCGTTGGGAAGTTTTCAGCAGCTCTTGTCCCTTTTAAGATATAGCACGTACTAAGCAAAAGTTTGAGAACTCCCATCTTACGCACATTGGTGCCTTTAGTATCCATCATACCAAAAAAAAAATGGCACTTAGCTGTGTCGTGTACATCCCTGGCTTCCCGTTGGCCATTAACACTGGACATGAACATTATGTTGTGCACTCTAGAGGCTAGAACAGGGTTCTCAAACTGGGGGGGTGGGAGCCCTTGGGGTCACGAGGTGTAAATATATTAAAATGTGTTTTTAATGTATTGGGGGGTCGCACTCAGAGGCTTGCTATGTGAAAAGGGTCACCAGTAAACAGTTTGAGAACCACTGGGCTAGAACAATTCTCAAATGAGTTAGCCAAAGCCCTGGCCTACCAGATCAAATCAAGTCACCTGCTGACTTTATAAATATAAAAGTTTTGTTTAGTTTGCATTGGGTAACGAGGGTCTCCTAAATAACAGTGAAGTGCATCTAATATAATTACTCTTACAAACCATGTACAGTATTTGGCGCGTTGTGCCAAAGCAGAAGATACAATTATCCTCTGCAAGCTATTTAGAGGCTGGTTATTACTCTCTGTAAATTCACTGCATAATTCCCTTATTGAAGAGT
The DNA here is from genome assembly GCF_007399415.2 of Gopherus evgoodei. Lineage (NCBI taxonomy): Eukaryota > Metazoa > Chordata > Testudines > Testudinidae > Gopherus > Gopherus evgoodei. The sequence goes on from NC_044330.1 coordinate 96,756,541, forward strand.
TATGACTATAGCCTCAAATGAATTTTAGGTGGCAATTGTAGACTGGCAGTAGAAGGAGTGAATAGGTAAAGTATGATATTAGTTAATGAACTGAAAATTAGGTAGAGTTAATTTTATAATGGCAATAAAGAGAAGCTGCTCAGTTGTACATGGAATTGCACACTGAATTAGTGCAATTAAAGCTTGGAAGGATCATAACCGGTCTGTCTTTTTCTGCTTATTCTAGATTTGATCTACAAAATAGAGCTTGCCGGAGGATTGGGAGCTATCCTTCTCCTGCTTATTTTGCTTGTAACGATCTATAAATGCTACAACATAGAGTTAATGCTATTCTATAGACAGAATTTTGGAGGTGATGAATCTATGGATGGTAAGTAGTCTCTCAGGGAAACTGACTATAAGCCCAAAAGAGATATCAGGGGCCCAGTGCTGAGGGACCTTAATTTTAACTGAAGCCAAAAGGTGCCTAAAGTGAATTGAAATTGAAGGTATTTAGCACCTTGAAGGATAAGGCCCAAAAATCCTATTCCAAAGTCCACTGAAATTAATTGGATTTCTATTGACTCCAATGAGCTGGCAATAAAGGAATTGTTCTGAAGCCTCTTTTATAATCCTTTTATTGAGGACAAAGTGTGAATGGATTCCTCAGAAGAATTCAGTCAGGTGAAAATCAGTTCTGACCCTTCCTCGGATTTCTTAAATTCCATTCACGTTTCCCAGCATCACTCCCAATAAGAACAGCCACCAGTAAGGTGCATATTACAGATATTTCTTGCTGGACAATTTCACTATATTTGCCGATTTAAAAGAATCAGCAAAAAAACGCAGTAATTATTTCTGTTAATTAATAGGTTGATGCTATTTCTCCCCACTCCCCACCCGCCCAATCAAACACTAGTTGGGAGCAGGAAAATAATTTAATGCAGATATGTGGACTATTTCAGAGGACTCACTGGACTGGCAGTTTGGTGTAAAGCAGATAATTTTTAAATGCTTTCTCCCTTCATATCTATGATAGGTGCTTAACTTGTCTGCAATAAGACTACTCGTGCTTAATAAGCATGTACTTAAGTGCTTTGCTAGCTCAGGACTTTAATTGCTAGACACATGAGGTTTGGTTCACCACTGCATTATTAGCTTCAAAATCAAAGTTTTGAGATACTGTAAAACGGAAGCAGCCCAGATGTGACTCAGGTCCATATAATTTGTTCCATGTTAGTGTACTCTGTGTCTGCCAAAAAGCTAGAGTGGCATTTTCAAATGCTTCTAGGCCACTTGGGAGCATAAGTCCAGTGAATGTCAATGCGCCTGAATCACTTAGGCACTATTGAAAATCCCAGACCTAAAAAAACCCTATATTTTGGAAAAGAAGAGGGGAAGGTTTTTTCCTCTTATGCAAAAATAACCGGTTCCCCCGAACTATTGCTTAGGCACCAAGCTGTGTCAGTGTCCAAATTATAATCCTTTCTATTAAACACTGTATGGGTATGTTAAGGGAAATCCTGGCCTTTCTCAGTTTTGCCATTGGCTTCAATGGGGCCAGAATTTCATCTGCTGGCTTCAAGAATGTGTATGCTATTTATGAGGCAGAGGAAAATAATTTCCCTCTTACTCTGTCTGCATTAGCAGAACTGAGAAATTGTTTAAATATCATGACACAAAACAAATCTCTTCCAAATGGTCAGTATTCAGACTGACAAGTCGGCAGCTAGGTTCTTAGGTGGTGTAAATTGGTGTAACTCTTTTGACTTTATTTCACACCAGCTATTAGTTTGATGCTTCACGCCAGCTGGGTCTGTAGCTCAGAGTGTCAACCTCAACTCTGAATTGCCTGGGTTCTGTTGATTGGTGTCGTCAGCATCAAGTTATTGCTATTTTTAATGTGATTTTTTTTCTTGTTTGCTTCGTTTTCATTTAAAAAACAACCCTGGTTCCTGGAGGTTTAGAGAATGTCCTTTCAGCACACAGGTCATTTTGTGCACCTGTTAAATTCATAGGCACTGACTCTGTTCGGCAGTGGGTGGGAGGTGCTGGGGGGAGGGGAGGAGTGGGGCAGGAACAGGCAGAGCGAGGGCAGGGCACGCTTGAGGGAGTGGGTGGAGTGGGGGCAGGAGAAGGTGGGAAGGGGACAGAGCCTTGGGGAAGGAGGCAAGGAGGGGGCAGGAAGAGGCAGCATGAGGGTAAGGCCTTGGGGAAGGGACTGAGTGGGAGCCAGGCCTCGGGCTGAACGGCGGTGGAGCACCCACGGGGAAAGCGGAAAGTCGGCGCCTGTGGTTAAATTTGAAAAACACAGTTGTATTTCCAATGGATGTTTCAGTTTGTTTAGAGCTATTACAGCCTAGTGTCTTATCCAGAGAGGCACAGAGCCTTAGTGAAATCACAGGTTCTGTACTGATATTCCTTCTGCCTATGCAAAGTGCGTTAAGAATGAGGACAGGCATAAAGGTACTCCTGTATAGATCCAGTTACAGGATTGGGTCCTAAAACTATTTCTCATTTATTTTAAATGGAGGTGCTAAAATCAGGTGGATTTGTTTTATTCTACAGTTAAAAAATATCTTGTGTAAGTTTTCTTGGATAAATTCACATCCTGTACAGTGTGCAGCTATATTTTTAAAGAAAATGTTAAGGATTAAAAGGTCCCATTCAGAGGCCTTTTAAAAAAAAAAAAAGTTAAAGTGGAGATTTTGTCTAATTCATCTGACTCCAGGAGCCAGAACTTTAAGGAAGACACCAAATATCACAAGGCTGACAATAAGATCATGAGAGTTGACAACACTGAAGTGCACAGTTGGATTCATAAGTGAGCATTTAATTTGTGTTTGCAAATCAGGTACAAAACACGTGCCTAGCTTTTTAGAAAGCCAGACCCAGGAAGTCCACACATGTTAAATACACACAGACACTTGTGTTTCACAGACAAAATATTTTTTCTCACTAGCAAGTTAGATTTAAAACAATGTTCAGACATTTGTTAACCTCGACTATTAACCTGCTCTACATCGTAGCTCAATTGTTTTGATTTCACTCTACTTTAGAGCCAATGTCAGTGCCATCCCTGGGGTTGGCTTTACTACCTTGTCAAGGGCCTGAACTGTTAGTGGTGACATCTGCCTCCCTGCTAACCCATTGGCTGTCCTCTGAACACCTTCTGGCAGGTTCCATTGTTGCCTAATGCGTCAGATTTTGGAACAGCCTCCAGACCTGTCTGGTTTTAACCTTTTTGCTGCTGGTCTTCCTGACTCAGCAGTGCTGCCATCCTTGCCATTCTAGTAGTTTGCTGATATTGATGAAATGTTAGGATACCAGTTAAACTAGATGCCATGCTGCTCTGGTGATTAGAGGCAGATCTGTTTCTGTTAACTGAGCCATTGGAGGTAATCACGCAAGACCTAGCTCATCATATCAAAATTTACCAGACTGTCTTAGAACCAATAGTTCACTTGAGCACCCTGTTTTCCGCATGAAATCAATTCCACAGCTAAGTAAATAAATGCCCACAGCTTGTCTGCTTTTGCTCATGAGCCACAGTGGACTAGATTTATCTAAGGAATATTACGGAAATAGTCACCATGTACAGAGCAGCAATTAATAAATCACATTCTCATCAACTATTTATCTTCCTTTAATACAAAATATTGATGAACATTGACTCTGCTGTAAAGATCTTTGCAGAAAATTGGTGCTTAATAATCCCACGTTCACATACTTCTCTTTTCACTACATTAATGATTTGATTTTTCATTTTCTGTAAGAAATGACAGCTTGTAGCCATCACTAGAGACCTTTCTGTTAAAACTTGACTCTTTCACATATGTATTTTTCCCACTATTTCTGAAATAGCTGTAGGGCTATAATAAAGGTAACGGCCATTAACTAAGACAGCATTATAAACCCCAAACATTAAAAAAGATGAATCAGGCCCAAGAAAACCCTGAAATTAGCTTAAAAATCATTAGATTTTTTAAAAAATTAATTGAGTTTCTTTATATTTGCCTTTTGGGTTTTGTACTTACTCAAGTTGTGTTTTCAGGCTTATTTCCACAAACACAAAGGCTAGGAACTTTTTTCTTTTAAATGCAAGCTCAGATGTTCCCCTAATCATATGAATCCAGGAACTGGAACTTAAAGAAAAAATCCAGTTATCATGAGACTCGCAATAACATTGCAAGAGTTGGCTCCACTGCTAAGATGCTGTAATACAGTGTGAGTGAGATTGTCCCCGCCTTGTTCTTGTGTGGGTGCGTAGGCTGGGTGGGGGTAAGTGGCACAAACAACCTTACCCTCTGTTGTGCCTTTTCTGCCAACTCAAGGGCCAGGTCAATTATACTGCTTCTTTAAAGTGCCATCGAGGGTGCAAGCCATCCCTCCACATTAACCAGCAGAGATGGCCAGCAGCTAAGGGAGGAGCTCAAGTGAGTCAGGCAGTGAACTCTGTGAAAGGCTGGGTTTGATTAAGGCACAATAACTACTGGAGTTTCCCTGGGGATGGTGCAGCTCTGCACTTCTTCCCTCCTCCCCGCATTCCCCACCCAACAAAACACCTGTACCATCAGGGCACAGTCTGGTCCTTCATTATGTATAAAGGACAAAGAAGCCCAAGCTGTAACTTTTGCATTTTCCCAAAGCCTGTTCGGGTGTGGGACAGTCTCCAATGCACCTTTTGCTGAACCATAGAAAGCTATAATTTACCAGCTCAGCATGCAAAGGGAAAAGAGGAAGTGACAGATGAGTGCCATCTTCTTAAAACTTCTATGAAAAGAGTTGGATAAAATGAGGCTTATGAATACCCACTGATAAAGCCGTATGGAGTTGAAAGTTATGTATAAAACCAGGAATAATTCACAATCTCTATTATGCAATATGGAGCACTTGTGTTTCACCATTAAAAGTTTTTGGTATGATGCAGTGGTCTTTAAGCTTGATATTGAACAACCAGGAAGAAAATATTTTCACCAGTACTGCATTCCTTACATGTGCAAAATCCCCACTGACCTCATGATAGGAGTTATGACCACAAGGTTTCAGAGCTAGGCCACAAGACAGTTTACCTCTGCCTAGTACATTTCCAAACAGATGACTGGAATAGGCTTTTGTTTTCCTACAGACAACAAGGAATACGACGCCTATCCTCTCTTACACCAAAGTGGATCCAGATGCATTAGACTGTGATGATAATGAAGAGGAACAGTTTGCACTTGAAATACTGGCCAGATGTTCTGGAAAAACATTATGGATACAAACTCTTCATTCCAGATAGGGACCTGATCCCTAGCGGGAGTAAGTACTTCTGAACTTTGGGTTTAATCCTGTCTGACGCTATTGGGAAGGCATGTTAAGTATTGAACAGAGATAGTTACAGTTCATTCTCTTTGCAAGCCTGCTTTCAGAAGCTCAAGAGTTTCCTAAATACATGAAGGTGTGACCTCCGGCTTAGGGTCTGATCCTGCACCAGTGAAGTCCATGGGAATTTTGCCTTTCACGTCAATGGAAGCAGGATCGGAGCCTTACGAAGGGGGATTCTGCAGAATTGTAAGCCATAGTAAAAAGGCTCAGTGTCAGACAAAGGTAATTGCCAAAGGCTGCTAGGAAGGGTGATCAGCACACAGTGAATTTCTAGTGTATCATTTAAAATGGGATTCTCTCAATAATTATTATTCAGGCAAATACTTATTTGTCCACAGCAACCTTACCAATACAGCAATTCCTGCTGTCTTCTACTTTTTTCTGATTTTACAGTGAGCAAATATTATACTTCTGTTTCCAAGTTAACAACATCAGCTGAGCCTTTTTTAAACTAGAGTTTTGTCCAAGCGCTGCATTGATAATTTGTACTGTGTAAATAATACCAATTTTCCAAAGGGATGTGCACTGTTCAGTTATCTGATTCTGTTGCCCGTTTCTAGTTAGTGAAACTCAGTTGTCCATTTCAGATCAATTTCACTGCAGTGGCCCAGTATTCTGCTGCATGTGTTGATGTCTGTAACCACAATGACACATCTATAGCTGTTTGGTTTTTTTCCTGATTTGTTGTGGGACAAGTAAAAATTGACATTGTAATATGCATAATGTTCACAGATTCTGCATGCACTGTTTGTTTGCATTTATACCATGTGTTTTTGCCAAATAGTTGAGATGCTCCTGTGAGAAATATGCTTTTGAATATTAATTTAGTTTGCAATGTCTGTATTCAGTTAGCTTCCACTAAGATGTGTTAGAAAAGGGAAATATTTACCTCTGTGTATGTGTTAATGTAAAAGAAATATAAACATAAAACCCAACTATGTCTGATCCTAAGTAGATGTACAGACAGCCCTGCCCTATACTGAGGCAGTTATGATCGGCTGCTTTAGCAACTTGCCTGCAAAGGAACCTGATAATGTTTCCCCAGTACCACCAACCTCCACTGCACACTCCAAAAATTTGATCATCTTATCCCTTAAGTATGTGGATGAATTGGAAGCAGGGCCACAGCTTTGCCCCCCGCCTCGCCTCAGTCACTGGCTAGTCAGAATGCACATTGCCTCTTTGTTACACATGGAGCACATGCTTCCCCGGCGTTTCTGAAGGCCTTATAGCAGTTCCTGCATTTGCAGCCTGTAAGCGATGGCTACTTACCCCTGTCCCCACTGCAGTGCTCCTTTACCTCTACAGGCCATCAGATAGGGTCTGACCTTACACCACTGAAGAGCATTGCAGAATTGGTCCCTGTCAGCATCAGCATATCATACTGCTTCTTAGCAGGAATTAGAAAAGTCAAAACATTCCCTTCTCTCCCCAAAAGAAACTGTTAAATGGAATTGAAAGGGTTAAATGCCTAGTCAGGACTCTGTTCTTTCCTGGCTCAGAGTGCAGACTGGCAAGCATACTCCTTCCCATCTGAGAAATGGTTATGTTAATAGGTGAGATACTGTTGAGAGAAAACACAGATGTATTTGCCATAAAAATCCCAGTGGGCTTGATCGCTAGCAGGGATTACAGTAAGTAATTGTGGTTCAGATACAGTCCGTGCAGCAAGTTTTTGTTTTTTTTGTTTTTTTTTCATGTAGTAATAGTACAAAGTGAATTAAAGAGAGAGTTTAAACGTATCCTTTTAATGATAAACATACTGAAGGTGAAGATTTATCTGACATGAGTCTGTTTCTCTCAGCTGCTACAATAACTAGCATGCAATTTTATGTTTGGCTACCTGTCATTCAGACACTCAACAAATACTTGTCATCATTTTGGGTATTCATTTAACACCTCCTGGAATGCTCATTTTATGAACATTCACAGATTTAATATCTCTTTTCTCCTCTCCATCCTCTCTGCTTCAGCATTATGAAAGGGCTTGATTCTTTCATATAGAACCTCGAGAATGCTTAATCAAACTTAATGACGACAATGCAGAATAAAATATGTACTTGAATTAACATGATTTGTGTGCCTGAGATTTGTGAAAAAAAGGAACTGTATTTCTAGAGGAAAAATTGGACTTTTGTTATAAACTGTTCAGACACACAAATGTATGTATACCCGCATATATGTATGGAACATACCTACTTAGATGTTCTATTTAATATTGAGTTTACATTACAAAGGGTTATCTACAGTAGATTAAAAACAGAATAGACTGCATAGGCGCTCCAGAGAAGGAAACACACAATTTATTTTTTAATGAATCTCTCAAAAGCAACAGTTCTATCGGACTATCTGGTTCTTAGGTGCAGATTCCTTCAGGGGGGAAAACCTGATTTATTTTTCTAGTGAAATGTTTTCATGTACTGTATTTTGTCATCTGATGACTCTCAGTATAATGCAGCACTTTCCCACCAGATGAGCCGGGGTGTTTCTTCGTATAACTTTTCTTGTGCATTTAAGATGATAAGATTTGAATGCTATAGTCAGTCGTGTATCCTTTGGAAGGCTGGTTGTTACAGATAATCTCTGCGATGGTAAACTGCTGCCACAGGAGGGTGTCCATTATTGCTCTGACTTCCCGGCATGAGGCAATGCATACAGTTGCTCTCTGGACTGGGAAGTATCCAAGTATAGATTTGTTAAATAGTGTTTGATGGTTTATTTTGTCTCAGGGCATTTTTGAACAAACTGAAAAGCTTACCTCAGTAAAATCAAAGGGCAAGTTTGATTGTGGTTTAATTAAGTTGATTCTTAGCTTAGCCACTGGAAAAAATATATATAATAGTCTCTCTAGGTGGAGGTCTTTAAGAACAGAATGGACAAACACCTGTCAGGGATGGTCTAGGTACACTTGTTCCTGCCTCAGCACAGAGGGATGGACTAGGTGACCTCTCGAGATCCCTTCCAGCTCTACGTTTCTATGATACTGTCTTTATATGCAGGATATAGAGCCAGATGGGCAAGCTACTCAGGGGGAGTGAATGGGCCATAATCTAGCCTCAGATACCCAGCAGAGAATTCCCCTGTTGGAGAGGGAACTTCCTGCTGGTACGTTTGTGCCATATTCAAGCCCTGCACTTGAGCTCCCGCTCTTGAGTTGGGGGGGAGTTGGGGACAGGAAGGGCCATATGGGGGGAGCATGGGCAGCAGCTGTCATTGTCAAGTGGTTTCCAGCAGCACAGATCAAAAGGCGTCTTCCATTTTGGAAAATGGGAATCTGGCTTGCAGAGGCCAGATCAGACAAAGGCAGATTGCTGCTTACAGCAGGCTCTGCTTTCTGTGGTATGTGATGTGTGAATAAAAATAATATCATAGCAAAATACAAGTGATCTCTGCCTTCCTGAGAGAAACACGGGCAGTGAGGAGGTGTAATGGAATCTACCTATGTTGGGATCCCAAAAAGCAAGACGACCTATTTGTGAGTCTATTCCAATAAACTAACTGGGTGTCCCTAAACCTCTGATGTCCAGAAGCTGGAATTGGACAACAGGGGATGGGTCACTCAATAATTGCCCCGTTCTGTTCATTCCCTCTGAAGCATCTGGGCATAGTCAGGACCCAGGCACGCCGGGATGCCAGGTGCAGAGGGATGCCGGGCGGCAGCAGAGCCCCAGGCATGGGGCCCGGCAGCACAGAGGGACCCCACGCGCAGGGCAGCAGCCAGACCCTGGGTGAGTTTAAACCATTTACCAGCAACCGATAAGCATCAAGCTTATTGGTTAACCAGTTCAACTCTTACATCCCTATTCTGTGGACGGTTGTGATTTTCATGAAATGCCATTTCTAATGGAAAATATCCTGGTGGAAAATGTTCCACCACTGTAGCTGTTATATGGATGCAATAAAAGCATGAAATCCCAAAGTTCTTGCTCACTGTTTTTTCTCAATCCTTACTCAGAATAGAGTCATTGCCTGACAAATGGCTTAGTAACAGAACAAGAACCTCAGGGTTTGGACCTGAGTGTTTAGTGGGGTAGTTCTATGACCTAGAAACTTCCTGTAATCTTGTTGCTGGTAATCAACTTGCCCAGGGGGGACTCCAAGTTCATCATAATTTGATGAAGCTGAAGAATAGCGGAGATGACACAGAAGAACCCTTCAGCCATTGCATTATTCAGAAATAGGGGATATTAAACATAGGTCACTATATATCGCAAAGAGGAGACCGATGTTACTGGAATTATATTTGTCACAGAAGAAGAAGAAATTCAACTTTCACTTCTAGGGTCCCAGATTGGTTACAGTTTTTGTGAACCTGGACTGGAACATACTTCAATCCCTTTCTCTCCCCATCCCCTACCGAAACTATGGAAAAGCCTTGATCTTTATCTGATCTTCATAACCCTGGTCTTACCTCTGTGACAGGCTGGATTGGAGCCTTGAATACTGACACCCTCAAATGCTGGGGTAGTTCACATCCAAATCTAGAGTGTAGATCCAAACTTCACAGCTCAGGCCCCGCCCAATGTGCAGTGCAAATTAATTTGTTGGTCCAGTTCGTAGTAGATATGTGTCCACATCAGTCTGTGTAATTACACTATAGTGTATTGTTACCACACAGTTTGACAGAATTTGACACAAATTGAACACGAGATCAAGGGCTATAGTAACACGCCAACTCAACTCACACTTATCCTCCTAACTGTTGAATAAAATTCCTCGAGATGCCAAAACCAGGATGAGTGGGTGCCATTTCATCCCGAATACTGCAATGAAGCACGTTGGTAGCTAGCGGGCCCAGACTGTAGAGAGTGGATAGTTTTGGGGCTTAGGCACTGAACTTGGACACTGAACTATAGCTGGCTCTGCCAATCCTCCTTTGTGTCTTTAAGTAAATGATTTAATCTGACTGCTCCATCTCTACTATTTAGCCCAAGTGAAGGGCGAGAAGATGTCTCTGCTCTCGCCCTCCCCTTCCACCTGTAGATGTTATTACCCGGTTAATTTCCAGGTCCTTTTTCCAGGGGCTTTGCTTGACCACTGCAAATGAGGGGAGGGAGTTGGCAGGCCCCATGCTTTCCCCATATTCTTGCCCAGGCCTAACACACAGGCTAGCCATACAAGTTTTCTGAAGATAACTATTAGGAATTGGGCTTCCAAAAACCAAATGATCTGGGGGCCTAGGCCTCCTTGATATAACTCTGGCCATGTACCAGGGAGGATGTTTGCTTTTTATTCACTTTATTTACAGGTAGGGTGACAAAAGGGAACCAGGTCGTTGAAACCAACTCAGCTGAACAATATCCAACTGAGAACTACAGGCTAAGAAGGAAGGTCTAATGTAATGGGAGATTTCCCCTCCGGCTTGTATTGTTTCATCTTATTTTTGTTCTAGCACCTATTAGCAAAGGCGATTTTATAAAATGGAACTAATAAATACACTCATTATGATATGTGCTGCATAAGGTAGTAGATGGCTTTGGTATTTGAACTTTCCTATTTCCTTTAGTGTCTGATGTGAGATCCTAAAAAAAAAATCTTTATGTAATAATGCTACGTTCAGAGTACATAATATATACATTATAGTGCTACTGCATTTACCTTCCATTGTGTTTCTCTTTACGTCTTTGCTTCTCTGTGTCAGCTTCCAGTCAAGTCTGACTCACAAATGCCAAATGGGAAATTACACAGCTTGCACAGTCAGACTTGGTGCTCCCACTGCCCTTTTCAGTGTTGTTGCATGCTCTTTTCTTTTGCTACAAAGGGGAGTCCCGATTCTGCAAACCAGAGGCTAATGTGTTTTCTCATCATCATCTTTAACCAGTTTATACCCCCACTAAAAGAAAAACTGCTGTGCCTCTTGAATTTTGTAGGGTTTTGGTTCTTTGTTCACTTTCTGATCCTCTTCTACAGTACGGTACCCACCAGCCAAAACAGGAGACAAAATGGACCACATGTTGCCTGAATCAAACTTATAAGTAAAACGTAAAAGATGCCTTTTGCCTATTTTGATCAATGTTAAACATTTCTCCTTCTGTTTTATTTTGTTTGGTTGGCTTGGTTTGGTTTGGTTGGGGTTTCTGTTGTTGTTTTTCAGTTTGTTTGTTTTTTTGTCAGTGGCCATGCTACTTCACTGCCCTTTGAGAATCTTTATGGTCACAAAATGCTGCTGATCAAAAGCAGATTATCTTGATCGAGACAGGAAGCGGACTTTGAACCTCACAACTTCCACTCCCGGTCCCTCTCATTTCTGGCCAGATCCTCAACTGGTGCAAATCAGCACTGAGCTGTTGAAAGAAATGCAGCTGCGCTCATTCCTACCAGCTGAAGATTAGTGATGCCACTCCAAGAAATACAATTGCACTCGAGTACTTCTATGTTGCTTATGAAATTTGCAGAACTTTGTGATTATTTTTTGTTTTCCAACTGGTGGTAAAATTGGCAGAGGAGAATTCCCCTACTTAAGTTTCACATCTGAAATGTTTTCTCAGCGCTCTGTTTCACAGATGGCATAAAAGCGACAGCAGAATATTCTGCGCCTGTTGCAAAAGAATCCCAGCCTGCCTGTTTCACCACAAGCAGGGACTTTACAGAGAAGGCAACAATGTTGGCTTTGTTTTAGTGCAAGTTTTCCAAATCACAAGGCAATGTTCCCCTATAAAAATAAATGTTGTGGAGAGGTCTTGTGTTAGGCCCCAGCCTCTGTCTACCACCACAAGGGAACTGGATTCTGGACATTACTTGACAGCAGAAAATTCTCCTGGAACAAAAGACCTTCCTGCTGGTGTGACGCCAGTACGGCCAGCTCCTGTACCAGCCACCCAGCCTAGCCCCACATGGTGTGTTCATGGGTGGGGCTGTGCTGATCCTCCACTGGTATAAAGCCCTTAGGACCATAACCACATGACATAAGTTAGTGCAGCTCCAAGACTCCCTGAACTCATGCAGGAATCTGGCTGGTACAGACTCAGGGAGTCACAGGCTGGAACTTGGCATACTGCTGTGAAGATATTGGAATGATTGTGTATTTATGGGTCGAGCAATTTCAAAACCTGCTTTCCTTTCCTTTGGGATGCATAGAAGGGTGCATCTAGTTGTGTGCAACCACTATTCTCAACTCCATCCTCACTGCCCCTAAGGATCGCTTGTTCACTGGTCAGGTCTATCTGTGACCCAGCTGCAAACTTGAGGTTTGAGAAAGGACTCTGAAGGTAACCTTGTAAGGGCTAATTCTGGTCACCTGTAGAAAGAGTTCTAAATGTCCACCAATTAAACTGCACACAGCAAAATAGAGGAGAAACACAGATGGGTGAAGAGCTCATATGGGGAAGCCAGGGTGTCTTTTTTCCCCCAGAGCGCCTCTTCAGCTATAGAGGATATAAGAGCTAAGTCTGGTGAGTTTTCAATTGAATTGATACAATATTAGCTTTATTGTTGCAATTAAAAATATCACCACAATTTCTTTAAAAAGATAAGTGCAATAGATTGATTTTTTAAAAAATTGTGTGTGTGTTGTAACAGATATGCATAGTACCTGCGTAGCTGTGCATAGTATTAAACTGAATATGTGAGACTTTCTGAAGTGACTGGACAATATTGTGTCCTATGCACTTGTACACACCCGTAGTCTGAATTTCTTGAAGGAGGAATGAAAATGTATCAGGAAAGATGCATGATGGTTTGTTGTTTTACTGTATCTTGCAGATCCAACCTCTAATGATGAAGCTTCCCACCTAACTTCTTTCTTTTTGGGAGCAGAAAGAAAGGAAGAAAATGAAGAGTCTGAGCTGTTGATACATTGGGATAATCTCTTTCCATTGTATTGAACATTTCTACCTTGCCTTCAGTTTTGTTTCACCAGTTCTGCTGATAGCTTTCCTACTGCTGCTGATCTTTCCCCCCGATTTTAATGCTGAATTTTCACTTCAATAAGTAAACATTTTAGAGAAAGCAATGTTTTTTCCTTGGAAAATATCAATTTAAGAAAAAAAATCAAAGAACTGTATATGCTGCATGAAAAAATGATCATAACACTTTAACTAAAAAGATTGTTGCATAAACATTTGTACTGTATGTGTATGTCTTGAAATGTTTGTTTGTCTGTAGGGTGTATAAAAATTTGCTTTTCTCATATGTGAAATAATTTTTTCTTGCTGCTAAGTGGTGAAATAAAATGCTGGTAAAGGCAGATTTTATGCTAAATATACCCTGAGTCTCCTGAAATGAAGATATTTCTGAACGTTTGTTGGCCTATTTTGTAGCTGTCTGTTTGGTGGGAAGTGGTGTCAATAAGCATGCTGCGGCATTTTGCCTGGGACTATAAAAATAAGTATTACAGTAAAAGATATTGTTCAGTGAAGTGTACTGTAACCATTCATCCTGCCAGAGGTCAGTATGTGTAAGACAGACCCTGCCCTGTGCTGACTAAAGGCCTGTTGTGTGCAGCTCCTGTGTCTAAGTCTTCATTTGTAACACATGCCTTCCCTCCTTTCTCAGACTGCGTGCTTTTGAGTAGCATAGCTGCGAAGGACAGTTTGTTTAATAAAAAATAAAGTGTTACCAGCAAAATGATATGCAACCAAAGCATGGTTTTTTTTCTGTTCTCACTATCTTTATCACTGTTTATTATTTTTCTGGGCCTGATCCAACACCCACTGAAAGTCTTTCCATAGCTTTGAATGGTTTGGGGTCAGGACCTCTGTAAATAGATGTAAAGAGGTCCATGTCAGATTACTTTCATTGGCCTCTCTCCCCCATTCTCCTTTGTTGGGCATATCAAATACACAAACTAAGATTCAACCCCCAGAATGAATTCCGGGCTGATAAATTGACCTTGTGAAACAGGAAGATGGTGTACAGCATCTCTGCTCACACCAACACCTTGCAAATGTTAGCATGCATAAATACTGTAGAATATACATTGTCCTTGTTAGTGGTACCTCAGAAAATAAACACCTCTGAGTAATTCTACATTTCCTTATGTTTTCCATTTGTTTGGGTTTTTTTCCCCCATCATCTAATGAAGATTCTGTTAATTATCTTATGTATGTAGAAGCATAGATTTGCAATACTAAAACAGATCATTGGACCTCCAAGATTGGTATCATTGGACCTCCAAGATTGTGATCAATGTGTGTAGAAAAAGGTAAAAGCTGCCCATGCTGTACCTTTCCAATAACATAATTTGTGGTGATGGAGGATTCCTTCCCGAGCACCGGTTAGCTACAATCCATACACCCTGAATCATCCTCACATCCTTCCATTCTTTATACCTTGAAGCATAAGAACTGCTTACTGTACCTTAGCTTGCATCCCAAGAAATTTTAGTAATGGCCATAGCATGTGTTGTGAATTTTATGCTTTACAGAAAAGTTACATTGATCTAGAGTGAAAAATTTTCCGTAAATGAAAAACAAATATTGTAATTTGTAAGTCACTGAAATGCAGCTGAACAGTGAGGAAGTTAAATCAATCTTAGCTATACTATGATGAATATGGGGAAACCATTAGGAGCTAGACTTTTTTTTCCTTTTCTAAATTTTACGTAAATAGAGAGATGGCGTATATTAATGTCCAATCATATTTTTATTGTGAAGCTCCATTAAATGGTGGGGATCAGACCCTTAGTAAACCTGGGTATTTTAGTATACTTAATTGCAAGACTAATGTTTTAACACAATAGACTTCTTTATTTTATTCTCTCTCTCTTTCTATAATTTGTAGCATACATTGAAGATCTCACAAGATGTGTTGAGCAAAGCAGAAGACTCATTATCGTGTTAACTCCAGACTATGTTCTCAGGAGAGGATGGAGTATTTTTGAGATGGAAAACAGACTCCATAACATGCTAGTCAGTGGAGAAATCAAAGTTATTTTGATTGAGTGTACTGACTTAAAAGGCAAAGTGAATTACCATGAAGTGGAATCTTTAAAGCACACCATCAAACTTCTCTCAGTGGTCAAGTGGAAAGGACCAAAAAGCAGCAAACTGAATTCTAAGTTTTGGAAGCGCTTAGTCTATGAAATGCCAGCGAAGAAAAAAGAGGTTTTATCTCGGCGCCAAGTCCTGGACTCTGCAGAACAGGGACTTTTTGGAGACCTCCAAACTGTGCCATCTCTTGCTATGACAGGCGCTTCTGCCACTTTTGTAGCATCTCAAGCAGATTTAGCCAATTACCATCAAACAGATTCCATGCAAATGAGACATTATTGCAGAGGATACGAATATGACATGTCAGCGGCAACCATGCCAATAGCTTCTATAAGTAATCACCACACCTATTGCAACATACCCTTGACACTACTAAATGGACAGCTACCTCTTAATAATACGATGAAGGATACCCACGAATTTCACAGGAACAACCCATTGCTACCTTTATCATCCCAGGAACTTAGCTTCACAAGTGATATTTGGTAGTGAAGATAAGAACTCTTTTGAGATGCTTTCTGAGTACCATGAAGACAGATTTTTAAAGAACATTAAATCAGTGCCACGGGGTACCGAATCAGATTTGAGGCAGAGGCACATTTACTCAGTTTTGTATCTGAACTTTTTTGTTTACATTTCCAAATTATTGACAAAGGGGACCTTCTCTTGTAGTTCACTGTGTAACTCATATCATTTAATGGACAGTTGTGTTGATTCTTTGAAGGGGGAAATATATCCTTTGATTTTAACATATATGTTTTACAGTCTGGTATGGATGGAAGTTCAATACTGTATATGATCTCCGACACCCATCTTTACGTAATGGGATTTCAACTATTTACACAGAATTTTAAAAAAAGAAAATATAAACTTTAGTACAGATTGCAAATTCTAAACTTAACATGCTATAAAAGAAAATACGTCTTTGTAGAGCACACTGGATGAACCATTCTCAAAAGAAAACCCTAGGCAGCACTTCCCATAAGGTTGTCACAAGTACATTTTAGAAAATGCTGGTTGATACAACAATGTGGCTGAAGAGTTACTAGCTTTATCAATAAAGTGCACAGTAACTGCAGAATAAATCAGCTGCTCACATCAGCATCCATTCATTTTGTTATTGAGGCATAACTTATTCCTAGTCAATGGTTAGCTGCGTGTTTTTATTAACAGATTATTAGCATACTGTCAGATGTTTAGGATGATTTCAAACAACTTTTCTGTGGTTTATTAGATTTCACAAATGTCACAGTTTTAAATGCCATTTTTTAAACACTTCAAGTACAAACTTCATTGTCTGTTAACAAAATCATGATTTCTTGACTCCCCTGATGTGTTGTAAGATTTGTACTAATGACCATGTAATTTTACATATTTTTTTCCAAAACTGAAACAGTTGCAATTTAAAATGTACATGTTACTGAGAATATTAGCAATAGAAAATTAATACAGCAATATTCAGAGATTAAGAGCTAAATTATTCAGGATTACTACTAATATGACTTCAATTGCAGTGATAATCATCAGAAATGCTGTTATGAAAGAGAGAATATGCTGTCTCTATATCTACCTGTCAATTTATAGCACAAGTATTTCTTTTCTCAGTGCTTCTAGCGATATATTGTGTAGATTGGGTTGCCTAAGCAGCTCTTAAGGTCAGTTCATGCATCTCTTACTCATGTGAGTAGTTTATGTGTCCCATGAAAATAATGCTACTTATCCTCTTGGGAAGCATTCTGAGCTCTCGGGATGACAATCATTCTCCAAGTCCTAAGTATCATTAATTATTTAATCAAGGAGTCTCTTGGAAACCATTAAGATTTGTAAGGACTAATTACATGATTAAGGGTTATAGAATTGGGCTAATGGAGACAACAGCATTTGAAGAAAAAGTTCCAAATAACAGAGGCAGGAACCAATTCTGCAGTTCTTAGCAAGGCAAAATTCCCGTTGACTTTAGTGAGAGCACGCCCAACATGAGAATTTTGCCTCTGTAAGGGCTGCAGGATCAAATCCAGAAATACGTTGATGGAAGGCAGTGTTGCCCACATCTTAATATCTTTTTTAGTCTTACTGCTTTTTGCGTAAGTTAAAGTTTGCACTCTGCACATAGCTGCCTGTGGTTCAATCAGCAATCAAGGTATAGTAATTCTCACATTTTGTAAATGTTTTTTTAAATCATAAGTGCAGTAAAATTAAAATGAATACCAACTTAAGATCAAAAGAACTAAGTATTTGTCCAAAGGTCATAAGAATGAACTTAAATGTGCAATAATCCATAAAGTTATATATTTTTCCATTGCTTCTCTCACAATATTTATCAACTTTCTCTTGCACCCCGTCACACTAGTTACGAACTGTAATATTTTCATTCTGTTCTCAATAATACAAGTTTATTTTGTTTTTCTAGACATACGTGCATTAAACGTGGAAACCTAGAAATAATAGTAATTTATTACAAATGTGGAACTATAACTTACTCTTTTGTAAAGTCAAGTTCAACATATGTAGGTATTTAATATAAATATTTTTCTATTGAGAAAGAAGGTGATTTTATCTCCATTATAAATACATGTATTTAAAAAAAAATGAAATTTACAACCTTTGCACTGTTTTATAAGTGTTACAGATTGTATTTACACTGGTTATGTTCTTTAATGAAAAGTGTAACTTAAAAAAAACTAAAACAAAATTGCATGAAGAGAGTTGCATATGTTTAAGTGAAAAGCTGTACTTTATTTTCATTTTCCCATTATTCTAAAATCTTTTTAATTTACATAGAATGTTCAGTGAGATTTTTAAACCTACTAGTTCTGTATTGAGCATGCAAACTCTGAAAACATCTGCAGGTCTAGCTGCTTCTTTTATTTACAACGATTAAATATGGGTATCGGTTTCAGTTGCTTGGCCACAATATGTATCTCAGAGCAGTAGATACCCAACAACGAAATGCGGCCACATCTGCATTGGGGTAAGATGAAAAGAACAGTTTTTCTGTCATTTTTCAGAACACATTGTGTATCTATGTATCTATATATTTTAATCGTACATGACAAATCACATTCTGCTTTTTAATCTGAGATTTACAATTGTGTATCACATGTTGCTACAATATATACATAACTTGGAACCTGCCGTATCTCTGCTTTGAGTATGGGAAAGGGGACCAGATCTTGCAAGAGATACCACTTATTTCAATTCACATTACAAAGAAATTACATGATGGAATTCTAGTTTTGCTTAAGTAGCAATTAAACTTCTGGATAAATTTATCAAAGGGTTTAATTTAGAGTTAAGTGGGACCTGAGTGGTGCACAGACAATGTGCTGGTCCACTGTTCCTGGGGTGAATTTAACCTAATGGGCCCTACCAAACTCCCATTAAAGTCAATGATTTTAATTAGTCTCTCTAATGGAAATGGATTGGGGCAAAGGGGCTTTTGTCCTAGTATGTTCCAGCATACCCAGGAGAACGTCATTACCTGAAATAAGGAATTGCATACACCATGTTTAGCTTGACTTTCTTTAGAAAAACAATATATTTGTTCTACTTGCTTAGAGGAAGAGATTTTGGCTGGCAGAAAATATTTAGCAATGCAAAATGGCTGTGAAGAGATGAGAAATTCAAAAGGAAGGAGGGGAATAGCAGCAAACTGAGTAACATGCAGGCTCCAGACTACAACGGGCTCTATGGATAAGCAAAGATCTAAATGGTAACCACAAGGTTATTCTGGTTTGGGATGACAGTCATCTTTTTTTAAATGGCATCTGTAGCATAGTAGTGTTTGAAAACTATTTTACATACATTTGTCCTAGTGTGTGAAACACCTTCAAAAAATCAAGTAGGAATGAAAAGACAATTTATAAAAATGAGATTCATAAAGCTGGAAATATAAATCTGTTCAGTCTTTCTACTGATTCTATTATAGTGAGGGAAATTCAGACAGAAGACCATTTAACTTGGACTGAAGTGCCAATTCTGAGTGAGTATTGACTGTTCTTGGGATGATTTGTGTAATTACAATGAATCATACTATGTGGGGGTGGGGTGTTATGCACCAGTGTTTCAGTAGTTAATATCCATTTTGCTGAATGAGAAGGCTGTATAATTAAATGTTGTCATCCTCTGTCTATATAAGGCTTATCTAAAGTCCATTGAAACCATTAGAAGGATGCCCGTCAGCTTCGGTGTGCTTTGGATCAGACTCTAAAGATCCAGGTTTACTGGAATAATACAGAAAAGAAACACAAAGAAACAAAGAGGCTAATAACTATTTACCTATTTAAGCTGTCTACAATCAAACTTGGTTTTGTGTTTTGCTTTGTTTCAATTCAATGCTAACACAAACTGTGGTACTTCAGGGCTGTTTGGCCTTGGGAAAGGAATTTAGTGTACCTCTTTGTTATAAACAAGATAAGGACTTAAGGAAAAACAACAAATGCCTTTTAAAAATCACTACCTTGTGGTTTTAAAAATGCTTCTACTCTGCTCTCACCAGAGTTTCTCCTGGTTCAGCAGTCCATCCCCATTCAGCAAAATGCTTAAACACATGCTTAAGTTCCATTTACTTCAGTGGAACTTAAGCAGATGCTTAAAATTAAGCACATACGTAAATGCTTTACTGAACTCACACTGGTCACTTTTCAAAAATGCTCTTTACCTGGTAATAGACCTTCTGAATAAAATCCAATAACTGAGCTTTATTATACCATAAGGCTGAACAACCCATAGAGATTTTTATTTTAGGCTTTTTCATATTCTGGGATTCCTCTTCCTAATAGATGGTCTCTCTGAGCCCAATCCTCAGAAGTACTGGAGCTGAGGACCTCAGCCGCTCACAGGATTAAAGCTTCAGGGACAGTATCCTAGCTGGGCTTTTAATTTTCCATATTCTGAACTGATCTGAATACCTTGACAGACTCACCATTAACAGGTTCCATGCTCCAGGCTGTAAAGATGAGATGATCTTCAATGCATGCTAACCTGGGACTGAACTCTCTCCAGGAAGTCAGTAGCAGGTTTGAGATCAGAGGTTTCTTCTTTGTTACAAGGTCAGTTTGGTAAGTTTTCCCAGCACACCGTCTGTGTGCAATTCCTCTGAAGCTATGCCGTAGCTCACAGATGGACTATAGTTCCTCAGTACATGACAAGGGTCAAACCATTGGCCCTATGGTATGCCAGTAAGGGATGAGACAACCCCTTACTGCTGCATAACCCAACCTTGCATCAGACCACTCAATCCCAAGGCCATTTAAGTCTGATGTGGAGATGATCTGCACCTAATCCACAGGCCTCTGGCATGGAGTTACTTGGTGTGGTGGACCAGGAATGTGATCTGTGTGAGCTGTCTACCCCCCAAGCGGCCTTTTATGCATCTTCACCAGCTTTCAAACACCTTTGGGGACCATAGAGGTTACTGGAACCCTAAGGCATAAGCACCATGCTATTCAACACAGGCACAAGGGGGGACAAGACTGTATCAGGGTCCTTGTATTCTTGTAGTTCACATATGACATTTGCCTGTTCCTAGGAGAATTACTGGGGGGCTCTGACTGTAGTAGGGTAGGGCCAGGTCTTTCTTCAGTACAGGTGGCCCCATCTTTAGTTAGTATTGTGCAGATAGAAACATCTTGAAACTGGCAGATGGAAGCTCACTTTGTAGCCTGTTTAGTTTCCTCAGTTATTCAGTTTAGCAGTAACCTTCCCACCTCTCCTTCCCTGATATGCCCCAGGGTTCCAGGTGCCATATACAGCAGCTAGGGCAGAGGTCTTACAAATGCCACTTGTGGGGAGGCAGCCACACCTGCGCTCCAACATTCAAATTAAGTGATGAGGGAGCACAGGATTCTTTAAACCCATTGAGATAGCCAGCAGTATGGCCATATTGCCAACAGCACGTGATGGATGCAGATAGGATCAGGATTGGGCCTATCAATCTATCTAGAGCGTTTATTCTGGACCTATTACCATGATGTCTTGATGATCTTACAGCCCAATGCATGCCAAATTCCTGTTAGAAGTATAAGGGTAGAAGGGACCTCCTGGATCATCCACTCCAGTCACCACCTACCACAGGAAATCCCATCATATACCTCATTCATAAACTTATCAAGCTCTATTTTAAAAGTAGGTAGATTGTTTGCCCCCCATTACTCCCATTGAAAAGCTTTTTTGCCAGTATAAACTATGTCTCCGCTGGGAGGCCTGGCAGGCATAGTTCTACCAGAAAATCCTTTTCTCATGTAGACAAGGCCTTAGACTCCTAAGCACCTAAGTCTTTTCTGAAAATAGGAACTTAGGTTCAAAAGTCAGTTAGATGTTTTTGAAAATTTTACCTTTGGTCCTGTACTCTGACCGTCCTTTCTGGGAAAGGCTGATATGTGCTTTATGCCATCAGAAGGAAAAATAGGTACTGAACATTATAAAATAATAATGAACATGTCTGTTTAATTGTGTAAATATTTGTCTGTTTATAAGTTATGAAAAAAATGCACTAAATGTCCCCCCAAATAAACTTTTGGAAGCATTTAACATTTAAATACTTCAGAAGTAGTCTTGTCCAAATACTTACCTATTTTTCTGCCCTGATTAGCATAGTTTATACGAAAAACCACAAGATTTAAAAAAAACCAAAGAGGAGTCCAGTGACACCTTAAAGACTAACAGATTTATTTGGGCATAAGTTTTTGTGGGTAAAAAAGACCCACTTCTTCGGATGCATGGAGTGAAAATGAAAAAATGAAAAGATTTTTTAATACTTTATGGGTTATAGAAAAAAATTAAATTAGAAAATGGGAAAGTAGCAGCCCACTCGTGTTCCATAAAGACAGTGTTGGTTTAACTTTCCTTGCCATTGAAATGTATTTAACCTTACTCCCCTGAAGAACTGAGCTGACTTGCCTGTGGTGCTAAAATGAGGAAG
This sequence comes from Gopherus evgoodei, assembly GCF_007399415.2. Taxonomy (NCBI): domain Eukaryota; kingdom Metazoa; phylum Chordata; order Testudines; family Testudinidae; genus Gopherus; species Gopherus evgoodei. The sequence continues at coordinate 96,778,738 of NC_044330.1, forward strand.
TCTTTTTCAATAATTAGAACAAGACGACATATGATTTGATCATCTTAATGGTTAACACACTAACTACCCTACATGGAGAAAATGAAAATAGGGTTTAACAAGGACAGTCTAAAGAGAAATATAGAAAATCTGTATAAAGTGGAAAGCAAAAGCTATTGAACCTTGCCAAAACATTTGTCATATAAATGATAAAAGGGTAACCCTGCCAACAGAAGCAGAACACAAGCTGTCAGCATTTTCACTTCATTGCAATATAGTCGCACAGCTATAGACCAAGCAGGGAAACAAATACATACAAAATTCAGTTTTTCAAGATGAGCCAGATTGTTATGGCAGATATACTGTAAACTATTCCCCTAATTCATTTTGCACTAGTGCCAGATACCATGTAATTGGCTGTATTAGGTTGTAAGAGCTTTATTTTCTTCAGTACAAAGTCCAGACAAACTCTCTTCTATTGGATGAGTGTTATACGCTTCTTTAAGGCTTTAAAACGGTTTCTGTTGATGGAATATTGAGTGGTGTACAAGGCTGTCTGGTATTAGCGTTGGCCAACATTTTCAAATATAGGTCCCTAAAGTTAGGCCCCAAAACAGGAGTAGATTGATATGCAGAAGTGCTCAATACCCATAGCTGTTACTAAATCCAATGGCACTAATATTATTCAAAACCAGTGGGACTGGGATTGAGTTCAGTGGAATGACTGATGTGTTTAAAGTTGTGTGTGTGCTCAAGTGCTTTGCTGGATAGGGGCCCAGAATGCTTAGCACCTTGTTGGATTGTGCTTCATGTGTATCGAGTGATTTGTACCAGTGGTTCTCAAACTAGGGCCGCCGCTTATTCAGGGAAAGCTCCTGGTGGGCCAGGTCGGTTTGTTTACCTGCCACATCTGCAGGTTTGGCCGATCACAGCTCCCACTGGCCACGGTTCACTGCTCCAGGCCAATGGGGACTGCAGGAAGTGGCACAGGCTGAGGGACGTGCTGACCGCCCTTCCTACAGCCCCCATTGGCCTGGAGCGGCGAACCGTGGTCAGTGGGAGCCGCAATCGGCTAAACCTGTGGATGCAGCAGGTAAACCAATTGGCCCGGCCCGCCAGGGGCTTTCCATGAACAAGTGGTGGCTCTAGTTTGAGAACCACTGATTTGTACAACAATCTGTGCCCTGCTCTGAAGGAAGAGTATAGCAGAGCCGAGGTGAAGATGAAAATTCTCACGGGAGGAGTCCTGATGTATTTGATATCTGAACACAAATGATGTGGAATTCAGAACTTGGCACTAGGCTTTGTGATGTGGAGAGGTGACTCTCATACAAAAAACTGATGGGGAGGTTGCTTTTTGCTACCAAACACAGTTGCATGAGAAATCCAGATCCTGATCCTGCAGAGAGACCCCTGTTTTCAAAAGCCGCTTTTTACATTGTGCATAGAAAATGTAGAGCTGTCCCACAAATACTACCACCATTTGAAACTTCCAAAGCCCTTTGAGAAGAAGACCTCAAAGCTCCTTGCAATCATGAAATAAACTTGAGACCACATCACTAGAGTAAGAAAATGTTGCCATCCTCTGTTTTCATAAATGGGAAACTGAGACACAGAGAGGTTGAGGTCCTCCCACAAATCAGGAACAGAAGCAAGATCTCTCAACTCCCAGGCCTGGTCTATGCTAACGCTAAAGTTGAGCTAAGTTACGCTAGTTAAATTACAAAGTAACGTAACGTAACTTAAGTTGGCATACTTCAGATCCACATACAGTGGTGTCCAGGCTACATTATGTCGACGGGAGACCCAATAAATTGATGTTGCTGCATCAATTGCAGAATGCTCATTTAGCCGTGTAGTGTAGACAAGGCCCCAGTCTTGTTCACTAATTGCTAGCTAATCCTTCCTCGGTTACAATACTTACAAGCCCAAGTGACAGTCTGAGTGCACAAAAAGTGTAGATAGAGGTGACTACTTTGAAAGAGTGGGTCAAGATTCATTAGAAATCAATGAGATTTGGAGTTTGGCTGTTAATGGCTACAGTACTATTAAGAAAGAAATAACCAAAGATCAATAGATGATTAGTTCCTTTTATTCAACCATTTGGATGGAGTGCAGATTCTGGATACACTGAGGGAGAAATTCACCCCTGTGCAGACGGAGTGGTGTATAGGCCTTGGGCTGGGGTGAATTTCACACTGTAACAAACAGAGCTGAAATTGAGGAAGAACTCAGCTCCAGCACTCACTGTCCTACTGTCTAACACTGGAGCAGAGTGTTAGAAAAGACATTTCTTACTATTTCACTGGATGAAGAAAAAAAACAGTGAATATTGAAGGAATTAAATATAATTAAATTTGGCCAAGAGAAAAAAGGCTCAGGGGATAAAGAATAGATAATTGGACCTGCCTGCCAATGCTCAATCCCATGTTCTGGTCCCTACTTACTACCTTCATTGTGCATTACACCACTTCGCCCACTTTGAGCATGGATATCACGCAGAATAATCTGTTGCTTTACACTTAATCCAAAGGAATAGAAAATAACATGCTGCTTTCAGGTAGCCAATAAATTTAATTTCGTAGCCTGGGCATGGATTTGTAGCTGAGTTGTCTCTTGATCAAGCGTAAAGCTTGTGTGAGTCTGTGTGAATGACCACAGATTTTGTGTCCTTTGCCCTGTTTTTACTACAACTATCCTGTGGGATATCAGACCTATCTCTGAGAGCTAATCTTGGCATTTTCATTTGGGATCAGACACCACTGCTGAGAGAGGAATACACAGAGGTTTACTATCAACTGTGGGACATACAGTGATTTGGTTTGTACTTTGGAGGGACATAACTTGATAAGAAGATGAGAGGCTAGACCGCTTGATTGCGGGAACAGATTCCTGGGGAAAGGAGGCGGGAGAACTCTGTATTGAAGGATGATTGAATCCTAGCAAATAGAAATGAATCCAAACTGAAACGAGGCAATTTAAGCCCCTAGGAAAATCTGAATCTGGGCCTCAATTTCATTGCTGGATCCCCATCTTCATATTAAGTAGACCCAACACCTTGGCTACCAGCATGCCTAGCCTATTGAAAAAACTCCAATCCAGATCAAAATGTTGGCCACCTAAAGCCTCTCTTTCCTGGGAAAGTGTCTGATGGCAGAGCAAAGTAAGTTCATCTTATTGCACTATAGATTCAAAACAGCTTATGACAGAGCCAGAGAGAAAAAGTCTGAGCAGGAAAAGGAAAAGGGATGAATGTTAACGAATCCATATTTCCTCTCCTGAGACGTAGCCAGCCCAGGCATCTTTTACAAATAATGGGAAACTGTACAAAGAGTTAGGCATATGAGTGATTGGGTTAGGGTCAAACAAAACCAACGGTCAGAACGAGCATCAGATGAGCAAATGCAGACTCGATCCTGCAGTCAGATTCACCTGCTGGGGGCTGTAGTGTAGACAAACTGGTTGGTACCCCTTTTAGATAGTTGGCAAGCCTTGCAGGCCTCCCTGTTTTCCTGGGGAAAGTGTTAAAAGGGATACTACCCAATTCTTAAACACTGCAGTACAGACTCCCTACAGGTGTAAGTTCCAGTCATGCAGTTCGATTGCTGTTTTAGGCCCTGATGCTGCAAATAGGCCTCGGTAATAAGAGAGCAAACAGTAATGAAAACACTGTCTTAAAAAAATCGGGCATTGACTCCCTTCCCATTTATCTGTATGTCATAAGCTTGTCAGGGCCAGGAGTGGTTGTTTTACATGTCTCTAAAATAATTAACACACATCTACATAAATAATATAAATACAGCATCTGGCAGACGATGCTCAGTTACTCTGTTAATAATGTATTATGCTAATGATCTGTCTAAAGCGGAGAGGAGCCGAGCAGAAGATGTGGGCTGAGGTTTTCAAAGCTGCCTAAGCGATCTGAATGTCCGATTCCAAGTAAAGTTCATAGGAACTGTGTTTCTAATGGCTTTGAAAAGCCCAACCATAAACATTTTAAATGGCAGGAAATAAAGCTGGAGGACTACAGAATTACTATATGGTAGCTACTGATACATAATGTGGACATGCTAAAAAAGTAAGGTGACGTTGCACATAGCTGAAAGCCTCAGGAGTCAACAAAATAGTGGCAGAATATAACTAAGGCTGCGATTGCAGAATGCAGCAAAGCTAACCTTTGGGCTGCTAAGCATTTTTCCTTTTTGGCAGCCAAACAAATGTTTCGAAAGAATGACTTTCGGCATGCATTGTATCCGGAGGGTTAACAATCATGTATAAGAACAGATGCAGAGATAGGGCTGAAACTGGCAGACTGTGCTTCCTCTTCTGAATGAGTGGAGAGCTATGGAGACTCAAGGGATGATGGGAGTTGTCTGTGTTGGAGAAATAAGGTCACAGGAATGGTCAGAGGGGCCTTGGGAGTGATCATAGCAACAGCACAGAAGACAGCCAGAGAAACTTCTTGACTTTAAAAAATCAGATTCTCATTATTTTACACTGACCACATTGCACTAACTTTTAATAATGAGGGGAAATAAAAGGCTAATGAAGTAGGAGTGACTTGTAAAGGGACTTAAAAGAACATCAAGCAGGTACTGCAGGAAAAGAGGCTATAAAGCAGCAGGTCTCCCATGTGATTGTTAACAATGGGCAAATCTCAACAGGTTCACAGCAGATACATCAATCCAATAGGGACTTGCCTCAAGGTATTGCTAACAGGATAATACAGAGCCTTTTACCCCTCAGACAGAGGTTTAAATCCAGCCAAGTTCAGCAGTGGGCTGATAACCAAAATGAGTGCCAAATGGGATGTACACACCTGACAACCAGGAACTGGACAGAGATCAACAACTCACTTCACACAGGCCACTAATGGCCATCAGATGGCAGCAGCTTTTGGCTATCTCAGCAAAAAGATCAAGGACAGAATAGGCACAAAGACCAAACGACTGTCTCAACCTCTCGTGGTGATTCCTTCCCAGACAGGGTGTGCATTTATTAGCTGGGCAGTGTGGGAGAGCTTATGGGTTGGGTCTGCACCTGGGATAGCAGATTTCAGTTTATCCAAGCCTTCTTGGTCCAGAAATCTCATTAATGTATGAGATTTCCAGTTTTCCAGCTGATTTTAGGCAAGGTGGAGAATACTTTTCTTGGGGCATTATGGCAAAAAATAGCTCCCGTTTGGGCCATCAAAACAGAATCAATGTTCTGCCATCTTAATGTGAATGAATAGGGAATTGAGCTAGGAGTAATCGTGCCTTGATAGTACTACCAGTATGGCTACGATCAATGCTGCTGTCCTAAATACGGTGCCTTTGGAATTCTTACTGTCTTGTATATTTATTGCAGACTCCACATCCCTGAATTCCATCAGTTAAGTCTGTCTGCGTGCCCACGACTTTGTGCCTTAAAATGCAGCTTCTGCCCTGTGCCGTCACCAGGAGGCTTGTTCTTCCCCTCAGGAGTTTTCCAGGCCCTGAATCTTCCCACTCCCTTCAAGAGCAGACGAGGTGAGGCTATGACATGGTACAGCAGTCAGCTGCCACTCAGTTAGTAACAGACCAGAAGACAGACTATGCACGAGACTACCTCATTTTGGAAATATATATAGTCCAGAAGTATTTGCCGCCGTCTCATCTGGGAGAACTCAATGCTGTGCTAACACAGTGAAGAATGATGACAGCACAAACTTGTGTGCACAGGGCGCTGAGGCAGCTAAAGCAGTGTCTGACATACTGAAATGAGCGCCAGTTTGTCAGGGGGGAAATTTGTTACTATAATACTAAAATGCATCAAGCTAATATTTATCTTAATGTAATGGAGGCTACTAGGAGATGGCCCTGTGTTTTCTTTAAGAAATGAAGTTGGGGAAGGGGGAAATTCTCACTAAGTAATTGAGAAGTAGAGAGTGAGCCTAGATCGCTGATAACTGCAGCCAGTGTAATGCTGCACGTTCACCTACCAAAGTCAGGAAATCGAATTCTCCCTCTCAGACATTCTCTGTTCCAAACAGCCCATTGCTACACCAGATTTACCCTGAAATCTGTCTGCGATTGCGGTATTTTAAACTGCCATTCACAGAGGCTACCTTATTTTTCCACTGATTTCATGAGTCAGATCACATCTTTTAATGGGCCTTTATGGACACCTCATTTGATGTCAAAGAGGGGAGATCGCTTACAGAAAGCGAGCTTGAAGTGCAGAGTTTGAAAGGCTAGAAATCACTGAAAGGCCAGCTCAGCCAATAATGCATACTGTAGCAATTGGAATTAACATACCATTGCCCTGCAATAACTTAAGAGCCACTCCCAGCTATAAAACAGCCAGTAATGGGCTCAGATGACCCCAATGTTCCAAATTTGGCAGGAAGCAAACGCCAAATAGTTGTTCATATGCAAAGTAGGTAATTAAGCTTAAATGTGCGCAGTGAACCAATAGCCTTAACGTTTATTAGAACCTAGCATCATTTCATTGATGTCGCTACCTCCCATATATCAAGGGAGTAACTAACTCCTCAGAGGGCAGTCCATGGATGGAGAAGAACAGATGATAGATTTCAAGTACCTGTTGAAAACCACAAATGTTCTGGTCCTTCTCCCTTCATGATACAACCACCTTATGATGACACAATGCAACAACAACACTGCCTCTAAGGTATAATTCCCAAGAGGAATCACAGTTGGCCAATCTGAGTGTTCTCTTAGTGTTTATCTTAGTGTTCTCTTGCACATGGACCAAAAAAGAAAGGGGATCTGGATTACCAGTTTTGCAGATGACTAGAGATTAATAATAACCTGAAAGAGAACAGTACACCTGAAATGATATCAACATTTACATCTGTATAGATCTGGAATAATGCCATTAAAATCAATGCAGTTCTTTTGGATTCCCATCAGCTTCACTTAGAAGAAGATTTGTCCATTAATCCTTGAATGTTCAAGGAAATATAAAATAACAATTAGCTGCACCCGACCCCCCTTTTGCCCAAAAGTCTTTTAAAGCCTCTGTCAAGGCCAAAAACATGTCACCAAAATTTTTCTTTTCAAAGGACTAATTCATGTGAAGTTGAATGACAGAAACTACATTTCTTCTGTGCGTTGATAGGACTTAAAGAACGTATTTCCAAACTGCTACACAGGGCTGAAATTAACAATGACAAAACTTAGTTTTACAAGGATTTGACATCAAAATACTTTACCGGGACTTTAGAGAGAAACATGATGAAAAAGATTGAACTGTACTTTTAAAAAGTTGAAACAAAGCAAAATGTGCAACCTATTGTGCAATGCTGTACATGAGGGGGGAAAGATGCCTTCCTGACCCTGACAGCAATTAGTTTACAACCCAAAGAATGAAATATGATTACCCTTATCACAGTGTGCATCACTGGAAAATCTCCCGTGCAAAGCTACCAAAGAGTCTCCACACACACAACATGCACGCACCCACCCCGACTTAATATTTTATAAACACAAAAGAAGCCAAATGGAAAGAAATCAATTCACGAGTTTAAAAAAAATGATATTGAGGAGCAATATTGGCCAAGTAGGATCTAGTCCAGAAATACCGTCTCACTTCGATTTGTAAGTGGAATATGGGGGAAAAATATAGTTGTACAAGGAAAAGCAGGGTCTCCCAAACTCCAATAAGAGTAAACAATGCTAAGGGGCATACACAAAAAAGGTAAGCGATGAATATCCTAACAGCACAGAACAAGGACATAACAATGGACTGGAAAAGTGGAGGTGGCCACTGGAGGGGATTAAATATGACTAAAAAACATAACTATCCTAAGTAAGAAGACATCTAAAGAAGCCCCCAAAAGGAGGAGGGGAGAAACATTGAATGCAGACCATTGCTACATTGTTCATGCAAATGTCAGAGAAAACACAAACCCATTCGCCCATACTTAAGTAAAAGCAAACCATTATCTGGCTGAACAGACAGACGTGCCTGGACGAAAAAACAATCAATCTCTCTGGGGCGAACCTAAGACCAAAAAATATAATCCAGTATTGACGATCACTAGTGCTTTTGTGGCTTGTTAGTTTAAAAAAAAAGCGAGAAAAACCTCTGAAAGCCACAGCAGCAGAGGGGAACAGTGGTGGACCAAAGCAAAGAGCATAGCAAACAGGCAGAACTGAAAAGAATTGTGCATATGCAGTCATCAGATGGAACATCTGCAGCCTTTGCGAGTGGATTAACGAGAGCGAGGCCCAGGCCTGGAACTGCATGGGAAAAGTCTTCTGAACAGCCAGCCTAGAAAAAGTTGCCTGAGAAACACCTTTATGGTATAACTAAAGACACTGTTCAACTGCCTGGGCACAGGGCAGAATAAAATTAAATTTAGGATAACTAGACATGTGAGTAAAGTCATCGGTATCATAAACCATATCACAATTATCTATTTGGTGATATAACTCTGCTGAACCCAGTTTGTTTGTCCCCATAGGCACAAGGGAGAATATAGGGGACCATCTTCTCACTTGCAATAAAGACTCCAGAACAAAAGTGCCTAGTTAGAGCACTGGGGTTGACTCTAATTGTTCCAGCAACAACAGCTCACTGTGTCGGAAAATAAGCGATAGAGATTGAGAAAAGTCACCTCAGATCTCTTGCACAGATGAGAAGCCTGAGGAGAAAGGGAGTAAAAGGCTGAAGAGAGGTAGCAGTGGAGTTTGTGGGACTTGAATGAGGAGCTCTAAGGGGAGGGAACAGCAAGCTCTTCCACAGCTCTTGGTCCAATGCCTAAAATTACAAGACTCAGGAGATCAGAGTTCATTTCCTGGTTTTCTGTCTATGGCTGTGCCTTTAAGGGCAGGCTTTGACCAGCACAGTTCTACTCCTCTAAAGACAGGTATTCTTGGAATTGTAGTCCACCAAGGTCACATGACTGCAGGCTGGACGCAGGGCCTGCTGGGGGAAGAGAGCCAGGTTATAAAAGAGCTTCCGGCTGCCCAGAAATGGGGAGGATTTAGGCAGGGCTAGGAAGTTTTCCCATAGTGGCTTAGGGAACAGGCCTGGGAAAGGAGTGTAACTGCCCCACTGCAGGGTGCTGCTGTGTAGTAGTATCTTAGGCATATTGTGAGCTTGGAGGCAACCGCTGCAATTGCTCCAAACACAAGGCCCTTCCCATAAATGCTCACAGCTTTTGAGTACAATGGAGGTTTCCTTTACTAGTGCAGCAAGAAAATATTACCCCAGGCATTGTGCTTTAATGGTTATCCATAAATTAAACTGGCAATGTCTCACCCACCCTTATAGGCGGGTCACAACAGGATATGAGGATAACCACACCTGTGGGGCTCTTCCGAACACTGCCTTGTAGCTGCCTGCTGCTGCTACTAACTTCCTGCCAGTGACAGGCAACCGGCTGCTTCTCGGTCCAACCCTTAGTCCCACCTCTTGGGCTGCCTAGAACTATGGTTTCTCTCCACAGCCAGCTCTCAGGCAGTCAGGCTATTGCTGATGGCTTGCTGCTCCTCCCCACTTGTCGTCTCTGACTTTGGGATCTCTCCTTTTCCTGTGCTTGAGAGATTATAGAGCCCTCCCCTGGCGGGGGGCGGGGGGAGTAACAGTACTCAGTAATGAGCCAGCAAGTTCATTATAGGAACCTGTAGCAAGGCTGCAGCTAGGAGCCTGGACAGGGCCAGGGAGATAAAGGAGGAGGCACAACCAGGAGCAGAGCAATAAGGAGCACTGGCAGTGGTGTGCAGGTGTGAGCAGTGGTTTGCTGTGGAGAGGAAGCCAGGGAAGGGACCAGGGAGGGGATCTGAGGAGAACCGCTGGGACGAGGTGGGAAAAGGCCTAGACAAAGATGAGCACAGAAGGCAAACAGCCCTGGGAAGCAGTGACAGGCTGTTTGGTGTTTAAAGGCAGGCAACCTCCCATTGTATAGGACCCTATGGTGGGAGCCTCTAGTAGAAGAAAGGCCTGGGCTTCTCTATAGTACTGCTTTGTGGTGGTGGTATTGGGGAAAGGATCCTGCCACTAAGTGGGAGGACTTGGAAAGGAAGCAATTGCAGCCTGGGTTGGGCCAAGTGTTATGCCCTGGAGAAGGAAGACAGATGGGCAGCCCGAGGGGAGGGCTGTGGCCCAGTAACCAGGCTGTGGGGAAAGCTATGGACCTTTTGAAAAGTCAGTGCTTTGGAATTTATGTCGGATTTTTTGTTTGCCCCAGAAGGAGAGACCTTTTGCCAGCTCACCCAACCCAGCTGGGAAAGAGCATCTCTGAGGAGCTGCTGAGCCAGCAGATGCATCAGAGGTAAGATGCCTGTTACCTATGCGACACTGGGCAAGTCACTTAGCTTCTCTCTGTCTCGGTTCCCCACCAGTAAAATGAGCTAGTGATACTTGCTTTCTCCCACCCTGCATCTGCCTTCTCTTTTCAGGACAGGGACTGTCTCTCATTACGTGGCTGTACAGTGCCTCGCACAACAATGCCCTGATTATACTTGGGGTCTCTAGGCACTTTTATAATACAATAATAATTTCTGCAACCTCCAATCCCAGCTGCTGAGGCAAGAACCCTAAGCTGTTGTTTATTGCCTGTTAGGACTATGTGAAAAATGCCAGATTGGAGTCAAAGGGAGGGGAGACTAAGGGAGAACTCCTTATAGGGAACCAAGTGATAACCTGATCCTGCTTCCACAGGAAAATGGAAATCTTGAGTGGATCCAGTTAACCTCCTGCCACAGTGTAAAATAGGTGCCACCACCTCACCTTTACAGCCTCAGTGATTTCTGAGAGATCCCCATCCTATCGCTGCTTTGTGTGCCCCCTCCTACCTCATCACTGCAGTTCCTTACCCAAGGAAACAGGTCCCACCATTCACATCCACGTGCTTAACCATGAGGATTTTTTGTAACTGAGTCATTCTAGCCAACACGTAATGTATATTGAGCATCCGTCTTTGAGTAAAGAGGGTCTATTCAGTGGGGGGAGGTTGGATGGTAGAGTTTTATATTATCAGACTGTATGTGCTAGCATTGTTTACCCAGCCTTCTGACAGTCTTCTCCTTTCAGTTCCTTATCTCAAAGCTAGCTTACACAAAGCCAGTCAGAAGGGACTTCCCACCTTATGTGGTTTTACTCTCTGCTTGAGTTTGTGGTATTGGCTACTTAGATTGTAAGCATTGCTCCCACTGGTCTATTTGGGTTACCCTGGGTTTTCCAAGGGGGACAAAGCCTGCTCTAAGGTTATGCAGGTGGTTTGCAGAAGGTTATGCAGTGGAAGAGTAACCCACTGGTGGCTAGGTGTTACAAGTCAGCCTTTTGTGACAATCACAGAGGATAGATGAGTTGTACAGCCTCCCACTATTGAGATTTGGCTCTCCAGCTCAAGCTGTAGCAGTTTATGCTTGTAGCTCTGAATGCCCCTGATAAGTCAGCCAAGATGGCTGTCACCATGGAAGCACAACACATTCTTGAGAACTGGGTTGTTGTTGTTTTTTTTAATGAGATTTCCAGTTTGGTTGATAAAGGTATTAGTGTGAATGTAATGTACTTAGATTTCTGTAAGGCATTTCACTTGGTACTGTATGGCGTTTTGATTAAACAACTAGAAAGATATAAAGTTAGCCTAGCACACATTAAATGGATTAAAAGCTGGCTAACTGATAGGACTTAAAATGTGGTTGTGAATGGGGAATCGTCATCAAGCAGCTGTGTTTCTAGTGGGATTGCACAGGGATCAGTTCTTGGTTTTATGCTGTTTAATGTTTTTATTTATAACTTGGAAGAAAACAAAGTCATCCCTGATCAAGTTTACAGATGACACAAAATTTGGAAAAGTGGTAAATCTTGAAGAGGACAGGCCACTGATACAGAGCGATCGGGAGTACTTGGTAAGCTGGGCGCAAGCAAACAGGCATTTTAATATGGGTACATTTAAATGTATACTTCCAGAACAAAGAAGGCAGGACATACTTACATGATGGAGGACTCTATCCTGGGAAGCACTGAGTCTGAAAAACATCTGGGGTCTTGGCAGATAATCAGCTGAACATGAGCTCCCATTGTAATGCTGTGGGCAAAACGGCTAATGCAGGGGTAGGCAACCTATGGCATGCAAGCTGATTTTCAGTGGTACTCACACTGCCCGGGTCCTGGCCACCAGTCCAGGGGGCTCTGCATTTTAATTTAATTTTAAATTAATTTTTTAAAACATTTTGAAGCCTTATTTATTTTACATACAACAATAGTTTAGTTATATATTATAGACTTATAGAAAGAGACTTTCCAAAAAGGTTAAAATGTATTAGTGGCACACGAAACCTTAAATTAGAATGAACAAATGAAGACTCGCCACACCACTTCTGAAAGGTTGCCAACCCCTGGACTAATGCAATCCTTGAACGTATAAACAAGGGAATCTTGAGTAGGAATAGAGAAATTATTTTACCTCTGTATTTGGCACTGGTGTTACTGCTGCTGGAATATTGTGTCCTGTTCAGGTGTCCACAGTTCAACAAGGATGCCGATAAATTGGAGAGGGTTCAGAGAAGATCCATGACAATGATTAAAGGATTAGAAAATCTGCTTAATAATGATTGAGATCCTTGAGTCTATTTACCTTAACAAAGAGAATGTTAAGAGGTGACTTGATTACAGCTTGTTAGTATCTACGTGGGGAATCAAATATTTAATAGTGGGGTTTTCAGTCTAGTCGAGAAAGATATAATGTGATCCAATGGCTGGAAGTTGAAGCTAAACCAAATTCAGAATGAAAATAAGGTGTACATTTTTAACAGTGAGCGTAATTAACCATTGGAACAATTTACCAAGGGTCATGGTGGATTCTCCATCACTGAAAACTTTTAAATCCAGACTGGATGTTTTTCTAGACGATCTGCTGTAGGAATTATCTGGGGAAAGTTCTATGGCCTATGTTGCACAGGAATTCGGACTAGATTATCACCATGGTCTCTTCTGGCCTTGGAATCTATTAACTTAAACTAGAACAGGACTAATCCTCTTGGAAAATCCACACAATGTTCCAGTAGACCCTTGTCGCCTCCTTTATCACCCAAAGGCTGCGGCCTAGATCATGGCACCATTAAGTGTCGCCAACTTTTGCACTATTTGGTCTTTCTCTTAAAGCCTTGGATCTTGAGGTCATGCTATTTCATGAGAATCTCAGCTTTCATTTTAAAAGTACTACTACGTTTCTAGCCCTTGTGGTTGCAGAGAAAACATGAAACCTAAAGGCTCAAATATCAGGAGCCAAAAAGGAAGAAACCAAGATGTATTATCTTTAAAAAATCACGATTTTAACCAAACTCATGATTTTTGGGGGGTCTGACTCACAATTTGTGATCTCTTGGGCTGGCAATACTGCAAACATACAATCAGCATCAAAAGGAAAAGCTTTAACCTATTCAGAACCTATTTTCTAAACAGTTCCCTGCTGCCCCCACCCGAGATCACTTCCAGTTGCCGTTCCCAGCACGCTTCACTTCACTTTAGCTACAAAAACTAGGGTGACCAGACAGCAAGTGTGAAAAATCGGGACGGGGGTGGGAGGTAATAGGAGCCTATATAAGAAAAAGACCCAAAAATCGGGACTGCACCTATAAAATTGGGACATCTGGTCACCCTAACAAAAACCTATGGAGTCAATTGGACTTGTCTGACCTGATAACCTTAAAGTATCTTTTAACTGTACAGTACCAGCTCCTAGCTTGATTGGCAGAAATCTACAAGATCCACCATATTGTTTTCCTGTGCTTTCTTTTCACATAGAAAGAGAGCCTGCAGGTTTTCAACTAGTCCTGTGAACATTTTAATTAAATATGGATAGTGATGTTTTTAAAATATAATCCTCAGAGACCTCAATATCTTTAATCAATTGGCACTTAATTCATATTTCAGCACATGCCACCTGCATCCAGGCTGTCTGGCAACGCCATTCTCATCTCCCGGTATATTACTATAATGGACATTCTACCTACTTGTCACCAAATAATGAGAATAAACCCAACCAAGGCAACACCTGGATACTATGGTCAGAGAACAGTTAGACGGCTACATTTTCCTGCGTTAGGTAGGTGGAGTAGTGACATCTATACATGTGACAGCTAGGATGCATGGCACTGAAATAGACCTATTAATATTGCATAAGAAACAGTGATTTTTGACATAGTAACCTAGCAACAGCCTCAGTGTTTCCAAATACTATACCCCTTGCAAAATTGTCATGAACATTCTCCAGCCCAGGCAAAAAATCTATGTCCTTCCTTCCCCTAACAAAATGATAATGTAAATACTAATAATATTTTACTCACCCATGAGAAAATTCTGCTCCAGGTGACTGGGTGAATACCAGTCTTCAAGGATGAGTTAAGGAGACTATGGACATTTTAACATTATTTTTATTATTAGGAAATTACATTAACAGCTAAAAGACCTAATTCAGATTAGGGCTAGGCATGGTACAAACATGTAGTAAAAAAGAGTAAAAGTGAGCAACCTCATAAAATGCACAAAATCTCAGATAGTTTAAATCAGCATTAGCTCCTTAAAGCAATGTAAGCCTGTAAACTGCTCTAAGGAGGTGTCCAGAAGCTTAAGGAGTTAAAGACATTTGAGCAGTTAATGAAGCTTAAAGCAGTTAAAAATTTAAGCTGCTATTACAAGTGGAGTTGCTTTAAATCTCCACCCTTAGAGTTCTAAGTACAAGTATGCTGCAGGGTACCAATTCTGGGCTCTGTGGTGGCTCAGCCTTTGGACAGAGGCCACAAAGCTGGCTTGCCTGCTGCCCTGGAGAGAGAGATTACAAGGCAGTGTAGACCTGGCATCGTGTGGCCAGGGCACTTTCTACTCCAATTATTCTGGGCTGGCAAAATGGCTCCTGGGGCCATTCAAAGCACCTGTATGTTGGACTAACCTGAGGCACCAATTTAACTTACCTGGGGAGCCAGTCTTGTAAGAGGCACCTCTCAGAATTTAGGGAGAGGAGTGTTAGGATTCTAAATTCAGAGATGGGAACCATATTCCCTGTGCTGCCACTTTTCTCCTCTTCTCCCTGCCTGCCGACATTGTCCTCTCCCTCTTCTAACTACAGAAGGGGCCTCCCCGCTTCCTCTCACTGCTCTGTTTAAAGCCCCCTCTAATAATAACAAGGCCCCACTGACCACCTTCCCAGTACAGAGTCACTTCCTGGCTAGTTCTCTCAACCCCATAAAGCTGCCTGTCCCCTTGCTGCTTTCCAGTCTGAGCCAGAAGGTGGGACCAATATCAGGGAAAGGAGCAGCAAAGCTGGCTGGGGAAGATAGGGTATGTCTGGTTCCATTCAGGAATCCCTGTGTCGCTTCTCGTTATTCCATCGCAGACCCTGGCCTCATATCCCCATTCAGATCAGACCCCATCTTGGAAGCTGATGGTATTTATAACAGTGGGACTCACTGTTCATCGGATTAAATCATCTGCACAGTTTTCTCCACCAGAAGGAGCTGGACCTGTTTAACAATTTGACATCTTAACTCCTTAGAGTGGCTTATTGGTATTTAATATCTAGCCAAATTGCTTCCTTACTACTGGTGTTGAGCACCCATCAGTTACAAAAATAGTAGATTCATCCCATATCTACTGAGGGGCAATGGAGCTTTTCTTCTTCACAGCACTGTAAAACCATTAAAGAATAAGTCCTCTCCACACCTCTGTAAGGCACGGGGAATAAGATCTCCATTTTACAGATGGGGAAGCTAAAGCAGAGAGGTTAAGTGATGAGGCCAAATGATTCTCTATCTCAAAATTTAGAGGAACCTAAAGCAGCCAAGAGTAGCCAGGGTGCAGCAATACCTCCCCCGCTCCTGCATTGATGCTATGCAGTCAAGGATTCCTCCTACACCAGGGTTAATTCCCCGGGGTGCACCTATAGCTGCCTCATACTGGCATAGTCAGGGTAAAGGAGCCTTGTAGCAACAATGAATCAGGTCTGGAGAGATGAAATGACTTGCCCAAGGTGACGCATACTATGGCAGAGAACCCCAGTCTCTTGCCTTGCAGTCCAGGGCCTTAACCCCCAAATCATCCTGTTCCCAAACATCTGAACGCCTTTGACTAATTGAATTTTAAAATGGTTACAGTCGGAGCCGACAGCTACGCTGCGCAATGTGTCAGAACGTAACCCCACTCAAGCCCTCCACTGGCTCTATAGTCACTGCAAACCCAGGTTTGTAATGAAAATGCTGGCAGGCATTAATTAGAGCAATGTTAAGACTATCATAGAGAGCACAATATTACGGACATAACTTCCAGCCAAGCTTCAGTTATGTGCTGGTTGTAAATATACAAAGATAAAGATTGTTCAGATGAGACAGGCAGGGATATAATGGAAAAGGCCATAGACTTAGCCACCAGTTAATGTCAGATGAGGCCAGTATCACTGAGGGTTTAAATGAGTTTCTCTCTGTCCTTCCCATCAAGTGATCACAAAAGAAGCAGTAGGCAAGATCCCAAAGACAGGACTGCCTTTCCTTTGAGGGAAAAGAAAAATATTTCAAAGGCTCAGACACTGTGCTGGGGCAGCTGAGTTCATTGGAAATGTTCAAAGTTGACTAAGTACTGAGATGAAAAACAACACAGGACTTTAAGGAAGTGGGATTGAGAGCAGGAAAGACTTTACTGGGGATGTTTAATAGCTCACTTTGGCCAGCTTTTGTGCCAAAGGTCTGGATGGGAGCTAATGTACTGTGGTTCTTTTTTTTCCTTTTAAGAAAAGGAGCAGCAAGGGGCCAAGGAACTATAGATATGCAATTGGGACTAGTAATGAGGCATAAAAAACCTTGGAAACATTTAATTTTGTGAGGCACAGAACTGATTTATAAGGAGAGTCTCATGCCTGAGAAAATAGTTGAACTTGCTGAGTACATTGCCGAATTTGTAGATGGCATTAAAAAGCAGAGATGGAACAAAACTAGGACATTTTATTTAAGTACTCCTCATACTTTGGAGGAGTACTTAAATAAACCATCCTGGTTGTTTTTTTTAAGAACAAAATGACATTTATTTGACAATTCCCCTGCCTGTAAACCTTGGGTGATTCAGATATGAGTTCCTTATTATCCAACCCATCACACTTCAGTGGCTGGGATAAAAGGGAACTCTGATCTGAGTCATCTGTGTTTTAGTTTTTTGCCAAACCAAAACCATACTTACAAGATTTTAAAAGTCCAAAACCTCAACCAGTCTGTCAAAAGTTAACATAATTTGTCAGAATTTCAGAAAAGCAATTGATGCTGTGCCACGCAACAGATTAATTTATGTCAGTGTGGAAGCTATGAAACTGTGATGCCTTTTGGTTTCTTTGTACTGCATTTTTAAATGTCTTCTTGTGTGCAGACACAGCAGCTGTTCCCCCAACCCCACCCCCACAAAGTTGCTACTAGAGGAAAAAGACACATACTGTGCTGAAATTCACCAGAATGCACATAAAACCCACCAAGATCTGAGGAACGAGTGTCCCACAGGGTATCTGGAAAATTATCCCTTGCAATTTTGAATGGGCCCCATTAGAAGCAACTGGAGTCTACTACTTCTGCAACAGGAGACTGGGGAAAACCTGAAGAGAGAGAGAGAGCGAGAGATGTGAGCGTACACAAACTTTTTACATAAAATGAGTGAGTTAAGCTTTGGTGTACCCCATCAAATCATCTTGTTATCCCTCCTGCAAATTCTTAAACCAGCATGATCACAGTGCAAGCCAGCTATGCTTGAGGCGAGAGGTTTAAAAAAAAATTTGCAAGACCAACGAAAAATACTAAGATTGGCACTATTAGAGTATAATTTTATAGTGTTCTCAATTACATAGTGATTCAGAAGGGATGGGTGAAAGGAACTAAACTAAGCAAACAAATTTAAAAGGATTAGCTTGATGAAGCTCATTGGAGAGAAGTAAAAAGCACCATTCAGTAAGGCAGAGTCCCTTAATGTGGGCAATCTGTTTCATCCTTCTATTTTTATTCTTCGCAAGGAATTTGTTCTTTCTCTCTCTGTTATAAGCTGCCAAACTAAATTCACATTGAACCTGATGTATTGGGAAGTCAGGCTGATATATTAGTCCGTCAATAGCACTTAAACCGAACACATGGCAAGGTGCCCAACAGATAGCAGCAAGCAGCGGTAAAAAGGGATGTTGGCAATGTTGCAGGGAAACCAAAGAAAAAGGTAGAATTAAGAAGATGTCAAAATCATTCTGAAACTAAAATATAAAGAGTGAAATTCTGACCCTACTGAAGTTAATGGGAGTTTTGCCTTTGACTTCACTGGAGGCAAGATTTCACCCCAAGTTAGCAATCTCAGTTCAACTATTGCATGAAACTATCTTTGTGAATAATCCATAGAGCAAAAGGATATGGGTTAAAACACTGACCCTATTGAAGTCAATGGAAGTTTTGGCACTGACTTCAAGAAGACCAGGATTTCCCCCATGGTTTAATTTGCTTTTGGGGCTGGACTCCAATATTATTTCCACTGAGGAATCAGAGTATGGAGGGTGAATTGTACATAGGCAGAGAACAGCTGCGTAGATATTAATGACTGTATAAATCTATAGGTGTTCAGATATCAAGGTGACGGGCAAGGTAGAACAACCTGAGTGAAATAGAGGGGGGAAAAGAGAGGGGAAATTTATGATGTGGGGAAAAATGAATACGGAATACACTTTGTTGCTGTATTGACACAGCTTTCATACCATCAGCCATGTATGTGCATAATTCATCATTTAACACATTGAATTACAAGCAAATGACTCCAGCTGGGAGCCCAGAAAAAGAGAGAGAGAGAAAATGCCAGGGATTCCAGAATGGGGAAAATGTGGCTGTTCTAGTAAAAGTATTTGCATGGATGTTGTCTGGTATAGCAGAGAAATGTACTGGGATTTAAAGGAAACAGGAAACCTCCAGTAAGCAGCATTACTTGAGAAACTCAGCTCTGCAGTGCTGAAACAATACTATGAAGTCATGGGTCATGCTGTAAATGGGAGGGTTATCAGCCTACTAAGGAAGGGTTTTCTCTGGCTTTTTATGTACAAATAGATCGAGACACACATTGCCCAGAAATGCCCTTGCATAAGGCCAAAAAGAACATTTGTTTCTCCAAGAGCACCAATACGTAGCATTCTGACTAATTTGTGTTTTGAGTGAGACCTGTATCATTAGCTTTACCATGTGAGATAAGAGGACATTGTGGCTGTGATTAAATTAAGAGGCGCTTTTTCCAACTGGGCCTATCCATTCAAGGATAGAAAGCGATTTGGTCATTTAATGTCTCATTTTGGATATCCTGCAAAACTAAACTATCACCACCGCCAGGAACTGAAAAATGAACTTTTAAAAAAGAGATTAAAACTTCTGGGTGTATTATTGAATGCTGAAGAGAACATGGTTTGAGTTTTGTTTTTCACTCCTCAGATGCTAAAAGTAGAGGTAGATCCAAACTCAATCCCTGGATTCTTGGATCCAAACACCATCAAACTCAGGAGAGTTCAGATCCAGAGGTGGATTCAGGTCCAAATATTACCTCCTGACCTAATCTTTACATTTATAAATCAAGGTTTAATAGCAGAATTTGGGAAGGGATGAAAAATATTTAGCACTTAGGACCTGATCCAGAGTTCACTGAAGTTAATTGAAAGACTCCCACTGATGTCAGTGGGCTTTGGATCATCCCTTAGATGCTATGGTAATGAGTAGTGTAGAAATACCTTAGACAGTAGACAGATGCTGTGATATCTTAGTTAAATGCTAGGTCTTGGAATCTAGGTGCATCTTGCATGAAACTACAGAGTGTTTCTTTCCCCTCCAGCTACAGGACTGCCACACCAGGCAAGAGAGATATGTTGACTGGTATTCCCCATACACTATATATCAGGAGTCAACAACCTTTCAGAATTGGTGTGCTGAGTCTTCATTTATTCACTCTAATTTAAGGTTTCGTGTGCAAGTAATACATTTTAACATTTTTAGAAGGTCTCTTTCTATAAGTCTATAATATATAACGAAACTATTGTTGTATGTAAAGTAAATAAGGTTTTTAAAATGTTTAAGAAGCTTCATTTAAAATTAAATTAAAATGCAGATCGGTGGCCAGGACCCAGGCAGTGTGAGTGCCACTGAAAATCAGCTCGTGTGTCGCCTTTGGCACGTGTGCCATAGATTGCCTACGTCTGCTATATATCCTCAAATCTAGGGATGGATGAAGCTGTTTTTCACTTTGCTCTGATTAACAAATGGTGCATGTTCAACATTGTGTGGATCAGTGGCTTTCAACCTTTCCAGACTACTGTACCCCTTTCAGGAGTCTGATCTGTCTTACGTACTCCCAAGTTTCACCTCACTTAAAAACTACCTGCTTACAAAATCAGACATAAAAATACAAAAGTGTCACAGCACATTATTATTGAAAAATTGCTTACTTTCTCATTTTTACCATATAATTATAAAATCAATTGGAATATAAATATCGTACTTACATTTTAGTGTGTAGTATATAGAGCAGTATAAACAAGTCATTGTATGAAATTTTAATTTGTACTGACTTCGCTATTGTTTTTTATGTAGCCTATTGTAAAACTAGGCAAATATCTAGATGAGTTGAGGTACTCCTGGAAGACCTCTCCGTACCCCTAGGAGTATGCAAACCGCTGGTTGAGAACCACTGGTTGGGATAACTTAGTTCTGATTGCAAGTATCTGGAATGAAGACATTCACAGGGCACATACACCACACAGTTGGTCATAGAGAGTGTCTGCACCTTGTAGCCCTATGGCAGAGAGTAGACAAAAGCCACCCATGAAAAGAAAACCATGTTATAATTGGAAACTTAAGGGACAACTTTATAGTTAGAGGATGGTAAAAAGAGGTCTAGTAAATCAAGATCTTAGCAGCAGTGAGTTTGCTCTATAGGGCTTCATAAAAACCATTAGCAGCAATAGATCATTTCTAGGATGATGTTCTAAGGGGAAACGAATCTAAGCATTGGCCCAGGAGCCCTACTGATTGATGTTGGTTGTGTTTTCCTTAATACTGTATTAGTTATTGCCATTAATTTATTCTACCTCAATTTTATTTAATAAACCTGTAGTCTGTTGTCCTCTTCCTCCATATGTCTCCCCCCAGGGACCTCTGCGGAGCACTGGGAGAGCTACTAAGCTCACCACCTTAGTTGGGCAGGCAGGGTGACCCTACCTTCCTCCATGCAAGCCAGCAAAGCTAGCCAGGCTCAGAGAAGAGCACCCACATCCCCCACTGGAAGGGTTATGCAGGGGATGCAGTCCCCAGGACCTCAAGGAGCCCAATGCATGTGAATGCGAGTTGGGCACCTAAATTCCTTTGGGTTTCTGGGCCAAGGAGCTTCTCTGCATTGACCCCCAAGGCCAGGGTGTGCCTTAAAGACACACCAAAGGGTTATTTAAAATCTCTAGTTAATATTCAAAAACCATTTCAGAGTGAATTCAGTAAAAGACTCTGTTACTTTAGAAGGAATATTCTGGTGTCTGAATTTCAGAAGCTGCACTGGTCCTAGTATAGACATGACTTACATTGGCAGAGTGAAGTGTGCACTGGGGTAAGCCATATCTGCACGAGGATTTGCTCCATTGTAGCTTCACACCAGTGACTGAAATCCCAGTGTAAACAAGGCCTAAAAGAAACAAGCCAGGCAGCAATTTGGAACACACTCTTCCTTTAGCAAGTGTCACATCTAGCAGTGATCATTATTACGGTGGGCCCAGATCTGAAGTCAGTGGGATCTGTTCCAGAGAGTGGAGTTCGGGATTAAGCCCCCTACTTCTTGGGTACAATGGCATTTCCTTTGTTGAAACAAAGGAAGTTCCTCTTCCCCCTTTACACTTGCATTTCCCTTTTAATACAAAACATCCTTTGCGTGAATATGGCTCTTTAACAGACCTTCCTGCTCAGGCCTGCGGTGGCTGTGGTGGATTTGGTTGCAGTGGCTTGTACTTTGCTGCAGGAGGAGAACAGAAGGCTGTACCAATATACTCCTGCTGTGCAGTCAACTGTCCATGGTGGCTTTTTTTTTTTTAACTGACGTAATTCTAAAGGGAATCTGTAAATTTTTTTATTGTTAATAAGGTTAATGTATTTTCTTGATGTCCTTACTGGCAGTCTGAGATGTAACACTGAATTCACTGATCACTTGGGGGTTATTCTGACATGCCGAAGCAGAGTACAAGGTACAATAGCAATAACACAAGATAGCAGAGACCCTCTCTGCCAATGCTTGGTCAGGGACTAGAGCAGAAACAGCCTACAGAGTCGGCAGTGGGACTGAGAGCCCTCCTGCCAGTTCCTGTTTCTGCAGAAACAGACCTCAGATTGGCAAGTGGAAGATAAAGGATTTAGGGCTTGTAAGTCTGGCTGCACTCTGAAAAGTGACTATGTACAAACCGCACTTTCTTACTCAACAGATCTGCCCCCTCTCTATATTCAGAGTTAAGATCTGCTAGCACTCAAGATAAAAACAAGCTACCCTTTACTGCTGTGAGCCCTGCAAAGCCAACACAGCTGTGAGACAAACCATGAGCTGGAGTCAGTCCCTTCTTTGGCATTATCAAGAGAATTGCTTCCTAAATTCCAAGAAGTTTTACCTATGTAAGTCTAAGGAAGGCAGTGGGACTGCATGGGCATCATTGAAAACCCAGTTCTTCTTGCAGGGGATTAAAGGAAAGAGACCATGGTGAAGGGCAATGGTGGTAGCACCGGGGGAAGACATTTCTACCACACCCAGGAGTTCTCACAAAAATATTGCAAATAATTTTGTACCCGGTGAACCAGATTTTTAAACAAGCTAGGAGTACAATTACATATGCAAAATGTACATGTGGTAACATGCACACACCGTAGCTGTGGTTGTGCATGTAAATGGCATATGTGCACAGGCAATGGTCATACACAGCTACATGTGCAATTGCAACAACACATATGAATCAGAGGCACGGTTATGACCCCAACTTGATTTTAACTTAACTCAGGCATTTATCTTTTTAATTTTCAGCCACCAGTCCCCCTTCTGTTATTATTCTTGTGTTGTTGGCCTATAAGCTCTCTTTAACAACATCCTGCTATTACAGTAACTTCACTGTAGGCTGATGAGTACCCTGATGGATAGGAACAGAGGGGGCCATGACTTTAGAGTGAACCCACCATGTCAGCATAGTCCAGCTGATAGTTGTCTCATCTATCAATTGGATGGTTCTGGGTTTGAAATCCAAGGTAAAACCACATAAAAGAGCCAAGCAGACAGAACAGATGCCTGACATCCTTCCATCTTTGTTTTTAAAATGCAAAAACTGCCTTAAAATACACGGTCAATCTGTAACTCAAGCCAAAAAGTCAAAGCCATTGCATCCTTCTGGCAAGGATACTCACCGTATTCCACGTGGGAAGCTGTGAATACATTTACCTGTTTTGTTTTACTTTCAATAGGATCAGTACAACCAAAGGTCTGTACTTAATCCTTGGCATCAATGCCAAATCTGCATGGGAACTGAGGGTGGCCTATGGGCCCTGAAAGCACACTCCATATAGAAACACTCTAGGATTTAAGGACATCCACCTGCAAATCCTTATGTGGGTCTTTGCTTTGGGATGGTAGCTTGAGAGGGTTAGTTTTTGACTTACACATTGCAAACACAGCTTTTTTTCCGGGGCGCGTGTTGGTTTTTTATTACTTGACATTTTATACTGAATTAATTTTCAATTCCACTGTACTAAAAAATGTTGTATTTGATCATTTTAGACTGCAAATCCAGGCTGATGGAATTATAGGAATTCTGTATAATTCACCGGCAAAATTAGTTCAGGTTAACTGGAATTACAAGTTTTAGTGTCATTTTTATAAGGCCTAGTCCAGAACCTGTGAAGTCTATTTGACTAAGACTGAAGCCATAAAAGGCCTTGTATGTTTCAAGCATTCTCAAACTTTTTCATAGTGTGGCCCACATCTTAACAGAGACACCCTCTATGCCCACTGGTAATCACATGACCTACCAGGGGCAACGACAGCAGTTGATCCAGGGGCAATGACAGCAATTGATCACTTGGTGACGTGTTAGAAAGTAACTATTTTAATTTACTTTACTGATGGTTAGCAGCTGGAAGCCAGGAAGGATAGCCAGCACCGTGGGACCAGCCTGCTCTCCATATACCACCAGCAAATGTTGATGGACCACATTTTAAGAACCAAGAGATCCCAGTGGTTCCAAATTAATTAGAAGTAGGCAAGATAAAATTCATGTTTATTTGTATCGTAGTCGTGCCTATGAGGCCCAGTCATAGCCTGGGACCGGTATGCTCGGTGCTGTACAAATATAGAACAAAAAGACAGGCTCTGCCCCAAAGAGCTTACAATCTAAGTAAAAATATTCCTTAGGGCAGGGCAGAAAAGCTGGAGATAAGGAAATGGAAAGAACTATCTGTCTGTGGGATTACTGCTAAGCTCTTTTTAGAGCCTGATCCTGCAATATTGAAATCAATGAGAGTTTTTTTTTTGACGTCTATAGGAGCAGGATTATGCCCTACCACATGGGCAGCGGCTGGTAGGAGGCCAGAACACAGGAAGCGTCCATAAATTATTACTGTTATCCTTAATCAGTTGTAAAACATTCTTTGCCTTGTAAAAATACTGTGTACATTTGTGGTAAGACATGTTTCCTGCCCTAACAAGCTGATAATCAGTGAAAGACAAGACAACAATGAGGCAACAGTTCAGAGATAGAAATGTTTGGAAAGATTCTCCAGGAGGAAAACAAGGTAGGTAGGATCCATTAAAGAAGAGAGTCTCATGGAGGTTTTAGAAGGTGGCAGAGAGAGAGAGGACACTTAGCAGACAACTGGGAGACTCTCTCATGATGAGGAATAGCATGAAAGAAGGTATGACGCTGAGAAGAGAAGGAGACAAAGACAGCTCTGTGGCTAGGGATTGGGAGGGGCACAGGGAGCAGGATGGAGAGTGGAGGGAATGACAGCTGAGACGTAGGCTAAGGTGAGATTTATATAAAGCCTGGCAGGTGAGGACAGGAATCCAGTAAAAGGATTCAAAGGGCAGGCTGGCACAGAGTGCTGGGAGGTGACCTAAGCAGTGGAGTTTTGGAAAGACTGGAAGAGGGTGGGGAAGAGGGCAGAAGCAGGAGAGGAGAAAGATATAGTAATCAAGCTGTGAGAGGAGCAAGGGCTGGCGGCATTTGTGTCATCAACAGATGCTTGTCCCTACATACATAGTTCAGCCCCTTGAACAAACTTACACACACCAAAGATCTGATTACCGCAACCAGCCCCAAGTCCATAACTGCCCTCCGGCAGCTGGCATACAGAGGAACTGGGTGTGCAAGCTGGGGACAGCTTCGCTGTTTACATACACTGCAGGGAACTATTTTAAATGAACATTTTCAAGTCAAATGAGGCATCAGCATTTCTTCTCCAGGAAATTGCTAAAGGACTTTATTTCAACATTCTGTCCCGCAGCGACAGGCCTTGCATCCGCAGTCATGTGCTAACAGATATTTGAAACACTATGACTTGGTTTCATATGTAAGATTATAAAATGCCTATTTCAAAACTGATATGGGTATCTCAATCCAGCTAAGCCTTTTTCCAGTGGACCTCTGCTCACTCCTAAGTAAAAGAGTATGAAATTCTGGCCAGTGTCTCCTAAGGATGATTTTTAAAGTTCAAGGAGTTTATCGGGGGTTACAATATATTTCCCTTAACTTGTGCCTTTAAGTATGAAAACTAGAAAGCCCCACAGCATGTAGATCTCTTCCATCCCACAACAATGCAGTCGTACATTATGTTCTTTCTGCATTTGTAATTACAGGGCAAAACAGATTTGTAACGGGCAGCATAGTTTGTAATCACATGCCATCCTGAGAGCTAGCCATAACACTTTACTGCAAGCTTGCCAAATACATTTTTGCCATCCTGCCCTAAAGTGTAACTGGTTCCTCTCCACCATTATCTCACCGTCGTGCACCAAGCTGGCTTAAAGATGGGTTGGAATTCCCTTTCTTCCAGGATAAAGGACTCATTTTTGTGAATGGAATCTTCAGTTCCTGCTGCAGAACTGGAGCTCAGAAAATTGTTCCCTTCAGCATTAACTACTGGCCTGTATTGATTCATGCCTTCAAGGCTGTCTCCACAAGGAAGGAGTCTAGAAATATCTCTAATAAAAACATGAAAGCTGAAATCCTCCTTTGCATGGCTAGTTACCCCAAATCAGGGAGGCCAAGGGGTGTGGGCTTTGCAGGGCAAAGGGCAGCTCTGTCTAATGTACCTTCCTCTGCCCAGGGTGATTTCTCCTCTCCCCTCCTCCTCCACTATAACACAGAATGTATTCTCTATAACAGGGAGTGAAACCCACTGGAAAGAATTTGGGCTCTAAAATTATATGCCAATGTACTGATGTGTTTTTCTTTAAATCTCTTCCAAGTTTACTTTTCACTGAAGTTTGCCAGGTAGGCAGGCTGGGATTTCCTCTGGGGTACAACCAGTCCAGTGACCTCACTGCCTCTAGAGCAATCAACGCTGACAACTCATAGCTGGGGCCAGACTTCTATATTGAATAAAAGAGATCAAGAATTGACTGATGGCATGGAGGATATGCTCAGCCCTTGCAGGAGTGGAGTCGCTGGACTTGCTATATCTAGGAATGCCACGGGGGGAGGGGGGGAAATGTCTGCATTGTGGTGCCGTGATGCTGTCGGCTGTTTCAGGACACTGGAAGCTACCTTGCAGAAGGTAGAACTTCCCTGCTGAAATCAGTCTGGGTGGTGACCCAAGCTGTCCTTTCCTGTGAACATTGGCAGGGCTAGCTCCAAATTCTCAGGGGGGTCCCACAACTTACATAGCTGCATCTGTATTCTGTACTGAAGGGAACTTTCGAAAGCGTCTGCCCGTCTTTTGCTGTGGCTGCTGAGCGCACTCTCTCTCTAAGTAAAATCAAAGTGCCCATCATTCCCTCTCATGTGAGCCTTAATATGTATTCACAGTTAGCAGGCGTTTCTGTCCCACACAGGACAGAGGGTGGGTGGCTTTTCCCAGGATACATTGTGAATTTCAGGGCAGCTATATAGAGGGCAGGACTGGAGTGCCTGTACAGAGGGGCAGCCAAATAAGAAGCAATAAATAACATTTGGTAATGCTCTGTGGGCTATGCTCCTCCTCAGCCGCATGACCATTGATTCCCTGGGCCCAGCATAAGAGACTCCAGCTGGTAAGAACAGAGCAGCCCATGTAGGGATTGCTGCACTGTGGGGAGGAGGTAAAATGGGCCCAGCAGGGGCCACTCCTTCCCTCAGCAGCCCTGGACCTGGAACTGTGCAGGGGAGACCTCCCCCATACTCTGGGGGCACTGGGATTCAGGTGGTGCATCCTCTCCCACTCCCTGCTGTGGGACCTAGGAGGTGGGGGCAGAAATTGCAGAAAGGAGCCAGGAAGAGTTTCCAGCCAGTAGGGACCGAACCAGCTGAAGCAGGGACCTTGGGATATACCACTCACTGCTGAGGAAATGTTCTCTGGCTTCTCTGTTTTGCTGATCGGCAATTTGCTCCAACCTGCCCCCTCCCTCACAGCCACCTCACCTTGTCAGCTTCACTGAACACCCTCTTCTCCCCTGCCCAGTCCCGCTCACCCTCTGCCTGTCCTTTTTCTTTCCATTTAGCTGATTCCCCTCCTAAATCCCCCCCCCCAAATTATGGAAATAACATGCCATGTGCTGCCATCATATTGTTCTCTCCACTGTATGTCCTCGTCCTCCCCCACCTTGTGTCTGTCTTAACTGTTTAGACTGTAAATTCTTTGGGGCAAGGACTGTCTGCTACAACACCTAGCACAATGAGGTCCCATTCTTGGTTGACCCTGAGGCACTACCATAACGAACATGATTAATAATAACAGCATCCTCCATCAGCCAAGAAATGCAGATATTAATGGTGCAAAGCAGTGCATTCAATTCCACGTGAGATGCCCTTGCAATCTCTTCAGGCTTGCCAGGGCAGATTGCAGCAGAAAGCAAAGCCCACAGATGGATGCTCCTGCCTACAAACAGATGGCCTACCTCTGGCCAGTTTGCAAGAGAGGCTTCCATGGAATCTGGGAAAGGGAGCATGACATCACTTGCAAGCCCTATCTCTCAACCCTCCAAGGGTTGCTGGTCATTCCCTCCAAGGGTGAATCCCTGTGCTTGTCTTCACTGCAGAGTTAAGTCTAGTTATAACCTGAGGGTTGCGCATCTCGAGTCCTGTCCACACGCAACCCCTTCACTCGAGGGCGGTGGTGCTTCTAACAGAGTTGGCTAGCCTGACAGGGGTACGTGCTACTGCTCCACAGGGCGTGACTCAGCAGCTGCTTTCACCATCACTTCTGTGCAGTTCCAGAGTTATTTCACAGTGTGGCAGCTCTCATTGGAGTGAGGCTAATGTGAGAGGCAAGGCGTTAACTGGTGTTAGATAACGCCACTTGACTCTGCAGTGAAAACTCGACCTGCTTGTGGGGAAGAGGTGTGACTTGGTCCTTGGACTTGAGTCTCTGGAGGTACCTGTACACTGAACCCTCCCTCCCTGCAGAAGTCTAAAAATAGCAGTGTAGATGCCCTGGCTTGGGCTCTGAGACTAGGGTGACCAGATGTCCTGATTTTATAGGGACAGTCCCAATTTTGGGGTCTTTTTCTTAGATAGGCTCCTATTACCCTCCACTGCCTGTCCCGATTTTTCACACTTGCTGTCTGGTCACCCTATCTGAGACCCAACCCCCATTGCGAGCTCCAGCCCAAAGGGGAATGTACCGGTGTTTGTACTCCAGTAACGCAAGCCCTGCAAGTCAGGCTCTGAGACTTCCTGCCATGGAGGTTTTTTCTGTTTGTTTTGCAGTGTAGACATACCCTAGCTTTGTCAAGCTGGTATCAGTGCTATCTCTGCAAAAGAAAGGGAGAAGATCCCACGCACCCCTCCAAAATAGCAGAAGCTGTCCAGAGACCAGGAAGAAAGGAATGGGGCGGGGGGTAGCCCTCAAAACCAGGGGTGCTGGAACAATTTGTATATCGTGGGTGCTGAGAGCCATGGAACCCTGACTATAATGGAAACCACTTGAAGCCAGGGGGTGCGGCAGCACCTATGCCCAATACCCCAGGAGGCTGAAACGCTGCCAGCAGAGCAATCTAGGAAGCTCCCAGCTGGAAGCTGTCGGGCTCTGGCTCGGAGCAGAAGAGCTTCTCCAGCAAACAGACATGGGCTGACTCTGGAGAAACTCAGAGCAAACAGCTGACCCGGGATCTGCTGGGTCTGACACCTGCTAGGTCCAGCCTAATGTTCCCCGTAGTCTAATGCCTAAGTGGAGACGTTGCGGGCTCGAACCAGCTGCTGCATTTTGCCTCGGGCTCCGGAGGGGCTTGGTGCACTGGGAGCAGCTAGCCTGGGTCTGCCAGCTCCAGTTCGTTACCTTTCCCCCTAATCAATTCCCTGCCCCTCCCTCCCCAGTCCTGCTCCGCTCCGGCCGCAGCTGCTGCATCCAAACCCCCTCGGGCACGTCACTTCCTTGCAAACTTTCCCGAGGAAATGTCTCTGCAAAAGTTGTTTTTCTTCAAAGAAACTCGGCTCCGGGGCTGTTTCCTCGCCCTCTGACTGGGGAGGATTTCCCGGCGGTGCCTGCTGCTTGCATGTCAAGCTTCCTGTGTTTGTCACACAGACAGACAGCTCGCAGCCATGGATGGACCCGCTGACAAGGGCTGAGCTAGATCGAGACCGTTAGCTCTGCAAAAATCAATAAATTACCTCCACTCCGCTCGTGCAGCGCCCTTCACCCGCAGAGAGAAACGCCTGCACCAGCGGGGCTTCTCCTGCACAGCCCCTGACTTCAGCGGGTGAAGTTTCCCGGGACCTCGGATCATGGCTCGGGACTACACGGCTAAGAGCTTGGACAACATCGACCTGGCTGCGCTCAGGGTAAGTGGAACCTCTGGCTTTAGCCAGGGCTGGGGCATGGGGGAGCGGAGCTCATGCAGATCTGGCCGGGCTGGAGCCATCTGAGCCTGGCTGGGGTCATCTGCCCTGCCTAACCTGGGTTGAGCCAATGCACGTCTGCTTTGGCTGACCCGGTCCATCCCTAGCCAGTGTGACCTGAAGCGAGCCGTGCTTAGCTGGGCTTTTCTCCCCCAGCCGGGTCCATGCCCCTGCATTCCCAGAGCCAGGAGCCGACCCAAGGCTTGCTCGTGCCCAGACGCCTGTTGCTTCTGGTTTCTGCTTGCTGCCTCCTGCGCGGATGTTTCCTCCCCCTCCTCTCTGGATGAGAAGCCTCAAGGCTGCTTCAGTCATTCCTGGTGCTGTTGTTTTTCTGGGCAGGGTAATGGTGCGCTTCAGTGTCAGAACTGAGGTGTTAAGAAAGCGATTTTCAGCCTCTCTCGGCTGCTGCCCTTCACCCACCCAATGTGTTTTCTTCCTCTATATTATTCTGGCAGATCCTTGATTTTACAGCATCTGGTTTTAAGATGGGATTGGCAAAGGATTCCTAGCCTTACAGAGTTTTAGGTTTAGTTGGGAGACAATTTTTTCCCCTGATAAGTACAAGTCACTGCTGACTCTTGCAAAAGGAGCAGTTAGGTGGAGTCTGTGCGGTGCACCTTTAAGGACAAAATAGCTGATGTCTGATCATTTAAAGGTAGGTGTCACTATTTGGGTTGCCTGCAAGCTGCTTAAAGCTATATAAAGATGTCCTGGGCTGTGCAAATTGTGGGCCCAGTCTTCCTTGCATGACTGACCTTTAGTGGGACTGGACTCCTTGCAGAGTAAGATAAACAGGATTTCACCCCATCTGTGTAAATATCTGTAAAATGCACACCAAGGGCCACATGTTCTGGTGGTGCAAATGGGTGAAACTCTATTGAAGTCAATGAAGCTGTGCCAAGTTCTACCCGCAGAGAATTTAGCCCCAAGTACTCACATACACACCATGTAGGACTGAATGCTCCTCACCTTGCTGCTGCAATAACTGTAGTCAAGTCAACTCACAGGCTTAAAATAAACAGGATTTTAGGGGGCAGAGATGGTATTTTATTTTATTTCAATCTCATCACTGTCCCCTTCCCCAGTAACTAACTCACATTCATTTCAATTAGAATTACTTTAGTCCTGCAAAGGTGTGGGGAGAAGGTGAGTGTGGCGAATAGGGCCCCTATGATGAATAGTATGTGTCCTATTTTTGCAAAGCCAACAAAGCTGACATGAATATGGCTGATTATAAGTACTAGCATCGTGCCTGCTCTTGCAACTTCCAGGGTTCCAGCTCTGTCTCCTTAAAAACTATCCTAATCATATTTCATGCACACAAAGAGTTAACACGGTTGCAACTTAGGTGGCCAGCTTAGATTTTTAAAAAGATGAGTGGAAATATCATGCCAGTCCAGCCACAGCTATTCTTCTAATCCACTCTTCCAATCCAGGGAGGGGAAAAAACTAGTAAAACTGTGGTGAAGTGCTTTCAACCTCAAACAGGGAAACCAAAGCAAGATATTTTCTAAAAATGACTTAAAAAGAGGGTTTGGAAAACCCTGCGCAGAAATCATATGGCAGGGGTTCCAAACACAAAGGCAGGAAGAATAAAAGGCCTGCAGTATCATAGGGATTGCAATGATGGCACAGGACCCACTGACCCGGTCATGGCCAGGAAAGCCAGAATTCAACCTGAAACATAGCTACGCTTGGACGAGTAAGACAAAGTGATGAAGTTAAGTGGATGCGTCTTATCTTGTGAAAGAAGTAAGAATCCTGTGTGAGCAGGAAGGAGAATAGCTTTGTAAAGCAGCCTGCTGACTTTCAGTGTCAAAGCCAGCAAATCTCCCACAGGGTTTTACCCCAGAGATCCTGAATACTGCAGGTCTAGACCTCAACAGGGAAACACTAAAGAGTCCCAAAGTGCCCCCTTGATCCACATGTAAAACAGTGTTCAGCTACCTCCACAGCATGGTCCCCACTCCCCAGACCCAGCAGAGGCTGCAGTCTTGGGTCCATGCAGGAGGCAAGAGTGAAGGCAGGCTGAGGCCAGCAAATTTCCAGCCCCATGGAATTATGAGTGGAGGGGAAAACAAATTTGATCTGGGGTCATAGTGCCTAAAATAGGCAAAGCCGTCTCCCTGAGTCAGCAACGGCCAAAGCTATCGCATTGTTGTGAAGGAGGCAGCCGATTGAGGGCAGAACCAGTGTAGAGGCACATGGCCTCTGGGCAGATGGCATTAGTTCCCTGTGTGTTAGCCCCACCACCTCCAGTAGGATGGTATGAGGGGATCTCCACAGAGATGTCCTCCTCCCGGGCCCCCTCCTCCCATGGGAAGGGGTGGTCTGGCCCATACATTCCAAAAGTTTAGGGAGCATCAGGGTGGAGTTCTGCTGCTCTTTGGCTTCCAAACCAGGTTATTACCCCGTTCTGCCCTGGTGATCTAACGGTGTAAATTTATGTTACCAGGCTTTCAGGGTTGCTCGTTTCATAAGGGCAACCAGAGGGCTAAAATGCCTTTTGATTTTTTTGTTCCTGTAAAGAGGGACGGAGGCCCAGTAGAAAAATCAGAGGTACAACTCTTTTCCCTTACCTGGCTGCAGAAGCCATGAAAAGTGTATTTCAGTTGGTATCCTGTTGTGTGCAGCATTTGGCATGCCACCCTGTAGATGGATAATATGTTGCCCAGGTGGCATCCAGGTCAGTAGTCTTGCTGTTGCCTTTTGAACACTCTGCAGATGATAAAAGAAAGCAGTAAGACCAGCATATGGTACAGGGCATTACAATAATTAACCTCAAAGTGATGAATGTTTGGGTCAGAATTTTGGCATTGGTCAAAGGAAATGTAGCAACTTGGCAGTGGGTAGGTGGTGAAGGGTTATACGGGCTGCGGAGTTTTAAAATGTTTGCTGAGAGGAAGCACTACATCAAAGATGATTCCTATCTCTGAGATAATTAAGAAGCTGGCCCAGTGTGAGGACTTAACCGTAATGTGCCAGCTGAGGTTCATGTCCAACCAGACAAGGACAGTACACAGATCCCAGCATTTGTGACACCAGCAAGGCCTGGTTTAATACTGTGCATTGATTAAAAGAAGAGAGATGGTCAAGCATATTGGCTACAGTCATTTCTTTGGAGACTTGAGACATGAAATTTGAATTGGCTACTAAAGGTGGTAGGGTTTTTTGCTATGTCTGATCTGCTGTTGGCATTCAGTTAAATGGTGGAAGCCAGTAGCTAGCTGAGTAGGTTTTTCCTAATGTGCTCAACACTTTCACAAACAGATCTGAAAAGGGTGGGGGGTAGTAGGCCAAATGGGTTGATAAAGCTCGTTTTGAGGCAGATAAACCCTGCATAGGTTATATTTGCATAAACAGAGAACTTCTTTCCTCTCACCCTATTATAGGCAGAGCTAATTTTACCATTAAGGTGTTGGGTGCATGAACTTACTGAGAATTAAACTTCTTTTCATCCACATTGTTGTGTGCCATTCACAACTGCTAATTTATCCCCACCATCTTCCAGAGAAAGAGCCATGGGTAGGGCAATTGCTCTAGGACTCTATATAGTGCAGGCATTCACACAACATTTTTGGTGGCCTCAGAGTGCAGCCACCAACACTTGTTGGTGCCTCTCTGTCAATTTTTCCTAAAATACTTAATTAACTTTGGGGAAAACAAATAAATATGCACATAGACATGCCCAAATCATTGTAATTTGTTTATGTAGGGTTGGTTTTTTGTTTTTTTTGTCAGACTCAATAATAAAAATAATGTACAGTTGTCTCTATTCTTTACTGGACCTAAGCAGAATAGAAACACAAATAAGGTGCTTTGCATGTTGTCTTTTTTTCCTTGTATCAGAGGGGTAGCCATGTTAGTCTGAATCTGTAATGCATTCGACGAAGTGGGTATTCACCGCGAAAGCTTATGCACCAATACGTCCATTAGTCTCTAAGGTGCCACAGGACTCTTTGCTGTCTTTTTTTCTTGTGTCGTTTGTTTTTTTGGTTGCTTTTCTTTAAAGACTTGCTAGCTATTAAGCCTGCTGTGAAAAATGATATTAGTATACCAACAAATATGACTTTTCACAGCAGATTTACTCAGCCTAGGGAAGCCTGGGGACAAATTAAGTCCTGAATGGGGAGATGGGTAGGAAGGCAGTGGAGGCCGGGGGCGATGGGGGCCAGTGTTTGGGGGGGGGGGATGGCGGGTGAGCTCAGGGCCAGAGCCCGCCACTGCATGGCTGGGGAACGGAGCCCAAAGCCCCGTGGCTGAAGCCCGACCTTACCACCCCCAGAAAGATGGGGAATTCGCTGGCCGCCTGCTCCTGCAGCTTTTTGGGTCTCCGGGGGAGGAGAGGAGAGGAGCAGGTCCCAAACACTGCTCGGGATTCTGGGGGAAGAGCCACTGTTTCTCTCCCCACCACCACCTCCCAGGAGGCTGTGGCTGCAAGAAAAGCCCCTGCTGGCTGCATGGAAGAAACACTGCTATAGTGCACATTCCACAAAGATGCTCTAATGCAGAAGAATTCCAGGGAGGGTGTCTGAACATTTGATTGGACTGCCTAGCAACCACAGCTCAGCACTGCGGGTAGCGCTTATGCTGTCCTACTGTAAGGCCCCACGAGTCTAGAACTCAGGCCTGCAGAGCTGCCAGGCTGTTGGCATCTCCATGTTGCCAGTCAGCCGCTGCTGTAACCAACTTGCTGCTCAGCTGCCCATGACCCACTGTGGGCATGGACCATGGGAAGTCCTGCCTCAAGGGGTCTGACAGGTACCAGCTTCATGGCTCCTGATTGGCTGCCTGTCCTATATAAACCCAAGGGGTGTTCCAGGAAGTGTCCAGGCAACAGTGTGGCCTGCCTATAGCTGCCACACCCATTCTTTGCCCCTGACTATGACCTTGGCTTAATTTGATTTTTGGCTTAGTGCTGGCTCTAACATAATTGAAAGAAAGAGCACAGCTAATTAGATCCCAGACCAATGGAAACGAAGCACCATACAAGGGCTCCACTTCTGCAAAGTGTTTTATGTGCTTTCCTAACTTTTTGCACATGAATAGTTCCATTGATTTTGGTATGCATAAGAAATTGCAGAATCGATACTGAAATCAAGAAAGGATAAACTCAAACTATGCCATAGCGTCTAATGTGTAATTTCTCTGCTAATTTCAATATATTTCCTTGTGCCTTTCACTCAAGCATGTGCATAAGTGAAAAGTCAGTCTGAGCTGGTTCCATCTTGTTAGTTAAATAGAACAAACCTACAGACAATTGGAGATCTGGGAAGGACACAATTAAAAATCATCTAACTACAAAGGACGGAAGATGAGTGCGTTCAGATTTACTGTCAGGGAACACAGAGAATCCAAGCAAGATAAAAATAGATGTTCATGGCTATAAGGAGGACTTGTGCTTTTGCCACTTCCGGAGCTATTTGACTTTGGAATAACTGCGCAGTAACGCAATTGTAGAAGTCTCTACATTGTTCTCACGATGAAATCTATTGCATGCTCATCAGGACATTCTGCTGACAAAAAGCATGGTCCGGTTTTGTTGATGTAGAAAACTCTTGTTTATTTCAGGGGGGGATTTGCCCAAGCAAAATGTGTTGGATCAATCCCTAGGTGGACAGTTTCTGTGCCAAAAAAAAAAAATTACTCAACAAATAATCTTCAACCAGATAAACATTTTTTTCTGTGATAAATGACGGCCTTTTCCAGCCAGCGTCACAGAAACTGGACTTCTGAGTGAATTATGTGATTCTGTAGCACATCCCTCAGTGGTACCCAAAGATATCACCCGACGTGATAGATAGCTAAAACAGATGGTGAGAAACGGATTCACGGAATTAATAATATTTCATATAAACTTCTCAATGATATCCTCCAAAGAAATGCACTAGAGTGATAAATTGCTCAGTCAGCTACCAAGAATCTGGTCTCTTGAGTTCTTAATGGTTTTATATAAATCTCTCAAGTGAGTTTTAACTGAAACAACAGATTTCTTAACATGCTGAGTTGCAGGAGTAGGTGTTTACTTTTCCATACTCTTCTGCAGAGTACTCTTGCTACTTGAGAAATGATACAAGATAGATCTCAACTTCATCCTTGTGGACAAGGGTGGGTTTTAATGGAGTGGATGCTAAATGACTAGGAATTTACTAGCTTATTTCACATAGGCCCTCGATCATCTGTTACGTGGCAGTTGGTCGTAGTTAATGGCAATCAAGTCTGGATTCAAACCCATGATGTTGAGACAAAAAGCTCTTTATTCCCTGCATCTTCCAGTCCACCTTTGCAAAGTGAGACAGTGTGCATTTTAGACGTAGACTTGATATTATGATTGTTTTGGTAAGGAGAGGTCTAAATCAAACAAAAATGAGTTATAGGACATTTCTGTAACTTTGGTTCGTTCTTTCTGTAGACCACTAACCTAAATTTTTCATGACAGAAGAGAGACGTCCAAATGCATCCTCTGGATAGGCTCTGTGGTTAGACTTGGGACTTCTTGGTTCTATTCCTGCCCCTGCTACTAAATTTTCATGTGACCATGGGCAAGTAATGTAACTTCTATATACTTCAGTTTACCCATCTGCATTTATGTATGATATTGGTGTGTTTGAACTTTCATTGGCTAAGATTTATATAGTGTTTTTAGAGGCATGGATGAAAATTGTAATAGAAGTTCATCATATTTTACTATTAATGATTATTGTATTACTATTTAGTTTTATTATTCTCTCTATTTGTAATATAAATTGTTACAAGAAAGCATGTTGGACTTTTTGCATTCTGTTTGTGAACAGTAGTGCTCCCTTCGAAAAGTAAGTAACCGTTTTGCCATGAATAACAGGATTTACTGTACTTTTTACAGGATCCAGCAGGGATATTTGAACTGGTGCAAGTAGTTGGAAACGGGACATATGGACAAGTCTATAAGGTTTGATGCTGTTTTAATTTACTATGTCTTTCCTGCTATAACTGTTGCCCTATAGCAAAGAACAGGAAACATGTAAGATGTGGGAGTGGTTGTTACAATAATAGCTTGCTTTGTCTCTCTGTATAACTGTTTGTGCCCGATCCTGAATAGTGGCAGCTGTGAAATTGTGTGTTTTTTCCTCCAGTGACACTTTCACGTTTTCGTGGGCAGTTTACCATGGTGGCCCTCACACTGATTTCCATCACCCTGGTCTCTCCAGCTTGTTGTCATTTTCACTCTAAAAATATTTTTCATAGATTGCAGGTACAGTGCAAATACAGTGAGAAGATTTTAACATGAGAAATAACTAGTATACTGCTGGATCCGATAGAGTGCCTTCTTTGGGGGAGAGGACACAGAAAAATATTCACACAAATAGCCGTGCGCTGTAGGGAGCTGGCATGAGTGAATTACTTAGCCATGCTCTTCAGGAGGGCTGACAAGTATCTGACTCTTCCTGTTGCTACAGTTCATTGCTGGGACACTAGGGCAGAACTACCAATCAGTTAGTTATGTCAACGGATAATTCACCAAGCACAACATGAACGTGCTGTACAATGCTGGGCAAACTATGCAATACGGAGTTTGACTTAAGATGGGAATTGGTGTCAGCTGATCCAAAGAAGTGGATTTTGGGTCTTTCAGTCACGAGGCCTTCTTTAGGAATGATCAGAAAAGGGGAAATAGAGAAAATATATAGGGAATTTAGATCAGTGTTTCCCATCTGGAGGAGGGAAATGGAAGAGGGTGCATGGCACAAGATTAGTCCAAGGAGAGCACAGGGGCAGGTGAGAAAGCTCCTTAACCTTGACTCCCACAACTGCCACCAGAAACAAGCTCCCACAGCAGTGGATAATGTGATGGGCTACTCTTTGGAAGCCACTTTCATCTATCACCTCTCCTTGCTGTGTAATGCAGCTGGCCACCGGACAAGGTCACATATAGAGGATTCAGGCTCAGGCTGTATCCCACTAGTGTACGCTTCTCTTCTCCTGCAGCACTCACTCAGCTTTAAGGGCATATGTAACCCTGCTCTGTCCATCCACCAGCGGACTTTCCCACTCTCCCAGTCTTCTGGTTAGCGGGGAACAGTGAAGGGAAGCTGCAGCAGAATAACAAGCCAGAAAAGGAATAAATTTGTCTATGAATACAAACGCAATGAGAAATAGAAAAAACGAGGAAAAGGAAGAAGGATCGAAGGCAGGAAAAGACGGAAAAAATGGACACGGGGAGGGGATATCTATTGTATCAGGATCTGGTGATGGAGACTTCTCCTTCAGCTCATCCATAACAATGAGAGGGTCAGGTGTGGGGGAGGGTCTCCGCTAGGAAGAGGCTGTGAACCTCCTTCATGGATAGCACTTACCGTTCCTCAAGATGCCCAAGATATATAATTCTCAAATGTATGTTAGTGTTTAATAAGAAACAACTGATTCCACATTTTGGTCTCCCTTTGAGATCCGTAGATACCTTCTGGAAAAGCCTGGAACACTTTGTCTGTAGAGACAGTTCTGCTGAAATAGTGTATTTTTTTGCCTTTCCATCCTGCATTTTTTTAATTTGACATTTTCATTTGACATAACTTTCCATCTGCTGCAGTTGTTAAATCTCACTTGTTTGTTACAATGCAGCTCAACGGCTGCGGCAAGGATTATGAAGTCAAAAGTAGAGAATTCAGAGTTCCAGTAGGCAAATCAGAAACCAATAAACTTTTAGGGCCTGTGAAATCAGTGGGGTTGCATGGGTTTTACGGAGGACAGAATTTCCGTCTGCAAAAATGAAGATTGCTGCTGCCTGCTACATCATTTCACTTCATAATTTAAAATAAACTCATGCATGACAGAGAGAGACAATTATTTCTATCTGGATACTCTTTTAAGGATTTTTTGGGGTTGGAATTAATCAGCCGTTCTTTAATCACCCTAAAAACAGGAAGGAAAAACATAGTTCAGTTTATTTACTGCAAAAGAAAAAGTTTTGAGAGATCATATGGTTTAGCTGAATGTTAAAATCTAAGTGCAAAAGCATGTAAGAAATGTTGATAATACTAATTAAGGGTAGTGCCTGAGGCATTTGTTCATGGGAATGAAGGAGAGCCTTGTATTTGGGGGAATGTATGGTACAAGGATGAATATGATTGGGTAACACTTCCAAGAACCAGTGACCAAACAGTAAATGGGTCAGTTTAGATATCTGGGAATGGAAAATAATCACAGCAGCATAA
Organism: Gopherus evgoodei; assembly: GCF_007399415.2. Taxonomy (NCBI): domain Eukaryota; kingdom Metazoa; phylum Chordata; order Testudines; family Testudinidae; genus Gopherus; species Gopherus evgoodei. Next base: position 96,817,921 of record NC_044330.1, read on the forward strand.
GAATTTAAATAAGGCCAATGTTAATAGGACAATAAAACCAACTTTGTTCTAATAATTTGTTAGGGCTTTTCAGATCTGCAAGCTAGGGACAGATCCTGATGTAACTGAGATCAGAATCTGGCCCTTCAAGTGCTAAGATAGCAAAGCAATACAAGTGTTTTCTTTTTTTTAAAGGCCTGTTTGTGAGTAAACTGAACAAGAATGCTGCTTTCAATTCGGCCTATTTTGCATCGCTTAATTTTTGGCTGTCTGTGAACATTCTTACCACTAATGTTTCCTTCATATAAATATTTCTGACCACTGAATTTGGGGCCAATGGACAAAAATCTGTTTAATCAAGAAAAACAAGTGGCTCTTGGCGGAAGTGTAAAGTTAAGTCATCCAGTCAAGGAACGTAAACAATATGATGTGATTTAGGGGACCAGACACAAAGCTTCTAGCAAATTCCAAATATTAAGTAATGAGCTGAATACTCAGTTTGAGCTGTCTTCACATAATCCTGTGCTCAAATGTGTTTGTAAAAGCCATTGATTGAAAATTTTTTGAATTTTAAACAAATTTGTTAAAATGCAATCTCTTTGCAGACAACTTGCAAAGCCGGGGGTTAAATGCATAGAATAAACGGTGCGGCCACCTGTAATGGAAATAAGATTATGGTCAGGGTTATGGTATTTACATATTTTATTCTGGTGTATTATTTGTTTATTTGTAGTTAGCTGGGACTGATAGAGATGGGTTAGTGGATGCTGGCATCATTTTTTTTAGTTTGTGATCATAAATATTTTAGTCAGAAAGTAATCCCAGCTATCCAAATACTTAATTGTGTCCTGGGAGCATGTATTGATTCTTCAAAGGCAGCAATATCTTCCATACATACAAAAATAGCCAAATATACACATAAACAACCTAAAAACACATAAAACACAACTAAGGCTCAACAAACTGTATCCAAAGGAGCTGAGCAGAGCAGTTGGATCTAGAAAATCAGAATTGTTATACTGTATTTTTTAAAAAAACATGCAACTCTGTGAAAACAAAATTAGAGGTTCATCATTACATAGAAAAAGCCGCTTAACAGACTTTCTGAGAGGAAAAAATGATATCTAATCACTGGAATGTTGTAGACCCAGTTTCAGCTTTTTGACAATTAAAGCTGAAGTTATAAAGCCACTATAATGCAAAGATTGTAACAGAAACACCAGTCTACATATGTAGTTGGCCCACAATAATATTAGAACTGCACAGGACAGCTCTAATGGTAGGATCTGTATACGTTAAGTGAATAAAAGCTAGAGAAGTACGTATTCACACAACATATGGGGGTGATCAGGTTTGCAGATCCCAACATTGGCAACCTCAAACATTCAAAAATCATGAGTCAGACACACAAAATCATGAGTTTGGCATAGAAATAATCAGAGTTTTATAAAATGATATATTTGGGGTTCTTTTTATTTTCCTTTTAAATTTTTTTAGGCTTTGGGTTTCACGTTTTCATGCTTTTATCTTCAGCCATAATGGCTAGAAACATAGGTTTGGATTTGGGTTTTTTGAATGACAGCTGAGATTCTTATGAAATCACGTGACTCCATGAGCAGAGGCATTAAGAAAGAACAGATATCACATGACTCATGATAAAATGGGGAAAGTTGGCAACACTGATGATGGTTAGTGAGCGCAGCAAATTTAACGTCACATAAACGTTCTTTCAACTGTGCCGCCTCAGGTTTTAAACACAGAGGGAGCAATGGTGTCCAGTCCCTGCACGCAGGTTTGCATGGGATTGGGGAGCTGTAAGGCGCTTCCCTTGTGCATGGGGTGACTGGCACAATGGAAAGCCCTTGTGCTTAGGGAGGGCAGGGGGAGTGGTGCCAGCCTCTGCGAAGCATGCAAAGAGGAGGTGAGGTTAATGGCACCTTTTCTGGACCCCTTCTGCACGAACCAACAGAGCTGGTTCCCTGGAGGGAATTCCATCCTGCACCCCCTTAAAGCGTGGCCGAGAGTCCCTGCAGCTTTGGAAGTCATTGTCCTAGCCTGCAACGCAAAGCCGCTCAGCGCTCCTCCTGGGGTTGGGTACTTTGACCCCTCAAGTAGAGAAATGTCACAGGTTAGCCTATAGCAGTGGTTCTCAAACTTATTTGATTGGCCCCTTCGTCTTTGTATCTGTAGTCATTTACGCCTCCCCCACCCCAAGTACATATACTGCCTCTCAGCTCTGACGGCAGCATGGCGCCAGCAGCAGTGCAGAGGTAAGGATGGCAATGTGAAAAGTGAACAGCAGACTTAGCACCCTTACTTCTGCACGGCTGCTGCCACCAGCGGCTGACAGCCAGAGCCCCACCTCTAGATGAGAGATTGGTTGGGAGCAGGGAGGGAGGAGAGCCCGAGCCTGGGTGCCAGGGCTCCGACTGTCCTCATGGGCAGTGGGTATCATTGGGCAGGGGAGGCTAAGCCTCCTCTCACCCAAGCCATGGCCTCGCCCATGCTCTGCCCTGAGGCCCAGCCTCGCTTCCCCTCTCCCCCAAAGGCGGTGGGCGCTCAGCTCGGGCCAGCGGCTGGAATTCGGGGTTTGGGGCAGTCTGGGATGGCTTGGGCCAGCATGCAGCTCAGGCAGGCCGGCGCCTAGGGGCAGCTCAGGTTGACTCATGGGTCGGCTCGGTACTTGGAGTCAGACCTGTGCTCAGGGCAGGCCGGCTGGTGCTCAGGTCGGCCAGCACAGCTAGGGCAGGCCACCTGGTGGTTTGGGGCAGTTTGGCTGGCTCTCCTCTGGCCGCAGTGGTGGGCTCTTGGGACTGGCAGGGAAGAGGGGTGGAAAGGTTAGGGGTGGGGCCTCGGGCAGAACGGATAGAGCCAGGGGCTCACCTCCCCAAAAGGGGGGGATTCACATGCCTCCCGGGTATGCATGACCTGTCTGCATGAGCCCCAGCCGCCTGGGGCTGACAGCCAGAGCTCTTTAAAAAAAGCACACAGCTCTTGCACCTCCCTTGACATATTCCCAGGCCTCTTTTGGGAGGCCTGCCCCAAAGTTTGAGAACCGCTAGTATGGGTGGGGGAGGCGTGACTCAGTCCGTTGGTGATATAGTCATTCCTGATAAACTGACTCATTTATTAACAAGCAAACCCGCTATTTGGGTGCACTTGGCTTGATCTCCAGGGGAGATGCTGTATAGCTTCAGCGAGGATTTGTAACAGCTGCTGATCAATACAGCTGCCCAGATGGAGCAGAGAATGCAGCCATTTGGATGAATATTACTGCCAGGGAGGAAGTGAGAATGTTGTAGGCCATTGGTGTGACACTCTGATTTCAGTTCCTTCTAAATCTACAACCACATGACCTCAGGCTTTCATCTCGCAAGTTTGAGCCTGGTACTGCTGCCTGGAAGCTGACTAAGGTTTACGTAGCTGCTCCCAGATATGGTGTAGGAGAGGCAGTATGTGGCACTCTTTCCTGTGAATCAGTGCTGAGTGATGTCCAGGACGTTGTACTGTTGTGGGTGGCATCATGCAGAAGAGTAGTAAAGCAAAGGGTCTGATCTCGTGTGGTCACTCTTCGCAAGGGACTCTTAGTGAAATGGCCCAGGTTTTTGAAGCTATTTAGTTGTTGCTGTGCTCAGCGTTGCAATGCCCAACTGATTTAGGAGCCAAATTCTCATTTCAGAAGGGATTTAGGTACTTAGGAGCCAAAATCCTACCTTCTGAAGATGAGAATTTGGCTCCTAAATCAGTGAGGCGTTGCAATGCTGAGTGCAGCAATGCTTAAATAACTTTAAAAATCTGGGCCTTAGTATCTGTCTACCTGGATTACCCTGCATGGTATCACCTGCTCTTCCCTTTCTCCCCTAAACTGTTGTATTGCTGTGAGCTGCTAAACCCTAGCCATGTTACACCCCAGATGAGGGTCCATTTCAGTAGGGATTTATATGTATATCAGTTGAATTGTTTGGGATGAAACATACTATTTATTTTATTTACTATGCCTTTAAGTCTTAGTGTCAGCCTCGTTGGTGGCTGAGTGTGCAACAGAGATCTATGAATAGAATCTAGGTCTTCTGACTTCCCGCCCTGAGCATTAGCCACAGTGGCACTCTTCCAGCAGGTGTGACCATGAAAAAACTGGGTAGCAGATAGGTGGGGCATGTACAATAGGTGTCATTTTTAAAGAGTCACTTGTCTGCCCAAAACTACACTTTAAAGTGTGCTCTGAAAAGTGACAGTCAATCCCACAAGCTCAGTGTGGGCTCTGAGACTCAAGCTGGGTTCTTTCTGCCTCACACGTCACCACCATGATAGATGATGTAGGCCAGATTAGGCCATCGTGACACCCATGCAGCCTTATTGTCTTCCATGTGACCCCTTTGATGGGGCCTTTTGACTTTGATGTTCACTTCCCTATCTTGGTCCGAAATGTTGGCTTTCTTGTGAGAAGGCATTTGTGGAGGGCTGAGGTCAGGGGCTGGGGAGTGAATCTCTTCAGGGTGATCTTGTTTTAGAATATCTGCTTGCAGGCTGGTGGTAAATTATGGAGGGGTTGCACAGGCACTGACTTTTATATTTCCCCATGGCTGCTCTGCCCTGAGGCCCCCTCCCTCACTCCACCTCTTCCCACCCCCGATCCACCCCCTTCTCTAAGGCCCCCGCCTGCCCGCTGCTCTCTGCCCTTCCCCAGGCACCTCCAACCAGCTGCCAAATAGCTGATTGGGGCCGATTGGAGGCCTCGCCCAACAGCTGTGGCCAGTGGATTCCTGAGCCCCAGAGCACCCACAGAGTCGGCACCTATGAAGGGTTGTCACTGTTTTGTGTGGCACTGGTGGATAATGATTGCATAGTTAATAGATCACAAGGGTTCCTAGAGCTTAGGATGGATGTTCCTTTTTGGCTGCTTAAATCTAAATGAGTAAATGGGTTGATACTCTGGGTATGGTTTACTGTCCTATCACAGGCATGACTGCAGGTCATGTAGACATTCCCAAGCTAGCTTTAATCTAGCTAGCATGAGTACCAATAGTAGTGATGCTGTGGCAACATGGGCTTCAGAATGAGCTGTACAAGCCTGCCTGGGACACTGGCCTATTACCTGGCCAGCTAGTCCTGCTGCTGCTTCACTGCTATTGAAACCCAAGATGGCTAGGTTAAAGCTAGCTTGGATAAATCTACAAAGGCTGCCATCACTCTTCCAACTGCAGTATGGACATACCCAGAGTCAACAGTTCTGTGGATGATGGACTCCAGCTCGCTCTCCTGTGGCTTCGTCGGTTCTGCAGGACAAATGGGAGCGAAACACCAATAAAAACTTGCCTTTATCTCTATTCTGATCATGGGTGACTCTGAATACATACAAGGAGCAGATCTGCTGAGCAAGAAAGTATTGTTTTTACACAGCTGCTGTTTGGAATTGAACCACTCTTCAATGTTGGCATGAGTTATGAGCTACTATAATAGTAATATACAGCAGCAGGGGGTGTCATGAAAAATACATGTGACTTTTTGGCATCTCTTAAACAATTAAGTCTGTTAAGTTCTGCATAATTAATTTTATTAAATAGCTGAATAAAATAATTGAGGCCTATTATCCAGAAAGAACCACACAGATACTGTACATAGTTTATTTGTTGGGGAAGAATTGGAATTGCATGCAAAGCATCACATGGCCTTGCTAAATTGTGAAGTGTGAAAGCCTGAGGACTATGCTGAAAGCCTTAATTGATAGTTGTGCCTTAGGCATGTATTTGAAGGCTAAATTTAAGAAATGTTACTATTATGTTCACTGAAAGACAAAAATTGAACATGCTCGGGCACAAGGACTGGGCTGAAATCTTTCAACCACCTGCCTCTGAGGGCTGGATGGGCTAGGCTGCCTTCCTTGGAGGAATGTTAATCCTTTATCCCAGAGCTTGTCATAATCACAGTTCTTTTTAAAACATCAGATAGGCACGGTGTATTTTAATACCATAGTTCCTTATTTTTGGTCAGTTACGTTTTCCAGGCCAATTATAGTCACCAGGGCTCTGGGGTTTAGGCAAGGCAAATAGGGGCTTCTAGATAAGGGTAAAATATAACTTCAGATCCCAGCAGCGGTTGGTTGCAATATTGTTCTGTATGTTGCCTTTCTTTGTAAAGGCTTGAGTTTTTTGAGTTCTGTTGGCCTTGTTTGTTATCTTGTCACTTACTAGCTTTTTATATTGTAGTCCATTGGCTAGGGTGTACAGTATGTGTACCACTGTCCTCTCATAGACTCATAGACTCTAGGACTCATAGACTCATAGACTCTAGGACTGGAAGGGACCTCGAGAGGTCATCGAGTCCAGTCCCCTGCCCTCATGGCAGGACCAAATACTGTCTAGACCATCCCTAATAGACATTTATCTAACCTACTCTTAAATATCGCCAGAGATGGAGATTCCACAACTTCCCTAGGCAATCGATTCCAGTGTTTAACTACCCTGACAGTTAGGAACTTTTTCCTAATGTCCAACCTAAATCTCCCTTGCTGCAGTTTAAGCCCATTGCTTCTTGTTCTATCATTGGAGGCTAAGGTGAACAAGTTTTCTCCCTCCTCCTGATGACACCCTTTTAGATACCTGAAAACTGCTATCATGTCCCCTCTCAGTCTTCTCTTTTCTAAACTAAACAAACCCAATTCCTTCAGCCTTCCTTCATAGGTCATGTTCTCAAGACCTTTAATCATTCTTGTTGCTCTTCTCTGGACCCTCTCCAATTTCTCCACATCTTTCTTGAAATGCGGTGCCCAGAACTGGACACAATACTCCAGTTGAGGCCTAACCAGCGCAGAGTAAAGCGGAAGAATGACTTCTCGTGTCTTGTTTACAACACACCTGTTAATGCATCCCAGAATCACGTTTGCTTTTTTTGCAACAGTATCACACTGTTGACTCATATTAAGCTTGTGGTCTACTATGACCCCTAGATCTCTTTCTGCCATACTTCTTCCTAGACAGTCTCTTCCCATTCTGTATGTGTGAAACTGATTGTTCCTTCCTAGGTGGAGCACTTTGCATTTATCTTTATTGAACTTCATCCTGTTTACCTCAGACCATTTCTCCAATTTGTCCAGATCATTTTGAATTTTGACCCTGTCCTCCAAAGCAGTTGCAATCCCTCCCAGTTTGGTATCATCCTCAAACTTAATAAGCGTACTTTCTATGCCAACATCTAAATCGTTGATGAATATATTAAACAGAACCGGTCCCAAAACAGACCCCTGTGGAACCCCACTTGTTATACCTTTCCAGCAGGATTGGGAGCCATTAACAACTACTCTCTGAGTACGGTTATCCAGCCAGTTATGCACCCACCTTATAGTAGCCCCATCTAAACTGTACTTTCCTAGTTTATCTATAAGAATATCATGCGAGACCGTATCAAATGCCTTACTAAAGTCTAGGTATATCACATCCACCGCTTCTCCCTTATCCACAAGGCTCGTTATCCTATCAAAGAACACTATCAGATTAGTTTGATACGATTTGTTCTTTACAAATCCATGCTGGCTATTCCCTATCACCTTACCACCTTCCAAGTGTTTGCAGATGATTTCTTTAATTACCTGCTCCATTATCTTCCCTGGCACAGAAGTTAAACTAACTGGTCTGTAGTTTCCTGGGTTGTTTTTATTTCCCTTTTTATAGATGGGCACTATATTTGCCCCCTTCCAGTCTTCTGGAATCTCCCCCTTCTCCCATGATTTCCCAAAGATAATAGCTAGAGGCTCAGATACCTCTTCTATTAACTCCTTGAGTATTCTAGGATGCATTTCATCAGGCCCTGGTGACTTGCAGGCATCTAACTTTTCTAAGTGATTTTTTACTTGCTCTTTCCTTATTTTCTCTTCTAAACCTACCCTCTTCCCGTAAGCATTCACTATACTAGACATTCCTTCAGACTTCTCAGTGAAGACCGAAACAAAGAAGTCATTAAGCATCTCTGCCATTTCCAAGTCTCCCGTTACTGTTTCCCCCTCCTCATTGAGCAGTGGGCCTAGCCTGTCCTTAGTCTTCCTCTTGCTTCTAATGTATTGATAAAATGTCTTCTTGTTTCCCTTTATTCCCATAGCTAGTTTGAGTTCATTTTGTGTCTTTGCTTTTCTAATCTTGCCTCTGCATTCCTGTGTTATTTGCCTATATTCATCCTTCGTGATCTGACCTAGTTTCCATTTTTTATATGACGCCTTTTTATTTTGTAGGTCACGCAAGATCTCAAGGGTAAGCCAAGGTGGTCTTTTGCCACATTTTCTATCTTTCCTAACCATCAGAATAACTTGCTGTTGGGGCCTTAATAGCGTCCCTTTGAAAAACTGCCAACTTTCCTCAGTTGTTTTTCCCCTCAGTCTTAATTCCCATGGGACCTTACCTATCAGCTCTCTGAGCTTACCAAAATCCGCCTTCCTGAAATCCATTGTCTCTATTCTGCTGTACTCCCTTCTACCTTTCCTTAGAATTGCAAATTCTATGATTTCATGATCACTTTCACCCAAGCTTCCTTCTACTTTCAAATTCTCAACAAGTTCCTCCCTATTTGTTAAAATCAAGTCTAGAACAGCTTCCCCCCTAGTAGCTTTTTCAACTTTCTGAAATAAAAAGTTGTCTGCAATGCAGTCCAGGAACTTATTGGATGGTCTGTGCCCCGCGGTGTTATTTTCCCAACATATATCTGGATAGTTGAAGTTCCCCATCACCACCAAATCTTGGGCTTTGGATGATTTTGTTAGTTGTTTGAAAAAAGCCTCATCCACCTCTTCCACCTGATTAGGTGGCCTGTAGTAGACTCCCAGCACGACATCACCTGTGTTTTTTACCCCTTTTAGCCTAACCCAGAGACTCTCCACACTTCCGTCTCCTATGTCCATCTCCACCTCAGTCCAAGAGTGTACATTTTTAATATATAAGGCAACACCTCCTCCCTTTTTCCCCTGTCTATCCTTCCTGAGCAAACTATACCTATCCACACCAACATTCCAGTCGTGTGTATTATCCCACCAAGTTTCAGTAATGCCAATAATGTCATAGTTGTATTTATTTATTAGCACTTCCAGTTCTTCCTGCTTATTACCCATACTTCTTGCATTTGTATATAGGCATCTAAGATACTGGTTTGATCTTGCCTCCCAGCTTCGCCCTGACCCTCCTTCCTCTCTGCCATTATAGCCCGTGCTCCCTCCTGTTTCCAACCCATCTCCCAGGTCTTGTTCCCCACTTACCTGTGGGTTTTGCTCACCTGTCCCCGTCGAACCTAGTTTAAAGCCCTCCTTACTAGGTTAGCCAGTCTGTGCGCAAATAAGGCCTTTCCCCTCTTCGAAAGGTGAATGCCATCTGTTCCTAGCAGTCCTTCCTCTAATAGCATCCCATGGTCGAGGAAGCCAAAGCCCTCCTGGCGACACCATCTTCGCAGCCAGGCATTCACCTCCACGATGCATCTGTCTCTGCCCGGGCCCCTACCTTCGACAGGAAGAATCGAAGAGAATACCACCTGCGCTCCAAACTCCTTAACCCGTACTCCCAGAGCCCTGTAGTCACTCTTGATCTGCTCAGCGTCACACCTCGCAGTATCATTTGTGCCCACATGGATGAGTAGCATGGGGTAGTAGTCACAAGGCCGGATAATCCTCGACAATGCCTCTGTAACATCTCGGATACGGGCCCCTGGCAGGCAGCATACCTCCCGGGATGAACGGTCAGGGCGACAGATGGGTGTCTCCGTCCCCCTCAGCAGAGAGTCTCCAACCACCACTACCCTACGTTTCTTATCAGTGGTGGCAGCAGACATCCCAGCCTTAGGGGTACGAGGCTTCACCCCCTTAACTGTTGGGGGTGATTTCTGCTCTCCTGTATCAAGAAGAGCATAATGGTTATCTTTTACCACAGCAGGAGGGTTCGCAGCAGGGGTGGAGCACTGCCTGCTGCTAGAAGTAACCAGCTGGCTGTGTCCACCCTGAGCCTCCTCCTCCACTGGTGTGTCAGATACACCCTGAGGCATCTCCTCCTCCACTGGAGTGTCGGTAGTCCTGTCAACTGGGAAAGCACCGTCAGCTGTCTCCACATGGATACTGTCCAGGAATTGCTCATGGATATGGATGTTCCTCAGCCTAGCCACCTCCTCCTGTAGCTCTCCCACCTGCTGCCTGAGAGATTCCACCAGTAGGCACCTTTCACATTGGATGCCACCCCCAGCCTGGATATCAGTAAGTGGAAATTGCAAATTACAGTCTTTGCAAGCCCACACCAGAATCTGGGTAAAAGCATCCATGCTTTGGTACTCTGTCTGGCTACAGGCGCAGGTGGAGGAGACAGAAGCAGTGCTGGCACAGGTGTTGCGGGTCCTCCTCACCATTGTAAGCCTCCCTCTGTCAAACTCTCTCAAATTCCTATCTACAGCTCCCTGTCCGCTCTGCTCTGCTGTAAACAGAAAGGTTTTGGATGTGGCTCAGTTTATAGGTTCAGGGGACCAATGGGTCACAGATGAGACCGACAAGGGACCCCCCCCCTCCTGTCCTACCCCCCTTCCAAACTCCCTTGCAAAACTCCCTGTTAGCAGCTCCTGTTCGCTAAGCTCCCTGGTTGCTTGTGCGCAGCTTTATAAAGCCCTGGCCTGAGTGAATGCCCCTGCCTCTATTGGATGCAGTCAGATTTGATCAAGTGTGTGTCATCAGCCCTTTAGTGCTAGCAGCTAATGGAGATTATCCTTTAGTTCCAGTGGTAGGGGTGTGTGCTTTGGGAACCAGAGGATCTGAGTTCCATCTGTGCTATTGCCATGAAGTTTGAAAAGCTACAGTGAGCAGCTGAAGGAAAACCATGAAGTCCTAATGTGGGTGGCCACAGGTTTGTTGTGGTATCGTTGTATATATGCTAGAGAATCACAATTCTGTGTGAGAAGATTGTAGTATGGCACTCCAGATTTAAAACAGACACACGATTTTAATAAAATATGTACACCACACATACTGCTAGGCGTTTCACCCTCTCTGCTGTTTACTCTATAGACAGGTTCACATACACGTACCCTCCAAACACACAATCTTCAAGAGTAGGGTGACTAGATAGCAAGTGTGAAAAATCAGGACAGAGGGTGTGTATGGTGGAGGGGGGTAATAGGAACCTATATAACAAAAAGCCCCAAATATCAGGACTGTCCCTATAAAATTGGGACATCTGGTCACCCTATTCATGGGGCTTCTCCCACATTTGGTGCTTTCATTTTCTTCCTATTTAGAAAAGAAAAAAGATATTATATAGCTGCTGCTTCATTGTACTTTGGCCACGGAGAGAGTGTCACAGGCAACGGCAGGCTATGTGCTATTGTGTGGTTCACATGTTCCTGGAGCAGTTAGAATCCAGAGAAACTTGTTACTCTTTCTTTTGTCTGCAGATCATGCCACAGTGGAAAGTGTCTTGATTACTAATTGCCAAACCAGAGCACTTGCCAGGAGAAGTTATTTAGAGGCACAAGTAGTCTGATTTGTACTCTGAAGCTTCCCTTAGTGACTGAACCCCAATATTACTAAGTCTCATGATTTTTTTACAAGTATTGTTTTATTCACTCTTGTTTCTTAAAGCTCCTGGAGTCTTGTAAGTAAGAATTTCAGCTTTCATTTAAAAAAAATAAAATGGTTCTAGCCCATGTGGTTTAACGTGCTTGAAAACATGAGCCCTAACGACTTAAAATCAGATGGCAAATAGATCTGGTAACATTTTGCACTTGCCTTGGACAAGATGCAAGGCAGTGGGGAATGAGGCCTAATATTTACAAGTGGGAAAACGCGCAGAAAATGTATTGAATCATTGGCTATCTTTTGGACATTAGGGAAAGAGGCTGGGTAATTATCTTGAGCAGACCTTGATCATGCAAAGTGCTGAGCACTCAGGCAACTGAAATCAGGTACTCATGTGCTTAATGGAGCTACTCGTGCTTAAAGTTAAGCATGTGCTTATGGTTTAAGTGCTTTTCTATATCGGGATCAGAATGATCAGCACCTTGCAGGATTGGGAGGTGTGTGCTCAAATCCTTACCCACTTATTTATATTGCGGTACTCATGGACCAGGACCCCCATGTGTTAGGTGCTGTACAAATACAGAACTAAAAGATGGTCCCTACTCCAAAGAGTTCACAATCCGATCTAAGAATACAGCCATAGGTTTTCCACCAGAATTGCTGCATGTTTTATTATAATGGTTATTTAGTATTTATACGGTGCTGTAGAAAGAAGCACATCATGCCTATACAAATCAGGAACTGGAAAAGAAAACTCTTGTTCCAAAGAATTTAAAATCGAATGAACGAGTTTAGTATGAGTAACTAACAAGGGGCATGGCGACTTGAAAATAGCGAAACCTCATGGGAATATGACAAGTGAGTTTGGTGGTCTCAACTTTGGGCCTGATTTACCACAGTGTTACTCTCATGATTTAGTCAGATAACTGTGGCTGCTGATACCACTGCAAGAGAACTGGTAGTAAATGCAGACAGAATTCTCTATCCTGTTTTCTTCTAGTACCTTAATATTCCATTTCTTTCCTTAATCTTTTTATATAAGTCCGTACAAGTGTTTAAATAACACATTCAGCTGCATCAGTGATCCTCTGTCAAACATCTTATCCTTCTAGAGGGTAGACAACGAAAGAGCTCGTCACCTCTTTAGTCCTGCTACCAGATTTCAGAGCAAGGATAATATCCAAGTACAGGCTGAGATAAAGAGCATAAAGAGATAAAGACAGCAGCTATTGATAATAATAGCTGCTGTCCGAAAGTACACGTAAATTTGCAATAGACTTCAGTTGAGCTACACCAAGATAAGCTGAGGATCTGGCTTGTACACTTTAAAGGCCTGGTTTTAAAAAGGCTGAGTACCCATGTACCCTAATGCTCAGCACTTGAACTGGGCAAAAATTTTCGACAAAACCTACATTTTGGTGAAAAATGCAGATTTGTGTCAAACAAAATCTGTGGCAAATTTGCCCACGTTGTTTTGGTCAAGAAAACCCTCTTAAAATTAAAGGAAATTTTGAAACAAAAAATTGTTTTGAATTCAGAAATCAAAACATTTCATTTAGAAAATGCCGAAGTGAAACATTTCAGTTTTCCCCCGAATATTTTTATTTTTAAAATGTTTGACAATCAAAAGCTGAAATTTAAACGTTTCTTCAACCTGAAACCCCCATTTTTTAAATGCCAGTGAATCAAAAGACTCAGTTACTCACAAAGCTGTACTCACACCTCTGCAAATTACTGTCTCGGAGTCACACTAGTTCTTTCTGTCTCCTTCATTATCCCCATCATAGAGGTTCACAGGCCAAATTAGATTGTTGGTCAAACCTGGGATCTCCACTGTCTCCTAGGTTTAAAATCTATGACACCTGAGCAGTCTTCCTCTGTGGCTTCTCCTGGTTGGAAATGATTGGAATGTCGAGAATTGAAAAATCAATCTGCAGCTCAATCAGTCTTAGACTGTGTCTTCTCTGAGGAGTTAACTTGAGTTATCTTCACTTGAATTACACTGGCTCTCTGCTGCCTTATACCCTGTGTAGTCATTTACCCCACTGCAATGGGAGTGCAAAATTTTTCCAAATCAGCATTTTGCACCCATTTTGCACAGGTGCCAATAACTGCACAAGATGCAGGGCAGTGGAGAATCAGCCCTTCCTCCCACCGTCCAAGTGCATCTATGTACTAATGCAGTTGCCTGCCACAACTGGTGTTCATTGATAGGCGTTTAATTATTCCTAAGGTAAGAGTCACCAGCAGCATTCTAACCAAACACTATGTGGCAGGAGGTGAGGAGTGGGCAAGTAGAGGGGCTTGACAAAAAGGCAACAATTGGCCATTTGTTGGGTCACTACAATACCACGTATGTCACTAAAAATAACCTTATGAAATTGAATGTAACGACTGCACTGGGGAGAGCTGCTTTCCCTAATGCCCTCCCTCCTTTGTCCCCCTGCACGGTGCCTAGATATAATGGAGTCGTTCGCATGACCTAAGAGGAGGCTGAGGGAAGACTGGCTAGTGCACACGCCAATATTCCATGACCCCGTGGAGGTGTGGCTAAGCAGGGTGGAGAGGAGCCAAAGCCCTGCCTCCTGGGTGTCTGCTAGTGCCCTGGTTCAGCCTTGTGGCCCTGTTGCCCAGTCCAGCCAGGAGGAGGAGCACAATTTGGCCCAGACTCCTGCCTCATGCTAGTTTCTAAGCAGGCAGGTGGCAGGACTCTCCCTCAGACTAGCACAGGACTCTGCTCTCCTCTTCAGGCTCTGCCTGGCCGGCTGGCTGGCAAAGCAATCACTGACACTGCCTTTTGGTGGGACTTACAAGGGAATTGAGTTTGGAAGCCGTTTTTTATTGCCAGCCCTGGTTGAACACCTCAGTCAGTCAATAAACCCAGGAGCAGGTCAGCTACTTCTGCAGCTGTTATGAAATGTCCAGTAAGTCACTTTACATTTTACTGTCTAGGAAGTGATAAAATTGTACTTGCTGGCTCTGGGTTTTTGGCTGTTCCCAAACTGCTGGCCAAAAGTCATCTTCCTGGACTGCACAGAACTCTGAATGTGGATCTTGGGAAGAAAGCAAAAGAATAACTGATTTTCAGCTCATTTTGGTTTTAAAATGCACTTGTAATCTTTAAGCGTACACAGTTAACCTGTCCACACATTTTAAAATCTGCTTAGGATCCCACAGTATTTTTAAAACAACAGTTTTTAAGGTCCTTTTCCTAATTCCCCAGTAGTTTCTTGGGTCTGATGAATGGAGTGATCCAGGGAAAACGTTAGACAGAAAACCTTGTGATCTTTCTGGTCCCCTATATGGATTTTTCCCTCATAGGTGACAATCTGGGCTATATTGTACAGTGAAAGCAAAACAGAGTCCTGGTCTGTGACTGGGGCGCTTAGGTACTACTGCATTACAAATAATATATTTTTGTGATTAAAATGAGGCAGTATTATCTAATGGTTAGAACAGGGAACTGGGACAGAGGCGATCCGCGTAATGTACCTAGCTCTGCTGCTGAATTCCTGTCACTAAACCTATAAATTCCAGGTTTTCAGAAGGTCTCTGTTCCCCTGTAGGCCCATAAATAAGGTTCAGATTTTCAAAAGTGCCAAGCATCCCCGAGCATCCATCATGCTGTTTCTGGCCAGATTTTCACATCTTTCAATGGGCTGAGTTATTTTGAAAATCTAGTCACTTATTTTGGTACCTAAGTGGGAGTGGAGATCTTCTAAAAATCCGACCCTTTCTGATCCCATGTATTAGGGTGGAGATAATAATTTCCCATTTTTGTAAAACTCTTTGACATCCTTGCATAAAAGGAACTGGGATAAGCACGAAACATTATTATTAGAGCTGATTGGAAAAAATTTGACAGAATAGTTTTCTGTAAAAATGCAGTTTCATCATCTAAATATTTTGTGAAAACAGGTTGATTTTTTTGATGAAACTTTTGACAGCAGAAAAAGTCAAAACAAATCATTTTGGTTTTCTCTTTTTGTTTCAATAATGCCAAGAAGTTTCGTTTTGACTTTATCATTTTGCTTCAATTTGTATATTATAATAATTTTAATTATATGTAATGTTCAAGACGATGTTTTGCAGCAAATGTTTCTGAATCAAATTTTTTTTTGGAATTTCCATTCTGTAAGAGAGTTTGCTATTTCAGCTTTGTTCCAATTCAGAACAAAAGCCCATTTCAAAATATCAGATATTCCATTTCCTGACTAGCTCTAATTATTATTTATTATTATTCAGTTTGCTTTCCATATTTTTCCTGTGACATTTCCAGTGAATATTTCTTGCATATTTGTATGTCCCTTTTTGATAATTAAAACAAACTTTTGGGATGAGGAAAAAGGACAAAAAGAACTTTGTCTGGTGTGCTTTTAAGAAATTAATTCCATTGAAATTAAGGAACCTTCTGGTCTATTGAATTAAATTTTATGATGGAGTCTTCCTAGCATTAAAAAAAATAGGGAATAAACAATTTGCAAATTATTTCTGCTACGGTACATTTGTCTACTTAAATCTCTTTTTTTTACTTTTTGCTTTAAACCTGTGAATAATTCTGCTAAAATATATAATGAAAACATTATAAAATAAATATGCATTTGATTCAGATAATGGACTCTGAGATGTATTATTTAAGCAGATTGTCCATGATTGTAACTTGTAACAAACCTGGATGATAAAAGCAGCAGCCTGGGAGAAAATTACGTCTTTAGTATTTGCCCCTTTCAGCTTAACATGAAAGATTCATTAGAAAAGGCATCCTTTCAAACATTCCACATCCGCTGGCCAAATTATATAATCAGATATGGGATTGCCACATATTTGTGTCTCGGGGCTCCGGGGACCAAATTCTACTCTGAGGCACTATAAATTCATTACTTCAGTGGAGTTGTTCCAGATTTAGACTGGTGTAGCAGCCTCCAGAATTTGCCTAAGTACGTGCAGTTTATACGTGCTATACTTAACCTGCAGAACCATGGAGGCAATATGGATCCATACATTAGGTATCGGACATTGTCCATCTTATTGATGCAGTGTGATAGTTTCTGAATCATTAGACAGTATTTCACTGTCTCCATAGACAGGGTTGGACATGGAGAAGGAACGATGGAGAAGAGAGGTGGGTCAAGTTCCAACCTCTTGATTGTGCCTTCCTTTCTTGAGAACATCAAGAAGACTTAGCCAAACTGCTTTCACTAGGGGCAGTTGCAAAACAAAGATTGGAAACTTTGGCCTCCCATCCAACAAGCTGGAGAATATAGCTGAGAAGAGGATTGTTTTCATCTCTTTTCATCTTCCTTCCTAACCTGTATTTTGTACAGAGGACTCACCCTGCAAATGACCCTGCATGGACAGAGTTTTGTGCCCACACAGAGCCAAATGAAATCAGTGGAGGAGCTCCGTGAGGGTAGAGCAGGTTTGCCCGTGCAGATTCACATGTGTGATCAGATCCTTAAATTTGAACATCCTCTTGCCATGGCCCTCTCTTTTTATGTTTGTAAAGCATTTAATGTATTTTTGAGGCTGTTTAAATAGTAATGACAAATATATGGACAAAGTCCGGTTGATTTCTGTCTAAGGGCACATCCACAAAAAAATATCCGTGGCAGCCAGTCTCAGACCCCGAGTCAGTTTACCCAGGCTCGTGTTTGTGGGGCTAAAAATGGCAGTGTAGATGTTGGGGCTTCAGCTGGAGCCTGGGCTCTTAGACCCTCTCCCTTGCTAGGTTTCAGAGCCCAGTTCAGCCCAAGCCTAAGCAGCTCCACTGCTATTTTGAGCCTCGCAGCACAAGTCAGTTGATCCGTCCTCTGGGAGTCAGTGCGGCAGGGTTTTTTTGCTGTATAGACATTCCCTAAGACTGTTCGTTTGTTTGTTTGAATTTCCAGATTGAACTTCTCCATTATTCGGAGGCATTTTTGTACTGTATATTTGTTCTGTGCACACATGTGAGTGCCAGCAATCCCTTTAAAAATAATAGCTTCTGCAAAAGAACTCGTGTCATATTTGTGGCTTTTTGGTTAGCAAAAAATGAAAACATGAGCCATGTGAGACAGAAGTGACACACGGGGTTTGCAGAGACACCCATCACCCAAGTAGATGAACTATGTGCAAAGTCTGAGGTTTGTGTGGGGTAAGAGAATTTGGTGCAGTCAACGTGGATGAAAGGCAATTTTGCTTTCCGAGCTTCTGGATTTGCTTGCAACAGCAATATTTACATTACAGCCATGACACTCTCTAACTTTGATTTTTATTAATGGGCAACACTAGGAGTTCTTCATTTTAGGAATACGAGCATCTTGTACAATGTTCACAGGCTTTGCTGTTGGTTAGTGTGGGCTGACTGGCACCGCAAAGGGCTTATCTCACTCTCACTAAAATCAGTAAGAAGACTTTCTTTGACTTGTGGGAGCAAGATTGGGCCTCAACAAATGGGATTGTCTGTGTGATATCCAAGGTCGCCTAGACTTTGTGGAGTATAAAAGTTAGTTATTAATGGGGAGTCTGAACAATCAAACACTGTTGTGTGTTAATTCTGCCTGTACTTGCAATATAGTTTATTTTCTGTGAGATTACAAGCGCATATGCCAGTAGTGGGTTTTCTTTTCCTTTTTGGCTGCTTTCAGTGTCAGGCATCCAATATGAATCTCATAAGCTAGTGTTTTGTTATATAAGCTATTAATTTTTTTTCTTCTAATCCTTGCGCACTGTGTAAAAAACCAGTAACAGTATGATTTATTAGGAGTCAGAACACACAACTGGATGTGTGGTCAGCAACATATATGGATAGGCTGCTTATTCAGATTTTATAGCAGCAAAGAGCTGATTACACTTCTTTCTCCAAAGTCTACGCCGGCTTTCCAGGTGGCATCGAGGTGCTGATTTTGATCTATTGAGCCATCTGTGCCTTGGGTCATGATTACCTTAGAGACTTCTGTGTGCCAATCAAGATCACCTGGGGTGTTTTTGGTAACAGTCCCTGGGTGTGAATTTTGTGGGGCTAGAGGTAGGGCCTTGCCTCTGGAAGTTGATGCCTACATTGGCCTGTCAAGACATATGCATGTTGGCCGTCATTGTAAATTTCATCTATTGGGATTTCTCTTCAGGAGGAAGATAGTGGGATTTACTGAGATTGTGGCATTTCTTTTAGATGACATTGGTCAATCAGTTGTTGCCTATTCGGTATTGTTACATGTCTCCCGAACCTTAGCAATGGGAATCCATTTTAGAAAGGATCAAATACCCAAGATGCAGGATTTGATCTTCGGTGTCTTCAGCCCGCTCAGAAGCACGTGGGTGCATATTGTGCTGTTGAGTCCTGATAGAATTCTCATAACAAATGTCCTTTTAAAACTACAGTGGAGACGAGGTTCTGGTTTGGGCTCATCTGCACTTGTGGCTGAAAGATTGTATCATCAAATGAGGCGTCTGCCTGGACCCCAATAGGATCAAATGAGTCGTCCGTGATTTATGAGAAATGAGTCGGTGGTGGTCAGACCTAGTTCCTGCCCCAAAGAGCTTGCCATTTTTTGGATCTGTTTGTACTGTGCCTGGGACAATGGGGCTCCTAGGTTTGATCGCAATGCAAATAATAAGCAGTGGCCAGGTGCCTCTGCCTCACTATTACCTCCCACCCTTTGTTAGATTATAAACTCTTTGGGGGTTGGGGGGGATTATCTCTTAATATGTGTCTATACAGTGCCTAGCACAATGGCACCAACCTTGGTTGAGGCCTCTAGATGCTATAATACAAACAATAACAATAATTCATAACAGGCAGGAGGATAAAGAAATCTTTAACTGCCACTTTTTACGCAGAGCCTGTTGTCTAGGAAAACCTCCGCTCATTGGTGTCTTTTATGAGCACTAAAAAAATAAATTAAAAGGAGAAACCAAGTTTTAAAAAAAGTTAAAACATGCCAGGGTAATTGGGAGTTCCAAAGAGCTTAGTCCAGAACCTGAGCTGGTGTAAATGGACACAGCTTCATTGACTTCAGTGGGGCTGCACCCATGTACATCTGCTGAGATCCTGGCCACTCACTCTAGAATGGTTTACTTGGCTTCATAGTGCCGGTGCACAAGTAGAGAGAGAGAGAGAGATTGATTGATTTGAAGGTCTGGCAGAAAGGAAAATGATTCTCACCTTGCTGCTTGGCAAAAACAAAAGCAGGTTTGTCACTTTGACACAGAACCACGTTCTCACATCTGGCTGCTGTGAAGGCCAAACCACCAGCTGCGCCCAGCCCTAATTGTGGCCAGCATTTACTGAGGTGATTATTGATAAGGCTCCCTTCTAACTGGAGCAGAAGATAGATGAATTTGGGGCTTCCACCCATCAGAAGCCCTGTTACTCAGTGGTAAAGCAAGTAACTGCCAGCCTGCTACACCAGTTTATTTAATGATTTAGTAGCATAGAAGTAAAGGGTTGATTTTTCAAAAGTTCTTGGCATTCGCTTAACTCTGCCCTTATTGAAGTTGCTGGTACAACTCCAGGAGCTGAGTCAGGCCAAAGCAGAGCACTTTTGAAAATCCCACCCAAAGTAGTTGGGCGAGCCAATATTGACACAAGCAAAACTGATAGAAGCCAGGTTCAAATCCCATTCAGAATGTCCACTCCTCATGAAATTGGGTTAAAAACAGACTTCTACTTAAACTGGGGCGATTCTGGGTGTAGCCCAGATCTTTGAAAATAAACATTTGGACCCTGATTCTTCAGTGTCCAGCAATTGGTGTTGTCATTTACACCTGGGTGTAAAATGCCACCAGGTCTAAATGATAGTGCTTTATACCCACATTGCACTCTCTTTGGCTATAACAGAGCTCTAGGGCTCAGCTTCAATGGCTTGGTTTTAGTAATCGTCATAACTTCCTTCTAGCATGTATTTAGCAGCAGGCTCCTGTTAGCCACTTGGTTTTCATAACATTGTAATATATACCTGTTTTTATATAGCTGCAAAGCTATACATGCTGGGCCTGAATCTCATTTATCCTGAGACTGCTTTGCCATGCACCACTCTAATAATGTTACTGCTGCTTGCTAGAGCAAATAAAATGTAAATAAGATTTGGCCTCACCTGTATAGGGAACAGTGATTTCATTTAAACTCCCACTTATCCAAAAGTACTTTGTCTCCACCAGCCGAACGGGGGACAATTGTATTCTTCCCCTGTGTTGCAAAAATCTATTTGTATTAAAGCAGAGTTCCCAATTCCCATGGTGTGATCATGAGTCTGAATATATTTCATGTCTTTCTTAAAGCCTGAGCTGCTGGAGTCATGGGAATCTCAGCTTTCATGTGGAAAAACAAAGTGAGCATCTAGTCCTGATGGTGGCAGAGAAAAGCTTGAAAACCTGATGCAAGTGAACCCTAAACCGGAAGGGAAATAAAGCACTCAAAATATTATCTTTAAAATCAATCTTATACTTTTTTAGCCAGTCTCATGATTTTGAGGGGTCTGACTCAGGATTTTTGAACATTTGGGGATGGCAATATTGTAAAATTTTGGCTGTCCCAACATACATTTTTTTACAATGGAGATTTACTTGCATGGGAAATAGTATGCTGGTTTTTAAGCTTATTTTATACCCTAAGCCATCCCCCAAATCTTTGCTACTCTGAATTTGTTTCCCCTAAGCCCCTAATACAGGCTAGGGACCTAGTGGAATATTCAAGTTGTTTACTATTTCTCCCCCATCCCCCCAGCAGCCCGCCATCTGTTTTGTTATGTGATGCAATTGATTGTCTTGCCTGTTGTTATTAAAACTAAAATTGGGTCAAGGACGCAGTGATCAGAGGTAGGATAGGCTAGAGTTTGAGAACTCGGTTTGAAGCTGAATCACAGGTAGAGTTTTGGTTCAGATTCAATAAAGCTGAGGTCTTATGATCTAGTCTGGTGAGATTTAAATCTCATTATTATAATTATTATTTTATTATTATCTATTTATTTTCCATAGTACATAGGGATCCTAGTGAGGGTCAAGGCCCCGTTGTAATAGGTGCTGTATAGATGTATACAAAGGGTATTATTACAACTGCAGCTGGGATTTGTAATTCCTAGCTTTGAAGGAGCTGTGTGACTGTGGCAGCTGGGGCTAGCTGTCCAAGTACAATCCGGTCCAAGATGCGTATTTGGGCTGGCACGAGCGGCCATGCATGCCCTTGCAGCCACACCTCTGTTTTTAGCATGCTAGCTCGATTGGAGTTAGCATATGTATGTCTACCCGAACTGGGAACTACGTTTGTAGCTCCCAGCGTATCATACCCAGAGATGCAGCGCCTGCTCTGAAAAGCTTACTGTGAAATATCAAGGGTAGCAGGGAGAGGGATACAATCAAATACATACATAGGTAGCCAATGTACTTTTGTAATTTTAAAAAATGGTTGTAAATAGGTAAAATAAGTGCCATCTAGTCGCTTCTGTGCCTCACCTCCAGCCATTTTGATGGACTGATTTCTTCTAGGCATTACGCCGGAGGTTGTACATAATGGATCTTAAAAGTATTGTAAAATCTTCTACTTAGACAACAGTGTGGTCCATTATCTGTTCACGGATCCCACGTAAGCAGAAATTTAACATAAAAAGTTGACAAAGAACAACGGTAACAGAAGTGAACTTCTTCTGTCACAAAATCCTATGAGCTCTAACTCCAAACCATGGCTGAAGTCTTGCAAAAAGATCCAATTGCATGGACCTTTACTCCCAGGGGACTTCCAATGAGCGTAAGAGTCCACAGGGGGAATCTCTTTGCAGGAATGGACCCATGATATCACAATTCTGGGGCCACTGAACATGGCTAGGAGAGCAAGAAAAGTTTAGCAACTCTGAAGAAAGAGAAGTGTCAATAGACAGGATGTACTGAAGAGGAATGACAGAAAATGGATTGGAGACCAGTCTGGTGGGGCCAACTGCATGATATTAATGAATAGTTGAAATTGTAGCCTTTGTAGGAGCTAAATGTTCACGCCTGTCACAGGTAGGAAAGCCTGGCAATTCGGGTGACCAGATGTCCTGATTTTATAGGGACAGTCCCGATTTTTGGGTCTTTTTCTTATATAGGCTCCTATTACCGCCCGTCTCGTCCCGATTTTTCACACTTGCTACCTGGTCAACCTATTGGCAATTCGTAAGCAACTCCTCCAACATTGAACAAAATGAGTCTGGGAGAATAAGAGCATTGAAAGACAAAAACAGATCAGAGCTTTAAAATCTGGTAAAGCAATCCTAGCCCCTTCTTTGATTAATTCATCAAGTAAAGTTAAATCTTGCTGTTGTTTTAAAGTTACCGGTAACTGCTTCTCCTGTCTAACAGTAGGTCTGCAGTTCTTTAACTGGACTGTATTTAGCAATTATTATACAAAATTTTTCCCAAGAGTTCTCCTTTCATTTAGTTAATTAATTTCTCTCTGGGTGCTGATTGACTTCAGTCGCTAAAATAAATGCAATAAGTGGACATGCACTTTTAGCTGGCAGGGAATTATTAGACTAAATCTGACCTGTAGCTTACTTGAAGAGAGAAATTTTGCCAAATAGACATCTGTCATATGAAACATTAGAGTGGTTTAGACAAAATAACAGACTCTACTCAATTTAGAATTTTCTTTATGAAAAACAAACCTCGAGGCAGTGTTTTAAGGCATAATAGAAAAAAGTACATTAAATAAACTGATTTGTCTTTTCAGAAAGACAAATGTAAGAAATCAGTTTATTAATTTTGGAAACCCAATTCTTCAAAACATCGAATGCTGTAGACAGTGGGCATAGGGACCCTTTAGTCAGATTTGTGGACACAGGGGTCTCTTCTTGCAGAGTTCTTTGCAGGAACAGTGCCTTAGAGATTATCTCCTGCAGAGTCCAATCAGAAATTAGGAGACCAACATTTTGCAGTACTCATCTCACAAACTCTAATTGTGGCCATCAGATCCTTCTTTCTATGTCTAGATGATAGTTAGGTAGAGCTGGCTGAGAAAATGTTGAGTTTTTTTAAAATTTCAGTGGATAAATGGGACACATTTTGTGCAAAAATTTTTGCAAGAAGTTTGTCCTTTTTCTGAACCAACTTGATGGCCAACTCTGATGATTTAGGGTGGATGCCACTGAGTTTGTGGGGTCACATCCTGGCAAAAACTCCTACTGATTTAACTGGGGCCAGGATTTCACCCACAGTGTCCACCTCAGGAGGAAAGGGTTGCATGACGTTATTTGTCAGCAAGTTAGCCACTGGAAGGAGACATACAAGACCATGAACCAGATCCATCAAATGGTTGTCAGGAAGATTTTTGTTGTTTGCCCTACTCTGTATTTGTAGCAATGCATTCTAATTCTTTTCAACAAGTAGTTTTGGGGCCTGCTATCCATGCACCACACCTGTCTAAGGTCTGATCCTCAGGAGGGATAAAGTGACTTCTGTGGAGCTACACCTGTTTACCCCAGCTGCAAATCTGGTCATATATGTATAGATATAAAGCATACATGGGAGTACGGTGTGGTAATAAGGTTTTACCAGCATGTATGTGAGATGGATGCATTATTCACAAGCTGTGCAGGAGAAACTTCAACAACCAACATAAAGAGTGAAAAACAAATCCGATGTTAAAAAATTCTTACAGGTTTAATGATCTAGGCTAAAATTTTCAATAGGAGTTAAGTGCCCTAACTCCCTTAGGGTATCTCTACATTGCATTGTAAGCCTAGGGATTGAATCAGGCTCAAACCTAGCCCCCCTTCTGTCTACACACAAATTGTGCTAACCCAGGGCCTGGACTCTGGATTCCAGGACCCCATAGGAACGAAGGTTCTGAGCGTGAGTCAAGCCAGAATCCAGTGTTAAAGCCCTGTTGTTTTTCAGTGTAGATGCAGCCCGAGTGAACTCGTGCTCAGGGAGTCCACCAAAGTATACCACAATTCCATGAGGCGACTTTCTGTGTCCTCTGGATAGTCAACTTTGGTAGACAGTTGAGTTTTCCCACACTGCACCATGAACAAAAGGCTAGAGGAGCTATATTTTGGGAGGGCGCTAGGCAGTTTGGGATATGGGTGGTTGGACTTGGGCCTGCATAATGAAGTGTAGAGGCTGGAGCCCTAGATTGGAACAACAATTCCTAACTTAGGTTTATAAATATTAACAAACCCAGGATCTGCTGCTAGCCCTGGGCTTACATTGCAGTGTATGCATACTATTAGGCTCTTCTGAAATTCCAGTCCTATTAGTTATATAGATAAGGATATTTCTAAAAAAAATGACATGATTTTAACCTGAGATTGTCCCTTGTGCATACTGCATTGTATACAACAGAAAATTCAAATAAACAACAATTTACAAAACACACAAGAACCAGGAACCTGATCACGCTCTTAGAAAAATCAGTGGCAAAATTACTTGAGAGAGAGCATGCCTGAGTGCGCGTGCGCGCGCACACACCCACAGACACACACAGTGTACATTTGTGTCTCTGATCATACAAAAGGTTTTATTAGCATGAGGGAAGGCAACATTATTCGCAGATATATTTAACTTCATGGTTGTCACTGATCTGCACAACTCAGAGCTTTGTGGTGAAGAACCTTCACCACAGATTCTTCTGCTCGAAAATACCAGGCCTCTTCCTCTGAGCTAAAGGAAAATCTTCATTTCCTGTCAGTAGTACAGGGCCTATGAGACACAGTTTAAACCATTCTGATTTAATCTAGAAGAGCATGGTGATGCATGTACGCATTAGTTAGTCCATTATGTTTCTGAAGCTGGATACAGACTGCTAAGGTCAGGGAAGAAAATTCATTGGCGTGGAGACATACTTTTCTACCTCACCCCACTTTAAGTCTCTCTGTACGGGCCTCATCCTGTAAAATGAGAAGAGAAACTTCCAAAGCCTGAGTTTTTCCTAAACTGTTTATTTTTTAGTATGAATATTTTCTTGGTGCCACAGAACTTTTGGTTTCATAAATCACTCTCGAATTCCACAGGTGCTGAGCAGCTTTGGCCTTATGCCGGGGCCTTTGAGGTCTGAGCCCTTGTAGTTTGAGAATGAACCTGGTCAGACAAAATGAAAGTGGCCCCCTATTCCTTCCCACCCGGTTCTTTCTGGCAGTTGAATTCCAGCTCTGCTGCTGACTCATGGAAGCCTGCAGCCCTTCTGCCAGCAGGCACCCACAGAATCAGAAAATCTTTGAGGCAAATAAAGCCTCCTGCGTTTGTGAAATCACCATTTTTTGGCATGGAAAGATAGCAGCATCCTGATATAATTGCGTTTCTGAGGTTGGAAACCCTACGATGTGTTTCAACAGATGTTAAGAGATGTGACAAATGTTTAAACCCAAGATGAATGGGAAGACTGTTTAAACCGTTATTTATGTAAATACTGAAATTTAAGCCTAAAGAAATCAGGTTTTATGTCCCAATAAATAAAATGTGAGGAAAGGGAATAACTGAGCAGCCTGCATTTTCACGCGTCTCCTTCTGTTCACGCTGGCTCTGCTCTGTGTCTGTCTATAGCTAGGCGTGGAACCTCTTTTCTCTTGATCCTAATAATGGCTCCCATTCAGGATGAGTGCCTAAATACTTGCTTTGTTTTAAGCACATGCTTATGTCCCCTTGAAGTAATGGCACTTAGGCACATGTTAAACACCTGTGTGTTTTTCTGAATTGGGAACAGCCAGTGTTTCAGAGAAGCTTTAGTCTTCCTGGTTAAACAATTAGGAAGACATACTTTGGATTTCCTTCAGGATGCTTGGATGTAAATCACTCAAAGTCTGAGCCAACTTCATAAGGTCAGCGGGAGCTTTTCCACTGACTTCAGTGGACTTGGGTCTGGCCATCACTGAGCATAGCTGCACCCATGCTGCCCTATACGTGTGCCCCGAGGTCTCTGTGGTCCGCATAGACCACAAGGGCACCTAGCAGAGTAGCTCATTAACTCTGCGTAGTCAAATGTGCTGCCGCTTACTATTTCCCTCCATTTTCCAGCAAGGGCTACAGCAGCTTGTTCAAATGAGCCTTGAGAAGATCACCCCATTTTTTTTTCCCATTCATCATTATACATGTACTCTGATGGCATCTGTAGGAGTTCTGCCAGTGGACCGTTACCCTAGTCCAAAACTTGAGAACCTGAAATGGGAGTAAAAATAAAATGACCTTTGTCCTAATTCTACGTGCCTTTCACGGTTGTGCTAGGACAGCTGCCGTGTAGTTGACATTCCAGTGGGGGCTCCAAAGAGCATCAGGACCTAGCGACATTTCACTGCATAGCTAGATAGCCACAGGGCAGGGCCGGCTCCAGGCACCAGCTTATCAAGCAGGTGCTTGGGGCTGCAACTCCGGAGCAGGGAGGCACTTTCAGGTATTCGGCGGCAATTTGGCAGAGGGTCCCTCACTCCCGCTCGGAGCGAAGGACCTCCTGCTGAATTGCCGCAGATCGCGATTGCAGCTTTTTTTTTTTTTTGGCTGCTTGGGGCTGCAAAACCTCAGGAGCCGGCCCTGCCACAGGGGAGGGCAAAAGGGCACTTTCTAAATGCCCCATAACAGCCACTTGGGCAGCAGTGGGTTGAAGTAAACTTGTATCAGTAGCCATCATTGCCAGCTACCTCATTTTGTACTGACTTCTCAAGCATAATCAATGAGTAATTTTTTTAAAGTGTTGCAATAATGGCTGCTTGGGCCCAATTTTCAAAGTAAAACACCTTCCCTCATTGTATGTCTAGGGTGGGATTTTCAAAGATGTGCAGTGTTTGGTCTAATTCTACTTCCATTGAAGTTAATGGTACAAAGCCCATTGACCCCTGCTGGGAGCAAAGAAAAGCCAACACTGACACTCCTAAAGCCTAGAAAGAAGTATTTTCTTTGTCCTGAACCCTAGCTGTTTCACAGAATCATAGAAATGTAGGGCAGGAAGGGACCTCAAAGTCAAATTCATATTTTGCTTTCACATTTTGCACAGGGACAGTAATCGAGTGTTTATATTGCAAAAATGTGGATATTCAAATCTGTTTGTGAAAAGGTTTAAGTTGATTCTTTTTGTCTGGTTTTCTTTTTGCACTGACCTGCAGTCAAACACAGATGAACATTAAGCAAAGCATACACTTTGCATTTCCACTGGTACAATGGGAGGAAATAGGAACTGTAAGGGTGAAAAAAAGAAAAGGGAAAAAAAAAGCTGCTTCTGGTGGCTGAGTGCCTCTTGGTTTTTACAGTTCATGTGGATCATGATATAATCAGTTGCAATATGGGCATAAAAATTGTCTATTTCCTCCCACATCTGTTCGTTCTAGTCATTTGCTCTGAAAAGGTGACATGCACACCCCAGGATTTTTAATGTATTCTAACTAATGGAAAAAGGTACATACTCTAATCTCTCCTCTTGACTAACGTGCTGCTACTGTTGCCCCTTTTCGACCCAAGCAGCTAGTCAAATATTGGAGTCCTGGGAATGTTCCAGTTAGAAGTAGAAATGGATGGATTCTGGTATTCTTGACACAGTCTTGTTTGTTTACATGTATGTACAAAGTCCTGTGTCCCTGGATGGAGAAGGAACCAAGAACAAAAGTAGCCGTTTCTGAGCTTGCAGCTTTAAGCCTCTTTAGGCAGCAGACCCCAAAGCTTTCTCTCTAGCTTTTCCTGGGTCACACTGTGCTCACAGGGTACTGTGTGGCTTCTTTGCTTTTTGCCTCTGTTTCTCTGGTCTTCTCCACATCTGTGTGTTCTCTCACACACCATTGTGTATTGTGACAAAGCTGTGTCCTCGTCTCCATGGGTTCCACATTTCCTGGCAGATTTTGCTAGCCTCAGACACTCCACACAGCCCTTCTCTCGCTAGAGGCAAGGGTCACAGGTTACTGAGCCATTTTCATCATAAACCAGCAAGGGAGATGAGGAGAAGCAACCCTCCCTGACACAGTCTCTGTTATCTCCCAGTCTCAGTGATTAATCAGGGAGGGGAGGGGGAAACCCAGGCCCACCCTCTACTCCAGGCTCCAGCCCCAGGACCCTAATCGTAGCAGCTATGGTAGCTGACTTTTTGGAAATAGGACATGTACAATTCCCTGGACCACTTTCCCACAGCAGCCCCCACTCAATATCTCCTTCACAGTTATCTCAGGGTCTCCTTCATTGCGCCTGATACGGATTTTGTACTGCTTACTTTCTCCAACAGCACAGCTTCCTCCTACAGCTCCTGACATGCACACCTCACTGACTGACTGGGAGGCTTTTATTAGTTCCCGCCAGCCCTAGATGGCTTCAGGTGTCCCAATCAACCTAGCTGTTTCCACTGCTTTCTAGAAGGATCTTAATTGGCCCCAGGTGTCTTGATTAACCTGGAGCAACTGCCATTTGGTTACCAAGGTACCAGGGATTTGTTTAGCCTGGGGCTAACATACCTGTTCCTCACTGCTTTACTATAGCCATCTGGCCTTGGCCTGTCACAGTATGCGCACACACCTGGTCACAATACCCAATGGAACCCCCTGCCCGCATGGTGCTCGTTTCTGGGCAGAGTGTAACACTGCAATTAAACACCCACAGCTAGCCCATGTCAGCTGATTCGGGCACGTGGTGCTTGAGCTATGGGGCTGTGAAATTGTGGTGTAGACATTTTGGGTTTGGGCTGGAACCTAAGCTACGGGACCCTGCATGGGGGAGAGTCCCAGAGCCCAGGCTCCAGCCCAAGCCCAAACGTCTACACCGCAGTTTTACAGCCCCACAACTTGAGCCCCATGATCCCAAGTAAGCTGACACAGGCTAGTGAAGACATACGGCTACCACTCTGAAGGTCTATTAGGGTGTTGGTCTGTATCAGCAAAAGTAATGAGGCTTCCTTGTGGCACCTTGGAGACTAACTTGTTTTAGGTGTGGCCCTTAACTATCTCTTACAACTATGTTGAGTGAAAGATGTAGTCACACATCAGTTTGAACAAGGTTTTAACACAGCCTATAACAAGGTTTTACCCAGCTTGTAACACTACTTTATTATAGGGATGGGAAAGTCTCATAACTTAACCTCCTGTGCGTGAATGTTATGAGTGTGGCTGATAGGAGTTACGGCATTTTTTTTTGCTTAAATCAGGGGTAGGCAACCTATGGCACACGTGCCAAAGGCAGCACACAAGCTGATTTTCAGTGGAACTCACACTGCCCAGGTCCTGGCCACCGGTCGAGTGGCTCTGCATTTTAATTTAATTTTAAATGAAGCTACTTAAATATTTTTAAAACCTTATTTACTTTACATACATCGATAGTTTAGTTATATATTATAAACTTATAGAAAGAGACCTTCTAAAAATATTAAAATGTATTACGGGCATGCGAAACCTTAAATTAGGGTGAATAAATGAAGACTCGGCACACCACTTCTGAAAGGTTGCCAAGCCTTGGCTTAAATACTCAGTAGATCTGGGAGAAATGCACACATTTTGTTTTTTGCCTATTTCATACCCCCCTCGAATTTTGATAAAATCGATATTTTCATTTCAGATCCATGCAGAATTGTTTATATATTTGGAGTAAAAAGCCATCAAGATTTGGGGGGTGAGAGAAGCTAATTCCTATTTAGAAATAAGCCAATGTTTGCTTTAAAAGGAGCTCATTTTTCACTAGATATTGCCATTGTTTTTGCTGAATAAATTTGCTAACCTTAGCAAAATTATCCATTTTCAAATTTGGAATGAAATGTGACAAATTTTGATTTTTTTTGAGTGGTTTTCAATTTTGTTATTAATATTTCACCTCTCTAATTCATGGTATTAATATAACTGCTGTGTTTTAATACAGTATGTTGGATATCAATAATTAATCTCTGACTGACTCTTTATGTATCAACATGCAAGATTGTTAGATTAGCATTGATGTTTTACATCTTGCCGTTCTGTAGTTTAATATGCAGTTGTTCAACTATATATTCTTACCTATATTTCCCATTTAAAGGCTAATAAATAGCTGACTGTATACTGCGTGGCATATACACATTCACAAGGTCGTTTGTGATTAACCACATAAGAATAACATTAGGAACCATAAAGAACATTTTTGATTTTTTGCAGTGCATTAATTAGCATGTTGTTCACTGGAGTTGGTGGGCAGGGATAATCTTACTCTGTAGAGTCACTTGTATATGGTTTTCCTGACGTGGTTGCAGCTAACACCCCTATCTGGGGAAAGATTCCTGCAGCCAGATCCGTAAATGGTGTAGCTCCATTTAAGTCAGTGGAGTAATGCCAGTTCACCCCAGCTAAGTAAGCTTTCTAGCCCAGAGTTTCTAAGGTTAGGCCAGTTGAGAGCTAGGAAGATTGTTTAGTTTGCTGAGGTGTCATAAGTTAAGGAAATTTTCTCACATTATCATCATTGCTTTCCACTCTCATTGTTGGCTATAGCCATGGTAAATGGCAGAGGCAGCTCTCTAGTTACCATTGAAGGCGGATGTTTATGGAGAGCAGCGAAGGAGAAAGATTTTATCCAGCCATCAGTTGCCCTGGTGCCCCAGCATTAGAACTGTGCTTGCTGTGGATTTTGAGTGAGAGTTAGAACTCTTTGGAGTATAATAGAGATGAGGTGCCTGAGGGAATGTGATGTGTCTACAGGTTGAGGCTTCTGACTGGGCTACTACACTGCTTCTCAGCACTGCCTGCCACTGGGTAGCATCCAGGCAGCGCAAGCGGCCGGTGGCTTCGCAGATTGCAGCATATCTTGCCCTCTTGGCATGAAAGTGGTCTGTAGAAGGAAGAAGCTTTGCAGATGACAAATGGAACTGAGAGGCCTCCCAGAACTGAAGTGGAATAAAGCTCGTTAAGCACTGGAATAAATTGCCTAGGGAGGTGGTGGAATCTCCATCATTTGGGGTTTTTAAGAGCAGGTTGGACAAACATCTGTCAGGGATGGTCTAGATAATACTTGGTCCTGCCTTGAATGCAGGGGACTGGACTAGATGACCTCTCAAGGTCCCTTCCTGATCTATGATTCTAAGAAAGCCTGTGCTCACAGGCCTGAGGGACTCTTGCCACCTCAAAGGATGGAAAAATCCCTCAGGGGAAGGTGCAGTTTAATTTAGGTAATCAACATATGACAAACAGGCAAGGCTGTGAGAGAGCTGCCACAGAGAGTTTAATAGTGTCAGCCAAAGTGGGCTTTTCACAGCAATGCCTCCGATTGCATGATTAAAACAAAAGGATTGGGCCATAATCAGAATTAGAAACCCATCAAGGAGTGTCCTGAATTCCTTGGGAGTGGGAGGGTGAGGAGAGGGGAAGTCTGGTAATTAACTGCCAAAGAGTGATGGAATTTTTCCACCCTGGCTGTCACAATTGCTGTTGTAAATCATTTGTTATGGTTTATAATGGTGTAATCCTGGAGAAATTGTTCATAACTGCAATTCAATGCTTGTTTTTAGTGCATTAACCACCCTGAGCTCTGCCTCAGACCATTAACTAACAAAAACTAGCTATAAACTCCTAACAACTTGTGTCTCGGCATTTATTCCTGTCCCATTTAAACAATTTCCCTTCCCCCCCGCCCAGCACTGAGGCTTAAGGCGCACTGCAGCAGGCTGTCCCTCAGCCTCCCCTTCTCTGATACCAGACAAAAGCAGGCAGGGCCGGCTCCAGGCACCAGCTGAGCAAGCAGGTGCTTGGGGCAGCCAGGGGGAAGGGGCAGCACGTCAGGTTCTTTGGCGGCAATTCGGTGGCGGGTCCCTCTCGGAGGGAAGGACCGGCCGCCGAAGAAGAAACCGACGTGGTGGAGCTGCCGCCGCTCACGATCGCAGCTTTTTTTTTTTTCCTCCCCGCCGCTTGGGGTGGCAAAAACCCCGGAGCCGGCCCTGAAAGCAGGGAAGGCTGAACTTCCCGCCTGGGAAAGCAAAACTGGTCAGTGGG
This sequence comes from Gopherus evgoodei, assembly GCF_007399415.2. Classification (NCBI taxonomy): domain Eukaryota; kingdom Metazoa; phylum Chordata; order Testudines; family Testudinidae; genus Gopherus; species Gopherus evgoodei. Next base: position 96,850,276 of record NC_044330.1, read on the forward strand.
ACGCAGCTCATTGCCTTGATCCAAGCAGCCCCCGAATACACACGCTGTGCACTATTGCTGTTCACCTGTAGTACCTAGAGACCCCAGCGGCGATCGGGGCACCCAAACAGTCAGTCGCAAAGAACTTCCCATCTCAATACCGAAAATACACAGAGGAAACAGAGGAGTGAAATGACTTGCCCAAGGTCACTCGCAAAGCCTGGACTAGGCCATGGATCTCCGACTGGGGGCCTGTGCCCTATCCAGGGGAGCGCACACTCTCCGGCAGCTACCAGGCTAGAAGGAGAGGGGAGGGTCCCAGTCTGTCAGACACACAATCCTGTGTTGGACGCCACGAGGCCACACACAAGCACAGGAGCCACGAGGCCACACACAAGCACATTGGTGAGAGATGGGCACAAGCTTCGAAGTCCAGATGTGGGTTTTGAAGAGGGAACCTACTTGTTTAAGTTCACCAGCAATAACAGCCTGCAGTTGAGCAGCTTTGTCTTCACCTTGCACTTATGAGGAGTGAGTGGGTGGCTGCCTGTTTCCTTTACCGTGCTGTGGGCTCCCTTATACTAGGACCAGTCACTGTCCTTGGAAATGCCATATCAGGTCAAAGGTATATCTCCTTATATTTATTTTAAAACTATCTCATAGAACTGGGAGGGGCCGTGAAAGGTCATTGAGTCCAGCCCCCTGCCTTCACTAGCAGGACCAAGTACTGATTTTGCCCCAATCTCTAAGTGGCCCCCTCAAGGATTGAGCTCACAATCCTGGGTTTAGCAGGCCAATGCTCTAGCCACTAAGCTATCCCTCCCTCTATACAGTTGGTGTATGACTCCAAGTGTATGGTAAAAGTTCAGCAGTGAGGCAGCTGTTGCTCTGCCTTTCACAAGCTCCTCTTGCCTCAGTTTAGCTGGGACAGATGGAGCGGTTGGACCCAGAAACAAGGGGAAGCAAATGAGCGCTTGGTGCCAAGAAAGACATGTGGGATGGGAGCTGCAAGGGGCTGACTTGAGCCAAAGTAAATCATCAGTGAGAGGGAAAGAGGAGATGGAAGCCAGAATCAGTCATGAGACACTTGCATCCTAGAGCCCTTGGCTCAGATTCTCTGTTCCAAACCAGGTGGAGATGCCCATGCGCAGTGGAACTCTCCATTTGTGTAGAACTGGAGGAGCAGAGCTGGAGTAGCCACCTTCTGCACCAGCTGCACTCCCCTTCCCTCCCCCGGCATAGGGTGTGTAAAGGCGCATGTTGGGATTGCGTGTGCCAAAGCTGAGCTCCACTGTGTCTGATGCACTGGCATAAGGGACCATACTCTACCAGCATCAATTAGATCAGGAATTCTGCTGGGGCCAGGTGGCTGTGAGCATCCATCCCTGCTCTGCAAGTGCAGCTTGAATGTAACTGAGAATCGGGACCTCCACTTGTAATTGCTGCCTGGTCCACACAGGAGAACCTTTGACTTGCTCCTGATATGGAGCAGCATTTGCAGTAATTGTTCTAACCAAATGAATCTCATTGTAAATCCATGAAATTGCTGCAAAGCCTTTTGTCCAGCTCATAGCCTGACCACTATTGACTTCTCCATATGCATGTACAATGTGTCTGACACTTTAGGGGATGCAGATTAAGGGCTCCTCTAGCTAAGTTAATTGAGAAGATAAATACATGGGCTAATCTATTCCCATTCTCTGCCCTCCTGTGTGAATACCCAGCTGGAGCACACAAAAACCAGATCTCTGGCATGGAGTAGCCTCCACAAATGTAGCTGTGATCAGTGATAAGTAGATTTAGGGGAATGTGTAAACTGACTTCAGTTTTGTAAACTATTATTACAGTGACTAGTTAAATAGGAAAGTGCAACAAAGCTTTCTTTGGAAACATATTGCAGAAGAATTTTGCTATTTGAGGCCAGATCCAAAGCCTGTTCAAGTCAATGGGAGAATTGCTTTAAGCCCCTGATGCATGAAAATGTTGGAGAGATCTTTACTAGAAAAGTCATCATGTCTGAGCACTGCTAGATGGTCAGGCTATTGCTGAGTTTGCTATTATTTAATGTAGCGTTTGAGGTGAAAACCTGAGTGACTCTCACGGGGTGGGGTGGGAGGGCACTGCTGGATAATTTCTGTCTTCTCAACTGTCATAATAGACTGACAAACTGAGCACACAGATGAAGACTGAAACTTAAACAAACCTCTTATTAACGACATGGAGTCACTCCCTCGCAAACACCTTCAGCCTAATTCTGCTGAGCCCGAAGCGTGAGTTAAAAGACTAGCCTAACACAGGACGCTGCCACCCAAACGCCTCTAGCTCCCTTTGAGCACTCTGCAGAAAAACAGCTTAGAAACTAACAGCTTTTTAGCATCTGTCGTTTATGGGGTGGGGTGGGGTGCGGTGAGGAAGCCCTTTAACCCTTTCCTGCTGTTGGAAGGTGTTTTCAAAGCAATTTCCTTTTTTTAGGGGCCTAATTCCGCTTCTCTTACTCACCGGGGGGACTACTCACATCAGTGAAGTGCCCAGAATTTGACTCTTAAACGACTGGCTTAAGATGTCCCACAGCATAAACACAGTGGCTGATATTACTCAGCAACAAAAGGGTCAAAACAATCAGTGGGTGGCTTTAAGCAAAAAAACAAAAACAACACCTCTTAGAAAACAGATACCAGTTTTGCCTGGCTTACCGAAACAGACCCTTGCGGCTGCTAGAGAAGTAGCAGTGCACAAGAGTTCCCATGAACTGTGGATAACCCCTGAAAGTTATTTGATAAATAAAACACAAAAATAAAAAAAAGTCTTTACTTGGTCTTTACTCAGGAAGGTGGCTTGAGTGAGAACTTCAGGGTGGAGCTGAAGATGTTTAAAACCACTTATAAAGCTTGCCAGGAAAAGAAACTTGCTGCAGCTGAAAAGCCAAGGGAGCAGTGATTTTACTTGTATTATCACTGCCGTTCTGCCAGAAGAGCCAGTAGCCTTTTCTATACATCAAAACAACTTTAGCATGTAACCTCTGGTAAGCCTCACTGCTAAACTGCACACGCATTATGTTAACAGTCCATGAAAATCTACATGCAGGAATTTAACCAGGGTTAATTAGAGTTGCCTAAAACATTTTTAAAGAGCCATCCCTGTGGTAGCATGCTCACCTTATAGTTGAGAAGTTCTGGGTTCAAGTCTCAGGCTGGGACTCTGGCTTGCAGCCAATGCTGACAGCCTGGGGACTGTTATTCATTGGATAAGGGGTTGAAAAGATTTCCCTCGGGCCCCTCTCTGGTAAGTGTCCAAATGGACACTTTAACATTCTTGTTGGCTGTTTAGAATAAAATCTGGGAGAAGTCCAGTGTCCTCTCTGCCGTTCCCGTTGCCTCCCATGACTGAGGTTGTGTGTGTGAGCTACTGTGGAGTGTGTCATGACTGTCATGTTGTCTCTTTAGTCATAGAATCATAGAACTGGAAGGGACCTCGAGAGATTATCTAGTCCAATCCCCTGCACTCAAGGAAGGACTAAGTACTATCTAGACCATCCCTGACAGGTGTTTATCCAACCTGCTCATAAAAATCCCAAAAGATGGAGATTCCACCACCTCCCTAGGCAATTTATTCTAGTGCTTAACCACTCTAACAGTTAAGATATTTTTCCTAACATCCAACCTAAACTGCCCTCGCTGCAATTTAAGCCCATTGTGTCTTGTCCTATCCTCAGAGATGAAGAAGAACAATTTTTCTCCCTTCTCCTTGTAACAACCTTTTATGTACTTGAAAACTGTTATGTCCTCTCTGTCTTCTCTTCTCCCGACTAAACAAATCCATTTTTTTCAGTCTTCCCTCATAGGTCATGTTTTCTAGACTTTTAATAATTTTTGGAGCTCTTCTCTGAACTTTCTTCAATTTGTTCACATCTTTCCTGAAATGTGACACCCAGAACTGGACACAATACTCCAATTGAGGCCTAATCAGCGCGGAGTAGAGAAGAAAAATTACTTCTTGTGTCTTGCTTACAACACTCCTGCTAATGCATCCCAGAATGATGTTTGCTTTTTTTGCAACAGTGTTACACTGGTGACTCATATTTAGCTTGTGATCCCCTATGATCCCTCCCCCCGCGCCCGATTTCTTTCCCCAATACTCCCTCCTAGGCAGTCCTTTCCCATTTTGCATGTGTGGAACTGATTGTTCCTTCCTAAGTGGAGTACTTTGCATTTGTCTTTTATTGAATTTCATTCTATTTACTTCAGACCATTTCTCCATTTTGACTAGATCATTTTGAATTTTAATCCTATCCTCGAAAGCAACCCTTCCCAGCTTGGTATTGTCTGCAAACTTTATAAGTGTACTCTGTATGCCATTATCTAAATCATTGATGAAGATATTGAACAGAACTGATCCCTGCGGGGCCCCACTTGGTATGCCCTTCCAGCATGACTGTGAACCACTGATAACTACTCTCTGGGAACGTTTTTCCAACCAGTTATGCACCTACCTTGTAGTAGCTCCAGCCTATTTGATGGGAAAGGCCTGTTTGTGCATATCTGGATGCGGGTGGTGTAGGCTCATGTGGAAAGTGTATATTTGTCAAATGTGTAATGCTGTCCTATGTCAGGCTTATTACAGAGGTTAGCATGTGCATAGGCTATGCTATGAAAGGAGCCACGTCCCTGCCACGTTAAGAAACTTAGGGTGTAGACCCATTACTCATTTATTTCTGGAAAGCATGTCACAAATCACACCCACAACCCCACATTTCACCACAAATAGCGTTACAGTTAGTGTCTCATGACAAAATTAAAAAACTGTTTCATAAGATGTTTCCAACCTTGCTAAAACATTCTCTCTATTCTGGCCCTCCAGCATTTTAATTGATTGCATTCCACCCAAGTAATTGATCCATGGGGTTTATGTTAACCTTTTCTTACAAATTTTGTGAGGGCTGAGATTATCTCCCCAAATCCAAGCCAAAAAAAAAAAAAGCTTAAGCTCACAGAGAGGATCGGAACAAGAGTGAATCTGCAGGAATGGCTTAAAATTCTTCATTTACTCTCAGCTTTTCTCCTCTCTTCTTGACGTGGAGACAGATTTGACATTTCTGGTTTACAGTGATAAAAGTAAGCAAGTACAGCAGGTCTGAATGGAGTGGAAATAATGCTGGCTGCAAAATAACAGCTATCTTTTATACAAAGGGACAAGTTAATTGGGCAGATGTTCTGATATCAAAGTAAAACACCAAGGCCCCCCCTTCTTAGCTATTCTGTTGAATTGTCTTTACCCCATGCAACGCTATCTTGGTACTAAACTTTCTGTGCTTATAACAAAAGAAACCCTTTTCTTTCCCGCATCTCGATCCTCGATCTAGCTGTGAAACAGCAACGATGAGAATCCTTTTAAATTTTCAAAGGCAAACGACGTGTATCATCCTTTTGCAGCGCACACAGCTGCCCTAAAAGCTGCTGTCACCTAGAGAGGTCAGCTGCCTGCTAGGTACAGTGGCTAAAGACCTGAATTTATCAGCATGTTTAATTCCAGACAGGCTGTGGGGTTAAATCAGGGTGCCAGCATGTCTGGCATTACTGTACTTTGTGGTAGGTCCTCTCACTGTATTGCCAAGACATTCAATGCCTGGAAACATTTGCAAACAATGGCCTCCAACAAAGGAACTGTGGCTGCTAAAAGGAAGCTTACTAACCATGATTGACGTCAGCTGAAATGGATAGTGACCAAAGGCAGGCATCTGTCTAGAGTAGCATTCATCACTAGAGACTCTCTAGTCAGACACGCTGATGGGTGTGTCATGCACATGTTTTGGGTGTGTCTCATTTATCTTCCTCTTAAATTCTGTGCTAAACTAGAATTATAGGATTTTTTTGTTACGCGAAAAAGCTTTGCAGGACCACAAGTGCGCCCACGAGAAGAGAGCACTCACAAATATACAAAAATTCAGCATAGTTTATCTTTTATAAAGGAAAACAGGACTGTGACATACTGACTGATATTAAACAATCATTTTTCTTAATGCAAAATTGCTTAGCCCCCAAAATAATTCTCATATGGAATTTTGAACATATAGGGCCTGATTTTTTTTTTTAAAGGATCAACTCACCTTCTAATTTTACAAGTGTAAACTGCACCGCAAATCAGTGTCCACAGATCATACCAGTTCATGTTGGAATACCTGATTTCCTATGGTTTGCCCTCTGCAGTTAATTGTGGGTACAAAATTGCAGACAATTATTTGCAGGAGAGAAATTGCACTAAAAAAACTGAAGGCTATTTCTGCGAATCTGGCCTGGGGAAAACATAATTGGAACATTTAACCTATATGATGTCAACTCGTGTAATTTGATGCAATCTTCAACTATGAGATTAGTGCTGGTTAGCATGGTAATACACTGTACTTTCCATTGCAATGTGGCCTAGCCATCCTGGTGAACAGAGAAGTGTAAAAGGTGCATTTTAAAGTAAGGCTGTTGCTTGTCTCAGTTTCTAGGTCTCAGTATGCATTACAAAACTCAGAAGGGTTCCCCCATATCAGCAGAGAGCATTATTCTGTAAGTGCAAAACCTCCACAAGCTTTTCAAGTTGATACCTGACCCTTGGTTAACCGCAGTAGCACTGAGAGTTCTAGAGGCTTATTTCACAATATACACCTCTACCTCGATATAATGCTGTCCTCGGGAACCAAAAAATCTTACCGTGTTATAAGTGAAACCGTGTTATATCGAACTTGATTTGATCCGCCGGAATGCGCAGCCCTGCCCCCCTGGAGCGCTGCTTTACCGTGTTATATCTGAATTCGTGTGCTATCGGGTGGTGTTATATCGGGATAGAGGTGTAGAACCGTTGGGGGGCGGGGGATGTCTGAAAGGTAATCCTTGATAACTGTGGAAAAGTTGCCAGACTGACAGCTCTGGACACTGCAGGGTACAACACAGAAAGAAACAGTGCCAGCATCCCCACTCGTTTCACCAATTTGTCTCTGCCCTGACGTGGAGGGACGAAAAGGTCGTTTGGGCTCTATGCTCACTGAATCCTTGACATCTCTGCTGAGATTACTAAGAAATGTTGGTTTGCAGGTTGGAGACACCTGTTTCCTGGGAGCTGTATTGCAACCTACAAACTAACATTGGACACTGAAAACAGGAGTTTCCTATTCTTTACCTTCTACAGTGCTGAATTTCATCCTAATGGTTTTGCATCATGCAGGTGTTATTTTCGTTGATTTAAGACAACTGAATAAGAAAATCTTGCTATGCAAAATCACTGTATTGATGATTAATTGGATTATTTTGCTGGCAAAGATATTTAATCTTGGCTCAACAGGAGGGGATGGACAAGCTGACCTCTTGAGGTCTCTTCCAGCCCTACTTTTCTCTGAGTTGGTGAATATTGTACATATGGTTTGCATACATGTCTGTTTTACCTACAGCATGTCATTTATTTTCACAGGGACGCCATGTTAAAACAGGACAACTAGCAGCAATCAAGGTTATGAATGTTACTGAGGTGAGTGAGCATCTGTGGAAAAAACAGTTGTCTGGATATATGCAAAAAGGACATATAAAACAACCAGCCAGATCACTACAGAGTTAGATAATTTATTGGAGAAGATAATCTGCTTGCATGAGTACTGCTTGCTGGGAACTGGGTTTTTTTTCCTAACATGCTGAGGCTGGTTGTATGAGCAATTTTTTTTGTTTTCAATCATGTTTGTACAATGGGAGCAAAGCAATCAGGGCCAGTGAGTCTGTATATTTTTGCTAGTCTATAATGATGAAGAAAAGAATTTTCTTCCTGCTTATTGCTAGTTGATTATCTGTTTCCAGAGATAGCAAATAGAAGATTTCCTGTAGCTCTGTGCTGCCCCTGCTGTGTTTCATCACATCCTTTCCCCTCACGAGCCAGCTATTCCTCTGTGCAGTACAAAAATCTAGGGCATTGTAGTCACACTGACAGCAAGCAGGAAAGAACATGTTAGAGTTGCAAATATTGCTTTTTTTTTATCAGATAGATGAGAGAAGGAGACAGTTTAATTGGCACAGTCCTTGCTCGCATTTATAAAGTGGTGTCAGAGTTAGAACATAGTGTCACGGAATCTGCTAAGCATTGATTTTTTGTTCCTCCTCTGATCAGTGCAGCTGGTTTTATAGTACAGCAACTTGCCACCTCAAGACAATATTAGCATGAAAGGCCAAAAAACTTTCCCCCCCTAGAGTTTCCTGCAATTCAGTTCTTGCGTATTATGGGTCTGATTCTCGTTTACACTAAAGGACTTTCTACACATGAAAATTAATCCAGAATAAGGTAGGGTGTGCATTTAAAGCAGAATAGCTATATAATCATGCCATGTGTGAACATTCTTATTTTTGACTGTAAATGCCTTTTTCTGGTTTAGTGTAATCCACTTCCAAAGTGGATTAAAATAGTAAAGAAAAAGGCATTCTTATTCCGAAATAGTGGGCCTGGTCTATCGTTAAAACTTGTACTGGCATAGCTATGTCAGTTATGGGTGTAGACTTTTACCAGCCTAACTGACCCAGTATAATCCCTAATGTAGACACATTTATACAGGCATCGCTGTTCTTTCCAATATAGTTTGTGTCTCTTTGGAAACTACTGTAAACTATGGGGACAGAAGCACTTTTTGCTGTCTAACCTGTGCCGCTGTATCATGTAGACATAACCTAAGAAAAGGAGAACTTAAAGCAGGATTAAGTATAGTGTAACTCACACCCACTTTAAGGCCCTTTTACACTGCCAGGGTAGTACAAATTATGAATAAAAACCAGGTTCTATATCTTGATTAAAATATACTTGTGTACATATATAAGGTCAAACTACTAAGGCTTGGTCTTCTGTCTGTGAAGAGGGTACATTTTTGAAACGACTGGACCAATAAAGTGCTCGGACTTTTGCTTCTACTCTGTGGGTACAGGCCTAGCCATCTACATTGTTTCAGAGTAGCAGCCGTGTTAGTCTATATCCGCAAAAAGAACAGGAGTACTTGTGGCACCTTAGAGACTAACAAATTTATTTCAGCATAAGCTTTCGTGGGCTACAGCTCCCTTTTTCGGATGCATAGAATGGAACACACAGACAGAAGATATTTATACATACAGAGAACATGCTGACGATAGCTCATCTCAATTGATTGGACTCTTCCAGGTGGTATGCATATTTCCACCTTTTCATGTTCTCTGTATGTATAATATCTCCTGTCTGTGTGTTCCATTCTATGCATCTGAAGAAGTGAGCTGTAGCCCACGAAAGCTCATGCTGAAATAAATTTGTTCGTCTCTAAGGTGCCACAAGTACTCCTGTTCTTTTTGCATCTATATTGTGTTGTAGAAATGAGTCACCGAAGAGGAATGGTTTTTGGTGAGTGGCAGAGGTTGAATTTGAGTGGGGTGTGAACCCAAATCAGACTCCCAGATCTGAGCATCTCCAGACTTCAAGAAAGAGATCAGCTGGGAAGGGGCTGCCAGAGGCCCAGAGCTGACGCAATGGCACAGAGATGTTGTATGGATAGCTTTTTCCTCCCACTGAACCCCAGGGGATAGAGGTTGTGCCAGTGGCCTGATCCATGGGTAGGGGATAGAGACCACCACAGGAAATACCAATGTGAAAACTCAAGACAAGGAACTTTACAGAGATCTCCTCCCTTGTGCTGCACACCGTTTGATATTCTCCACATTTAAATAACGGCATATTGTGTACACCAGTACACTGTTGGAAACCAAACTCAAATGAAAGATGAGCTAACCCAGAGGCCCAGATTCACTGATTCACATCAATATCTGTTTGCGGTTCTGCAAACGCAAATCAGCCATAATCTTGCTTAATTGACTGGTTAATCCTGATTTACAGCTGCTTTGCATCACCGTAGCAGCACAGAGCAGCTGTAGTATATTGATGGTATCTGACCCACTATTTGGGGGTTGCACAGCTTCTTTACAAGCTGAGGATTTACCAGTAACAGATCTGGTAGGTTTTGGTTTGAATCATCCCACACAAAATTGATTGTGTCTTTTTAAGAATTCTGCAGTGCTTCAAGGCAAAATCTTTAAAGCTGGTGTAACCTGTTCTGGGGTTTTCCCTGGTGCTCTCCCATCTAAGCCCTGCTTAGTATAAGAGCTCTTATGAGTTTGTAGCTTGTTGCAGTAGGACTGCAGGCAGAAGTTTTATTGATCTCAGACTGCCATTTGACAGCTGAAAAGTTTCCAGGGTATTAGGGTGACAGCCTGGTGCTTGGGAGATCAAGTCTGCTCTGCCACAGGCTTCCTGTGTGACATTGGACATGTCACTTATGCCCAGATCCTCAAAGGTATTGAGGTGTCTAATTCCCTTTGATTTCAATAGGAGTTAAATACCCTTAAGGATCTAGGGCAGAGGTTCTCAAACTGGGGATCAGGATCCCTTGGGGGTTGTGAGGTTGTTACATGGGGTGGGGGAGGGTCAGGAGCTGTCAGCCTCCACCTAACCCCTGCTTTGTCTCAAACATTTATAATGGTGTTATAAAATGTGTTTTTAATTTGTAAGGGGAGGTCGCACTCAGAGGCTTTCTATGTGAAAGGGGTTACCAGTACAGAAGTTTGAGAACCACTGATGTAGGCCTTAGTCTCTCTGGGTCTTGATTTTCCATCTTTCAAAAGGGGATAATAGTTCTTCCCTACCTCGCAGGGATGTTGTGAGATTAAGTGAGCTGCTCATATATTACAGGAATAGAGGGGCCATGGAAGTATTTTAGACTGAACTACTTTCATTCTCCAAGAATTCAGTGTAATAAAATTGGTTGCCTGCTAAAGGTTCAGTGTTTCTTGCACAACGTTATGGTCTACCTGGGATTAAGTTATTTTCTGTTCCCTTGGGCTTGAAAAACTGGTTTGAAACATATTAAGTAAAGTCTTGAAAAATATCAAAATGCATCCGCTCTAACATGCTGTATATGCACCACATCTGAGGGCACATTCACAGGGCGGTCAACTTGTAATAGACAATGGGGCATATTTATAATAAAGTGATGTGAAATGAAGAGCTTCCTAGCCCTCCTGGAGAAGCCTCTGTCGTTCTTGTCTTTAGGTTACAGCCTTTGCTTGTTCAAATCTGAGGTCTGTGTTTAGAGCTGAGTAAATCTATTCTCTTTCCAGCATGCGCTGCGAGATTCGGAGCTGCTTTCTTATGATTGCAGCAGGATGCTGTGGTCAGGGTGGGATCATCTGGACATCTGTCAGGAAGTGCTGCAGTGTCATGTAACAGGGAGGGGCGTGGGAGCTTTAAATGACTACATGAGAGCTGAGGGTAATGTGTGCTTCTGTGCCTCTTTACACAGGCTCTGCTTCCTGTTATCTGATCACACCTAGCAAAGTGTTTGCAAAGAGATCAGATTCTTGCTGAATTACTCTCCCTGTGGAGCTGTGTCTATGGAGGGAGCAGCAGGCTGTCCCTGTGAATCCCTTGCTTTCAGTCTTTCCAGTTATCTAAGTGCTATTTATTTAAATGAAAAACTAATATCGGTGCCATAACAGTCGTAAGGGAGTCTCCTAGCAGTGTGGGTATCAGCCTCATCTTGTTTCCTCTTGAGGTTGGAGGTGTGTGCTGCTGCTACCTACCAGATAGGGCCACATTTTCAAAAATAGCCTTTGATCACGAGCCTGTAATTTTGTGCATGCAATCATCTATGCCCAGAAATAACTCGGTTTGTGTGGGGAAACAGCAGTGGCTCCTGCACACCCGGGAGCGACTTTTATTTCTTTGCCAGCAACATTTAGAAGCAGATTTCAAGGCTCTTTGGAAATGTGGCCCATAGCAGTATTAACACGGAGATTAGGACTGGAATCATGAGCGTCTGGATGTATCCAACCACTGAGGCTACTTCCCCCTCCTTCTCCATGACCCCCATCTACTGAAGGGCCTTATATCACCCCTTTTGCTATCGTATCTGAACATCTCATCATCTTTCATATATTTATCCTCACAACACCCCTATTGTCCCCATTTTACAGATGGGAAACAGAGGCACAGAGACATAAGGTGACTGGCCCAGTGTCACACAGGAAGCATACAGCAGAGCAAGGAACTGAAGGAGGTCTCCCAACTCCCAGACCAGCACACTATGCCCAGGACCATCTACCCTGTCTCACCCTCTGATCTTCCACTGACACCTCCTACAACTTTCCAGTAACCAGTTTCATGCAGTATCTCAGCTCCCAAACTGAGACACCCCCGTTTGTCTTTTTACCTTTTGAAGACCGACCTGTTGTGCAATTCGTGCTTCTGTCTCTGTAGGGGCAGAATAGTTTAGATTGCAAGGCTTGTTGCCCAGTCTCAACGGAGCGGCCTGTTGTCTCATCACTAGAACATCTGAGCAGCACAGCACAGTATCTGAGCATCATCAGAGATACTGGAGTCTGGCATAAGGACATCTGAAGGTAGTGTGGAGGTGAAGGAAAATCAGGAATGGCAAGGAGGGTGATTGCAAGGATTCTGGGAAGCTAATAATGGGAAGAGATGAATCTAGGGGTCGTACTAGCTAGTTATAGGAAAAACACGTACTTACTTACATATATGGCCTCCATTACACTTGTGCACTTCACAAACATACATTTATGTACATTCTCAATACCTCAGTTAGGTAGGGAAGGATTAATATATCCATTTTACAGATGGGAAAAGATAGCGACAATGACTTTGCCCAGTGTCTCCCAGGAAGTCTATGACAGAACTCAAATCTCCTAAGCCCCAGATCTGCATGCCCTAATAAGGAGAAGAAGGGCGTGTGGGGATTTCATCACCCCACAAAAGTCTATAACTGGAATAGCTGGGGTATGGGTGAGCATACAATTAATTCTGCCCATCTTTAGTTATAACCACATATCTGTGTGTCTTTCCGAGCCTGCAGAAAACATTTAATACACTTTTTTAAAACAAAACTGGGCTTGCTTAAATACAGCAACCAGCAAACAAACCGGGACACCATAAAAGTTCTGAAGGAAAGAGACAGCAATGAAAAAGAGGCAGGAATGCACAAGCTCAAAGAGAAGAGCTAGCACAAACTTGTGAGTCACTGGGGGATTCTGGGAAACCCATCTAGCTGGGGAGTTCCACAGGCTGAGGCCATAAATGATCATGTCCCTGAGGGAAGAGAAGGTCATAGAGTTTAAGGCCAGAAGGGACCACCAGATAATCTAATCTATCCCAGGGCATTAAACACCACCCAACCACTCTCACCCCAAAACCCACCACCAGAATGAGACCAAAGTATTCCAGCCCCTATGCCCCCTTCCCCCTGGAGACTAAACTATTATGTGCCATTGGCAAAGAACAGCATGGGCTGAGATGCACCAATGCCCAACTCTCCTACAAGGGCAGGGAGTTATGTGAGACATATGCCCAGATGATCCTGGCAAGTGACTTGCACCCCATGCTGCAGAGGAAGGTGATAAAAGCCCCAAAGTTCCTGCCTATCTGACCTGGGGGGTGGTATTCCTTCACCGCCCCATCTTTGCCCAGGATTATTAATTCAGGCATTGAAAATGCTTTTTGCTCTATGTATGTATCTGAACGGATCATTTGAAAGGTCAGGCCGGCTTTATCCTCTGACTTCCCTCTCCACCCACCATTTCCATCCCTATGTCTGTGCTAACTAGAATCTCACAGGGAGGAAAGCTCCTGCTCCCTGCTAGAATCCTTATAAATGCTAGAAAGGAAATTGCAATGGGTAGAGAGGGGCAGGACCTGCTCCCATTAGCCAACAGAGCTGGCCAGTTTCTCACTCCCAGTTGATTGTGGAAGCCTCCCTCCCCTAATGCCACATGGCTCAAGATGATGGCCAGGCATGGAGAGCGAAATATGACCTTCCTGGGCTGTGCAGCAGATGCTCTAGGGCAGTGCTGTAACAAGGGCCAGGCGAGTGAGGCACTTGTCTCGGGCACACAAAGCGGAGGGGCGCAGCTCTGCCACGGTCGGTGGCACTTCAGCAGCAGCTCTACCGCCGCTTCTTCTTCAGCAGCAATTCGGCAGCAGGTCCCTTAGTCCCTCTCGGAGGGAAGGACCTGCCGCTGAATTGCCGCCATCGCCTATTTCGTTCTTCGGTGGCAATTCAGCGGCGGGTCCCTGAGTCCCTCCGAATTGCTGCTGAAGAATGAATGAAGTCATGGCGGCAATTCGGCAGAAGGTCCTTCCCTCCAACAGGGACTCATGGACCCGCCACTGAATTGCCGCCGAAGAGCCTGGAGTCGGCCCTTGCCTCGGGCGCAAAAATTCCTTGTTACGGCTCTGCTCTAGTGTGTGCTGGCTGAGAGCGGCTGTGAGGAATTCGGCTTGAGTCATCTAGAATTCTCTTGGTGGCTGTCCCAGCTCTGCCCAGCTCCTCTTCACCTTCTTTAATTCCACTGGGGCAGCACTTAGGGCACAATCAAGTCCAGAGTTTTCCCTTTCCTCTTCATTGCAAATATAAGACAGATGAAGTGGTTGGGGTACTGTATGCAATTTGAGAGCCATGTGTTAATGGCAGAGCGGCTGTTTTAATACTTCAGAGTTGATTTTGCTTTGAGTGGAGCCTTTTTACACTTCTAGTTTCCTCAAGCTTAAGACAATTATTTTTTCTGCATGTGTGGTCTGGCAAAATTTCTCTTCTGGATTAAAGTCATTGGGTCACCACATGGCCACCACGCGTCTATTGGGAATGGTTTTTTGGTGTTTTATACTAGGCGATGACCCATTTCTAGGACTTCTTGAGAGGTTTTGGCTCCAGCCTATCGCTCCTCCATGTGTCTCACCCCTCCCCACCATACAGCCGCTATAGGACAATATCACTGTTTTTATGAAACATTCGTGCTGACAATTAATGGAATGCTTTAATGGCAAGGCTACTGGAAAATTGTGGGAAAGGGCAGAAAAATGTCCTGCAAGTGCCAGCCATTTTTCTCTTCCAATGGACCTTTTTTTTCATCAGCTACTAAGTGCCAGGATAGTTTGCAACAAAAGGTAAACTAATTATCAGCCTTACTTGGTTCCTTTTAGCCGATGCAGACAGACAGCTCCTTAGCACAGTGCACATATAGCTGCAGTGTTCCAGTAATGGCAAAGCGGGCAGCTAAATGCACATGCACTTAACTTGGAACCAGGTACCATCTCTTGAGGATGCTAATACAGACAGCTGAGTCCATAGAGAAGTCTGCCAATCAGAGACAGAAACATCCCAGCTGGCTAGTTATAAAGGAGCCTGGATTCTCCATTGGATCAGAGATTTCTGTTTGCAAAGAAGAATAATCTCATGGAGGATGCCACTAGATGCTACCAATGACATTATTTCTAATTCATTATAGTGGTGTTATTTATTTATGTTGCGGTCGCACTCCGAAGTCCCAGCCAGAGATCAGAACCCCATTGTGTTAGGCACTGTGCAAACACAGAACAAAAGACGGCCTCTGCCCCAAAGAGTTTAAAAACTAAGTATAAGACAAGAGACAACAGGTAGATACGACAGGCAAACAGGGGAGCACATGGATGCCATACTCCTCAGCATGATAGGCAGTGGTTTCTGCACTCCAGATGCCTGACTGTTGTCCAGTTTTCTGTAAGCAACTCTACACTCTGCTAGACTAACCTAAGATGAGGAGAAAAGAACAGGGTTGTAATCCTGGCTTTGCCTCTGAATTGCTTTGTGGCCTTCAGCAAGTCACTTCCCCTCTCTTGGTTTCAGTTTCCCCAGTAGCAATATGAGGAGGATAATCAATTCCTTGGGGGGGTATCAGGAGGATGGATTAGTTGATTGTATGTATTATGCTTTAAAATGTGTAAAGCCCTATTTAAATATGAAATGTTAGCAGTAATATTTTATTTTGCTTAAATCTGGTTAATTTCTCCATGGAGAAATGACTATATATGTAACCCACTGAGGAGTGAGTTACAGGTCCCCATTTGTTCTAAGTCCACACAGGATACTGGTCTATTACAGCCACAATTAGAGAGATGCGGCTGTTGAGCTCAAGCTGTAACAGCTTGTGATTTAGGTGCCAGGTCAGTCTTAAACAGAAGAATGAAGACCTTGCTCCTGTGATTGTAGGAGGGCCTAGTCCTTGATTTCAAAGAACAGAGGGTTATGAAAACAATGCAATGATGAATACGTTACCACCTTTACTGTGTTCTGCTCTTGCTACAGAACGAGGAGGAAGAAATCAAACTGGAAATAAATATGTTAAAGAAATATTCTCATCACCGGAATATTGCGACGTATTATGGAGCATTTGTAAAGCAGAGCCCTGCAGGCCAGGATGATCAGCTCTGGGTAAGGGTTGAATCCCTTCTGTGTTCATCAGATTTCCCTGGGAGAGCAAATCTTCATTGAGAGCTCCAGTGTGCTTAGCCCTGAGGCTAACTCAGTGATCCAGATTTTGCTTTGAGGACCACTCTGCAAGAGACTGACTTTCTGCCTGCCTATCTGCCCCACTTATGATTGAGAAGTGAATTGGAGAAGGAACACAAGTGGGGCTTGGTACATTTTATGGTGACATGGTATCTGTAAGACTCTGAGATAGTCAAAACACAAAATAGTTTTGTAGATAAATCGCCTTTTTTCCAAAACACAGAATTCCTTTTTTCCCCCTATGAAAATGTAAATTGAAAAACCATGTGTTTGGTTTTCCTAATTTTGATTTCATTTGTTCCTTTTAGGTCTTTCCTTCCTTTTCTTTCTTTTTTTTTCCTCCCCCTTTTTCCGGTGGCAAAATGGAAACAGCAAAAAATGGGAGAGGAAGGAAAAATCAACACCAGAAAATTCAGTAAAAATATTTGTGATCATTTTTTCAAAATCAGTTCTTTCTGAAAAATGTGAAACAAAAACATTTTCTGAATGTTCTCAAAATTCTCCCTCGCCTCGCAATTGGCTCTAGTAAGGAAAGACATGCCCACAGTGAGAGGCATTGCTGGATTGTTTTACACCAGCAACAAAGTGAAATGAAAATTTACTCCACTTGCAATCCTCGGAGGTTGGAGGTAGCACCATCTGTGTAAGACCAGAATTTGCACAGTGTTTTTAAATGGGGGTTGTGTTAAGGATATATACTATGTTTGCCTCTCTGCAGTTGGTGATGGAATATTGTGGAGCTGGCTCTGTAACAGATTTGGTAAAGAAGACAAAAGGTAACTGTTTCAAGGAGGACTGGATTGCTTATATCTGCAGAGAGGTTCTCAGGGTGAGTCTTGCTAATAGAGTTTGCTTGTTGTCACTTGACAATGTGAAGAGTTTCCTGTAATAACTACAAGATTTGGCACCAGGGCTGCTTTATTGTCAAAAAAGGAGGATGTCCCAAGTTACTTCCTGGGCCCAATCTTCATTCTTTGCTATTTATTTCTCCTGGACAGTACAGACACCAAACCAATTTCTCATTGTTTTTTGTGAAACACAGACAAACCTGGTAGCAAGGGTTACATAGCAAGCCAGGCTGAAAAGATCCAAGCCCATTAGCGAGATACTGATCTATCATCATCACCATGGAGTTCTAACCATTTTTAAACAACAGTAAGATAAACACATATTATGGGAACTGCCATTCAAATGACATATGTTAAAATAGTGCATTAAGGCTTCAAAGGTCTAAAGTCTTTTATTTGTATAGGGACAGAGATGGGTGGTCTGTCTGGCAGAACATCAAATAGCCCATTTGGATTTGGGACTGGACTGCAGATTTGAATAGATACCAAATCCATGAGTCACTGGGGACATCTGTTCTCCTGTTGGGAATTACTCTTTCCCGCAAATGGAGTAGCTGTACTGATCACCTGGAAATTTTGTTGTTGGGGACTTCTGCCATGACCCACCACGGTCTGCATTCTGCCTCCATATGGGGACACGAACGGCCACATTTTCAGTGGAGGCGTAAAAATCTCCCATCTGTCCCTGGCAAACGGGTAACTGACTGAGACGGGCAGGTACGCGGTTACTCACTGTTCCAGTGCAAAGGTGGGTTAATTTTTTTGGACACATGCTGTTCTACTTGCACCACCATGCTATCCCCATTAGAAAATTTGGTTTTACAAGCCTCCTTTTAATTTAAATACTGCAACTTAAGATGATAAATACACAGTAGTGTAGGACAAAAGGGAAGGGCTACGCCCATCTCTCTGTGAAAACTGACGAAGAGCGTGTGTGGAGAGTGACCTGTCAGCAAGGAAATTGTGGACGAAAGTTGGATTTTGTTAGAAGCTGTTTGTGTTTCTAGTCACTCATATTAGAGAGGGCAAACATTTTTGGTGGGCCTTGTGCTTCTCGTTTGCATCAGTTCAATATACAATATTCCATTATTTCTAGCCTCGTTTAACTAATGTTTTGAAACTAAAATAGTCTCGGATGGAGATGTGATCACCAGTGACAGAAGTCTGTGGGAATCTGGCTCGATACAGGATTTAATCCATTGCGATCAGTCTTTTGTTCTCTGTGTACTCCATACACAGCACTCTGCGCACTGTGCAAACACTTTGCTGTTCACACCCCAGTTTCTTCTTTAGTGTGCCTTTAACATGTACTGTAAATGGGCATCCCTCTGATTCTGAAATTACAGTGTGCAATTCTGGGGCCTCTTTCTCCTCGTACTTGTCATTAGAGATGGTCTCTTGCTGTCAGACCCGTGGGAGTGAGAAGAAAATCAAACCCATTGTTGCTTTCTTCTCTTATTGCTAAATGAACGTGTTGCTGCCAATCGCTGCTAAAGAATTTTAGATTAGTACATTTTAGTCCCTTTTCTCCATTAATATAGCCAGAACAAAGCAAAAGAACTTCATAGGACAAAATTCCAAATCTATGAAACTGATTAAAAAAAAAAAAAAAAGCTAGAACCATGTGGTTTTCTTGCAGGGTTTGGCACATCTTCATTTGAATCACGTTATCCACCGAGATATTAAAGGACAGAACGTTCTCTTAACAGAAAATGCAGAAGTAAAACTAGGTAAGTTTCTCTCAATTTTCTCTAGAACCCTCTTAGTTAAAGATATGCTGAGGTTTCCATGTTAAACTGAAAAGGATATCTAATAACCCAAGAGTGAAAAATAGATTAAATATAGTGTAAAGACTTACATTTATATGGTGCCTTTCATACAGAAGGATCCCAAAGGTCTTTATAAGCTCTGTGCATGGGAATTGCTCTCCTCATCTGAAATACAACCATCCCAATAGAGTCAAACTCAGAACCTGTTTAATAGCCCACATCAACACTACATTATGCGTAAGTACCAAATTCAGAATGTAGGAAATTATCCTTGTCATGTCCTTTCTGCCCAGACAAGTTGGCAGAGGTAATATCTGCTACTGTACCAGCTTCTGTTGGTGAGAGAGGCAAGCTTTTAAGCTTACATAGAGCTCTTCTTTGGCCAACACAGTTTAGAAAAATCAGTTTTGAGCAATAAATTCCAGTAAGCCGTTTTTTCTACTAGAAGTGGGTTAGGAGATTTTAATGAAACTGATAGTCAGTGCTGAGGCCGTGACACATACTTCACCCTGTCTAAAGGTCACCATGAAGTTATGTATAAAGAGTTTCCACCCAAGGGTATTTGAGAGCCCTCTCATTTCCACTTCCAAGTGGTATGTCGCGGTGTGCAGACTATTGACAACTTTTAGCTCTGTGAAAACAAACAATGTCAATAGCTCAAAAGCAAATGTGAACAGTTAGGTGTTTGGTTTGTTGAAGGGACATCACAGGGAATATCAGACCATTTTTAAAGAGAGTGTATCAAGAATGGTGCTTTTCTCATGTAGGATTTTTCTTTTGTTTTCTGTTTCATTGTTTCAGGCGTTCAAAAATTAAAATAAAAATTATTCTATGTAGATACTGGGTGAGATCCTCAGTAAATGTAAAGCAGCATAGCTCTGATCTATGTGGTGAAATCCTAGCTCCACTGAAGTCAGTGGGAGTTTTACCCCAGGATTTCAGAGTCTTTTTTCCATTTGGCAAATTCTCCTGCTGTACTTCTTGAAATTAACAAGGCCTTTTTTTGTGTTTGTTTTTTGTTTTGTTTGGCTGCTAACAACATAACTGATGTCTTTCACCTATTAAAAAAAATAAAGCAAGTACTCTGTATTTTATGTGAGTAGACAGTAATGAAACATTTCTATAAAGTACAAAAGTAAAACTAAAATATTTCCAGAGAAATTTAGCTCAGCCATGTCTAAAAGCCAAGAAGCTGGAAAATTCAGACTTCAGAGATCCAATGTCATTCAACCTTGTTAATGGGTTTTATATAAAAGACTAACATTTCACATCCAAAATACAGAATGCATGATGCTTCAAAGAATAGACACCCATCCATTATTAGATAAGCTTACACAATTCAGTGCTACAATAATTTCATGTTGCAGTATGGCTCTCTGAGGTCTGTTTATCAGTAGATGTACCAGAAGTTGCATGCAAATAATTTGCTTTGTTGGAGTCAAGCATGAAAATCTGCTCATTGATGCCATGGGTAATAATAGGGTTGTACCCTTCCTAATCTCTTTTTCCTCTGCTGTTTACACTAATTGGATACTACTGTAGCTACTCGATGAGTAACACTCAACTTTATTTATTTATACCTTTTTCCCAATTGATCTGATATTGTGCAGAGATGTTTTTTTTAATTAATACAAACACATAGTTACTGAATGTGGGTCCTATTTATTATCTGAGCAATGATGTTTGACAATACAACTAAAAAATCATATTGAGATGCCACTGCCCGTTAGCCTAAAAGAGCACAGCATAACTTAGTCCTCTTAATGCCCTTAACAGATGGACAAAACAGTGCACTCCCCGAGCATATTCTGAGATAGGAGTGCAGCAAAAAAAGGTCTGTGAAACCATTCAGAACAAAGCAATCCATTTCCTCACTAATATGCTGACCCTATCCAACTTTAACCACTAGCAGTAATACTAGACATCTCCCAGTCACACTTTTAACACTTATTTGTAGGTTTTTGTTTTAGATTAAAATACCATTTGAAAACCTTAAACCCCCACCCACCACCTCCAAAGTAGTGCTTAATCCAAGTATATATTATATTCCATAGAGATCAATGAAAAGCACTGTGTAAGAGTTAGGTATTACTATTATCATGGGAGTACATTCCTACAGTAGCCATTCTGCCAGACTTAGCATGGATCGTGTTAATTTTAAATTTTCCCTTTGGATTGTCTGATATAAATAGCAGAAAGTGGCTAATTCCCAGCATCTCTGCAGTAGGCTCCATTGGAAACCCTGTATTATAGGAGCTCAAATCTGCTATGCATTGCAACCCTAGAATTTGCTTTCCAAGCAAAGGCAATAACGTATCAAACATTTTGTCCTATGAATTCAGCACTTGGCTCATTACTTTACGCTTGCTTAATTCTGCAGTGGATTTTGGGGTAAGCGCTCAACTGGATAGGACGATTGGGAGAAGAAATACATTCATTGGAACTCCCTATTGGATGGCGCCCGAGGTCATAGCTTGCGAGGAGAACCAAGACTCAACGTACGATTACAGAGTGAGTGATGTTAGGAATTTAGAATCAATAGTAAAGTAAACACGCTTTTGCTATTGACATCCTTTACAATAGTTAACCGAAAGAATTGAAAAAAGGCGTCACCCTCCCTTAAAACCACAGTCATGCAAAGAGCTGTATTTTGAATATGCGGTTTGTGACCAAAAAAAAAAGAGGAGTTTCAATATGAATTTATTTTCTTTGTGAACCGTTAACGTACAAAATGAAATACAAAGATGTTTAGAATGAAATGTACGAAAGTATCGCTTATTCTCTGAAAAGAAGACACAATATCTGGAGACGGCTAGGGTGAAAAGGCCTGAAAAAAGTGGCTAAGAAGCAGTATATCATTAGCATGGCTTCTTTCCTCTGTGGTAGCGAATTATTTTCCCTTATGCTTATTGCACAATCCCCTGGGTAAATTTACAATAATATCACATGTATAATTATTAGCTTAGAACAACAAAAGACTCCTCACTCCAGAAAAGATCACTAACCATTCCCCACAATCACGCTCTCAAGAGAAAGTCTGAATGAATATATGAGTCTTGTCCTTATGACTATATCTGGACTGTTTCCTTGGTGAGATACTCTCTCAACTCATTCTTGTCACTGTATAACCATGAACCAAATATCCTCCTCACTGACACCAAAGAAATAGAGTATTTGTTATTCTCCTGAGGCCATCTGGGCACACTGTAATTTGGATACCATATAATGGCTATCAAAAAATTCTCTGGCTGTCCCCCTTACTATTATAATATGCTGATTTGGCTCTAAAGAGGCACATGATACTGTTTGTCAGCCTCTGGTTGGATTGCTTGCACCACTGTCATCATTTACATATCTGCACACACCACATAGGACAATTTCCAAAGAATGCTTTCTGAATGACTGTTCTCTCCAAGTCCTTGTGTTGGAGTGGTTGCCGCCTTTTGTGCATCTTGTCCTTATAACAACTGGGTAACAGAAGGATCATTAAAATTACATCTGTTATTCCAGCTGTGGAATATTCAGAGCTCATATTAGTACTTCTGTTTTCTACTGAGTCAAAGGGCATGATTCTGATTTCACGGCTTTGCCACTGTTGAAAAATGGCCTTTCACCCATGTAAAGGCATCTTAACATAAGAGAGAATCCGGTCCAAAGACTTATTCATTGCCTTTTTTCATATTATATAAACCTTATCCCAAAGACTCAAGAAGGTTATCCGTTAGCTCCCATCCATACCCCCAATTCTATTCCCATTTAGCACATTTTCTAGTGATTACTGAAGGGTTTCCCCAGTTTGTATGCTGTCCCTGTGTTGAACAACTTATGCCCACATTGCCCTTGCTCCAGCCAGATTCCACAGACTGCAGTCCAACGCTGATCAGCCGGGGGTTTCCAAAGTGCTGATTCAGAGACAGCGTTGTTATTCAGAAGTGTGGACTAGGGCAAGTATTTATAAACATTGCTGATATGGTGAGTGAAAAGCAGGAAGCTGTTCTGCTATGCCCATGATTTCTCACAGGTCCTGCTTTTAAAAAATAAAAAAAATCCCACCAAAAAATGCAGCCCTTCCTAGCTCACTAGCCTGGTTTCTCCGTATATCCCTATGCATCAGCCCACAGTTACCTGAAGCTTGCGTGCATGTCCCATCATCACCAGAGTCTAAGCCATGGTCTACACTGGGGGAGGGGGAGTTTTGAGCTAAGTTACGTAACTTCAGCTACATGAATATTGTGGCTGAAGTCAACGTGCTTAGATCGACTTACCATGGTGTCTTCACCGTGGTGAGTCGACTGCTGTTGCTCCCCCGTCGACTCCGCCTGCACCTCTCGTGGAGGTGGAGTACAGGAGTAGACAGGAGAGCACTCTGGGGTCGATTTATCGCGTCTACACTAGGCGCGATAAATTGATCCTGCTGGATTGATCACTGCCCGCCGATCCGGCGGATAGTGAAGACATACCCTTACTGTACTACAGTGGGTGGCCATTCTTTTAGAACTTTGCTAAAAGACCTCCTTTTTCTTGCTTTCAGTCATTAGTTAAATGACACAGGACCTGAGCCTGA
Organism: Gopherus evgoodei; assembly: GCF_007399415.2. Classification (NCBI taxonomy): domain Eukaryota; kingdom Metazoa; phylum Chordata; order Testudines; family Testudinidae; genus Gopherus; species Gopherus evgoodei. The sequence continues at coordinate 96,873,802 of NC_044330.1, forward strand.
ACCCTCTCCAGCTCCCACTGAAATCCAGTGTCTTCTTCGGGATCAGGCCCACAGTCTGCAATGCAAGTTGTTTCCAGCCTTGTAAAGCACTGTGGGTTGGCCTTGCACTGTATAGATTGTGAAGGTGTCGTCTTAGGACCAGGTCAGATATGAGTAGCTGTCCATCAAGGACTTTTGTTCGAAGTCTCCAAGGATTTGACTTCTGCCAGTATTTTGTCTCATTTTCTGCCTAACAAAGCGCTATCAGACTTCAGGGTGTCCTTATCTTTCATATAATAATCATAGAGATCTCCCGTAAATGTATTTGGATAAATGAATCTGCCTAGGTGCATATGTCCAAAAAAAGAGAGAAGTGTTGCACACCACTAAACAAGTGGAAGCCTGGTTACGTCCTTAAAGTCAATAGCATTATGCCTGGTTTACACCTTAGTGATCAGAATCTGGCCACTTGGGTTTATGATGCCATGTAATATTCATAGAGAAGACTCCAATCTGACCTAATTGAACTAAGTTTATACTTCTATGTAAATCTGAATACATTGTTCTACTTTTCTTCCTACTGGCTAATAACTTGTCCATGGATTGAAATACCTTCCATGAGGCTGACTGCCATCTCCCTTCAACCAGTGTAGGAAAGCAGTGGGATGAGAGCAGTATTTGGTCCAGTGAGGTCTCACCTGTGCATCTCCTCTGTAACAGAGGAGAGAATCTGGGCCATGGCTTCACATGGGCCCTTCTATATTTGAGAACTTTTGTTTTTAAAATGAAAGGTCTGTATTTCGGGGCTAGTTATTTTAATGATGAATCAGCTGTTCCAAGTTGTGTGGGAAATGGAAAGCTGGCCGTTAGCACATTTCCTACAGGCTCAGCTGGGAACGAGAGGGAGCAAAATGGATATCGCTCACAAGAAAAGACTCTTCCATGAAACTCTAGGCAAGCATTATGGTGTTTTTTTTTAACCCTACATACTACAAGTTACGTCATTCACGGTTTCTTTTCCTACAGAGTGACTTGTGGTCTCTGGGAATCACAGCTATAGAAATGGCAGAAGGAGCTCCACGTAAGTGATTGGGTATAGTTCTTTGTTAACTAGTTAGCCTAAATTTCATAGACGCGTTCTGTCGTGCTAGGTTGGCTTATCTCCTGCTCGTCTAGGGCGTGTATACTGCATTCAGCTCTGACTGACTCTTTTCAAATACTTAGTTATTTGACTCTTTTCCTATCTCTGCTCCTTTGCGCACCCTTTTTTCTTTTGATTCTTGCCCTGTGTTTCGTCACCCCTTGCCTGCCTTTGGGAAGACAGGGAAACCGTGAGCAAGAGTGATTAAAGCTTCAGCGTAAATGTGGGACAGTTTTAGTTCTGGGGCTTCTCCAAAAAAAGCATCCCTTGAAAATGGTCCCCCTTCCTGTTGTGGCACGAGTCTTCACCCTGTAATTCCAGATGGAGGATTCCTCCAAGAGGTTGGATTAGGGGCCGGTACCAAGCAATTTTGGAGATCTGTGGAGTGAGACTCTGTGCCCCAGAACAGCAAAAATACTTCAGCCACACTTCAATCACAATTCTGATTTGCTTCCATAAACTCCCCGCTCCTGCAATTTTCTTGCTCCTCCAGACACTCTCCTACAGCCACATGGCACCACATTTCTGTCAACATGCTTCTGGCATAAATTTTCTTTCAATATTATCTACCAAAGTCAGATACTCCTGATATAAGACACCATTGCAGAATGGAATTTAGATGCAGGGTCCTGGTTATCTAGCATTGTTGTAGACTATTACCCTTGTGCAATAGGGTAGGTTTGTGCCTAGGAGCACAAGGCATGTGGGATGTGGGATGTTCTGCAGCTTAATTGGTGTGAAGACATAATAGGGGTGTTTGGCAATTGCTGAACCTGGTGGAGGGGATCCTATTTATAGTCTAGGACCTGGCCTATGCTAGAAAGCACCTGGGCTGTGTTTATCAACCAGTCAAGATACAAGTCAGGCCAAACTGAGTTCTAAAGCATTTTTACAAATCATCCTCCAATCTAGCTAGCGCTTAGTCTTCAGGATGAGTCTTAGAGGATATTTTTTATTATAACAAACATTCTTCACACCGTATTTCCTCATTTCAGTTGTATTTATTTATTGTATTTTCACACGGGCTAATACTATTAGGCAAATTTTAGGGATGCTGCGATAGTGTATTTATTATTTCTATTGAGGTAACACCTAGGAGCCCCAGGCATAGACCAGCACTCAGTTGTGTTAGGCTCTGTACAGACACAGAACAGTCCCTGCCCCCAAAGAGCTTACGATCCAAGTATCAGACAAGAAACAGTAGGTGGATACAGACAGACGTCAGAACACCAGGAGACAATGAGACAATAGAGCCTAATGCTTCTCTCACGCCTGTTCTACACTCGTAGAGTTCCATTGCCTTTAATAGGCTACATCTCCATTACGAGCTAGGGTTGTCATTTCCCCACTAGCTCTCATCAAGCTAGCATGAGTATCAATAGCAGTGCAGCCGCAGTGACACGGTTAGCAGCAGCTGAGGTATGGCTGAGCCATGCCAACTGTGTACCCACCCATTGCAGGCAGGTTTGTACATGGCATGGCTAAGCCATGCTTCTGCTGCTGCCGCCCTTCCCCTGCTATTTATGCTCTCCCTAACTCTGCAAGAGCAAGTGTCCACGAGCAGAGGAATCGCACCTCCAATGTGTAGAGTAGAGGTAGCCATGGAGTTACTTCTGATTTACACCCATGTCCCTGAGATGATCAGGCCTGATAGTCCCCATCCATGTCATTCAACCTGCAGTAGCATTTTGGAGGGGCAACCATCTGCCAACATTTCCACTCCCACACCCAGCAAACGTGACACATTGGGAATGTTCAGTGAAATGTACGGGGTGGACTTTCTGGGATAGGACAGGATTTACTTTTTAGTGCTGTTTTCAGAGTTGACCTGCTACAAAAAAATCAAGAGTGGGTGTACAGAGAAAAAAACAGCACACCAAGCCCAGTGATGGAATCTGTTTAGAAAGCACTGATTGGTCTAATAAGTGGGCACAGAGTTCTTAAATACAGTGTAGCCAAAACATGTTCTTAGCTATATGCCCAGCTCCAACAGAGCAATGTACCAGTTCCTAAGCCAGGTTTTTCTCTTCCTACTTTTTCCCTTATGCCGCATGTTAACAAACTCCTCGCTCGATAGCGTCTAGCTTATTGTTCACCTCAACTGTAAACCAGGCATATTAAAATAGATAAACATTTTGATCCAGAGTTTGGCTTTCACATTTAGGTGTAAATGTCCTTTCATCATTACGAAAATGTGCTTGTTTTATAATCCAGTCAAGCATTCTTTGGCCTTTGTTTTGAACAGAGATATAGAGCCTTAAAAGTCTGAATGGATGCATTAATCATTGCAATGGAGTCCTTCCTTATACTGAATCCTTACATCTCAGCTATAGCTCTGGCCCACTCAGAGCCCTCCTGTGCTGCAAAGCTTTTCCTCCTCTGGGCAGTGAATTCCACTGAATAGCATTGAACTCCTGTGAAGGGCACGTCCATCCTTTGGAACAGGAGGAATGTTAAAGGGCTGCTACTTCTCATATCAGAAAGAGCTATTCAACGCACCCACATCACCCTGGGTCAAAGGGGTCAAAGGCTAGGGAAAACCTGGCACTGCTTTTGCATACACTTTAATAGCTTGTGTTTTCCTTTGCAGCCCTGTGTGATATGCATCCCATGAGAGCTCTCTTTCTCATTCCACGAAACCCTCCCCCAAAACTGAAATCCAGAAAATGGTAAAGATATTTTTAAAATATATTTTAGCAGCCTCAGGCTTCTGTGGGTATTTGATGCCTGCAGCTCAGAGACTGTGATTTTATCAAATCTTACAAATGAGGTTTTGTCTACACTGGTATTTCTGCTACTGATATAATCCCCTCTGCTACTGATGTGAGCTCCAAGTATTGACACAATTCATATTTGAGAAGCATGATCTGCGCTGGTGCAGATTACCCCAATTTGAAACCCAGCTAAGCTGCACTGGTACAAATTGCACTGCCTTGGTGTAAACTGTGCCTCCACTAGGGACTTGCACTGGTGGCTGAAATTCCAAAGTAGACATGGCTTATGTGGTGTTGCTTTGATCAGTATTTATCTGGAGACCTCCAAGGAAAACCCAGGGTGCTGCATGCAGTAGTGTTGGTGGGCCAGAAGGTGGCACTGTATCCAGATACATCAGTCATGAACACATTCCCTAGCATGAATTTAGGGAGAATTGTGTTTGTCTTTCAGATGAGACATAAAATTGTGGTCTTTGATATATATGGTCATTATGGACTTTTTGTAAGAGTAGTGGTGATAGTCTTATTATTATAGTCAAAATCCAATTTAAGTAATTATTGCCTCCTTAAATTTCCCCTACTATTTTAACTGGATACAGGAGCTGAAATTCTGCCCTCAGTTACATTGGTGTAAATTCACCGGAATGTCACAGAGAGCAGAATTTGTCCTAGAATTCTTCCTTACTCTGTGTCCTAAGCTTTCAGGTAGTGGTGTGATATACTGATAAAACTCCTGCTGTATTCCACCCCAGAGGAGGCTGTGTTTTAGTGTTAGCCAAAGCAAACTGTCTTGGGATCCTCCAGGGTGAAAGGTGCTATGTAAATTTAAGCAAAATTTGATTTTCATCTGATTTTGTTTGTTTGTTGTTGTTGTTTTCCCTCAGGTCCAAGAAATTTCTTAATTTTGTTGAAAGTTGCCTAGTTAAAAATTACTTGCATCGTCCATCCACTGAAACTTTGCTTAAGCATTCCTTTATCCGAGACATGCAGAATGAACGGCAAGTGCGCATCATGCTGAAAGACCACCTGGACAGGACCAGGAAGAAAAAGGGAGAGAGAGGTCAGGTTAAAAATAATGCAACCATAGGCCCTAATCCTGCACAGAGCCTTATGGAAGGGGGCGCTCTATGCAGACATGGTGAAATTCTGGTCCCACTGAAGACAATGAGAGTCTTGCAAGTTGCAAGTGACCTTAGTGGTGGCAGGATTTCACCCACAGCGTGGGTCTGCATGGAGCTGATTGCAGGGTCAGACCCGAGGCTGGAATTTTAAGAAGGGTTCAGCACTCCTCTGGGCCCAGATTTTCAACAGAAATGTGCTCCCATGAAATCACCTAGATAAATGTCCGGATTTCCAAAGGAGCTCATTTCTGTTGAAAATCTGGGCCCAGAGGAGTGCTGAACCCTTCTTAAAATTCCAGCCTCGGGTCTGACCCTGCAATCAGCTCCATGCAGACCCATGCTGTGGGTGAAATCCTGCACTGAAAATCAGGACGTAAATGTTTGTACAAGAGCTGCTAGGAGCTGAGCTCTTTTGAAAATCTGGGCCCCAAGTGACTAAAGCACATAGAAGAGATCAATAAATCCATATCTTTGTTTTACTCCTACCTGGGCTTCCAACCTACTGATTTGTCCAAAACCAAGAATCTGAATTTGTAACAACTAAAACAAACTCTAACTTTGTTCTCCAAAGCAAAATTTAGAAAAGAATCTGTTTTGGACTAAATGATTGATTTTGAATAAATGACCATATGTTGCATGATATCAGCCATGCAGCATAAAGAGCGCCATGGTCTAGTGGCCACTCAGCATCTTCGCCTCTCTTTCTCCATCTGTATATTTTACACCTCACAAGGGCATTGTGAAGATGAGTTGAATATTAGAGCTTGTTTGTAAAGTGCAATGAAGATTAAAAGTGCTATATTGGTTTGACACAATGAGATTTTTGTATCTGAAATGAAACTACTGCTGCAAGGTATAATTTACTTACTGAAATAATAATAATACTACATTGTATAGCATTTATCATCTGAGGAACTCAAAGCTTTTCGAACAGTAGCAAACATGAGGAGGAAAACAACTTATTAAAAGGTTACACATTTGCCACTTGTAAAAAAAGCTAATGGTAATAATTACATAAATGCTAGAAAACTACGTTGTAGGGGGGAAATCCTACTTATAGTCTAAGCTCACCTGATGGTGAGTAATGTTACCATTCATTATACACTTCAATGACTTTAAAAAAAAAGTTGCAGAGACCAACTTTCACATTGTGCCCAGCTGAAAATAAAGATGCTGATCATGTTGGGATGAAATTAAAACTTCAAAGAACTGTCTTCATGATAAAAGTTGGAAAGAACTTCAGAGTTACAACTTTGCTTCTTTATGAGCTCTTTATATTAAAGCTCAAATTAACCACTTAACAAGATGTTTCGTTTTTCTATTGAATTATTTTCGTTAATTTTCATATGAATTTAGGGCAGGCCATGGCAGTGCAAGCTTGCTAACACTCTGAGGCACCCTTCTCCAGATATTGCCACTGTTTTTTGGCTTTTTCTAATTGGTTCCAATGTGGATACCTGCTTACTGAAAAGTAGACTAGATTGATGAAACCCATTTAATGTACACCACTCAATGGGAACAACCTTTTAGACTTCTGTTTTCAAAGGGTTCTAAAGGAGTTAGTTTCCTAACTCATATTGACTTTCCCAGATCACCTGAGCTGGGTTTGAATGGGTGACCTAACGTTGAAAAACTTGGGAACCATCCATAATCTCCTGAACCATCTACTCCTTTCGTAAGGAGTTCCATTACTGACTAGTTGAAGATGTCTTTCTTTTCCTTCTTCCATTACATTTTTAAGACTCTTAAAATCTGATACATAAAGGGCCCTGATCCAAAATCCACTGAAGTGAAAACAAGCCTGTCATTGGCTTCAGTGAGTTCTGAATCGGACCCTAAAGTAATTTGCTGTGATTCTGTAGAACCATTACTTAGGTTAGTATAGGGAGGAAATATACTCCTTTTCTGGGTATTTTTTTTTATAGACGAAACAGAGTATGAGTACACTGGAAGTGAGGAAGAAGATGATGAACTGGATGAAGATGAAGGAGAACCAAGGTTAATTTTATTAGCTATGTGTAATATTGGACTAACCAAGGCATTTTCATCAAAGGCATCTCTCCTCAGCTAGATGGGTTTTCTTACCATATTCTAACCCCCTAATGCTCTGTGGTATCCAGTTAGCAATGACTAGTTTGTAGCTGTTGCATCTAAATGTTGCGTGTAAGGTGTCTGTAAAATGTTGTTTTCATAATTACTCAGGAACAGGGAGGGAATGTCTCAAACAAAGAAGCAGGTAGTCGGCTTCAGTCTAGATTTTCTAGTGTAGTACAGTAAATACCGAAGCATGGCCAGCCTACAGAGAATGATTCTGTGGAGATTTATTGGAACATTTACATTTGTTAGCACAGGCAGCAAGCCATTTCCCAGCGACATGTTATACTTGCTCTGCAGCTCTAATGTTATGGTGAGTCTTATAGAAACTTCCCTTTTGTTTCAGTTCCATAGTTAATCTCCCTGGTGAATCAACGCTCCGTCGTGAATTTTTGAGGCTGCAGCAGGAGAACAAAAACCGGTCTGACCCTCATCGACAGCAGCAACTCCAGCAGCAGCAGCTAAAGGATCAGGAGAAATACAAAAAGCAGCTGCAGGCAGATCGGCAGAAACGAATCGAGCAAGAAAAAGAGCGGAGGAAGAGGCTGGAGGATGTAGGAAATGGCTCTTCTTTGTAATCCATGTATATCAATCGGTGACAAATGAAAATATGCCAGTTTCAATAATAGGTTTTGAAAGAAAAAAGCCATTTTAAATTCTCGTCACCAGCTGGTTTGGAATCTTTAACCCTGGTAGAAATTTGTGGCTTCTGACCGCTGAGATTAATCAGTGTTCTTAAAGGTTCTACCCACTTCCTGCTAACTCCCTGCCCATGTGCTCTGGGAAGTCGCTGTGTAACCCCATTTACTTCAGTGTGGTTGGACCCCAGGAATGGGTAGGCAAAACAGAGGTCTAATTCTTATTCTCTTGCTCCTGCGCATAGTCCAAGTCTTTACTTGTGAATCCAAACTATGCTGGTACCTGTGATAGGATTGCCCTCTGCTTTCGTGGTGCTGCATTGCAGTTGCTAAATCAGAGTCATGGCTTTTCATGGCCTCTGAAGCCATGATAGGACAGGTAAGCTGATGCTTTTGAAACTGCTCCAACAAAATCTGAGCACTCCAGATAACTCTTCCCTATCAAAATGCCATGTGCTGAAATAAGGAATTTTATGATCGGGGCTTGTTGACCAGACAGCAATGGTTAAATCCTGGCACCATTACTATTAATGGCAAAACTGCCATTGACAAAACTCTCATTGACTTCAGTGTGGCCAGGATATAATCCCAAAAGCTTTGTAATTATTTTAATAGTGAACACAACCAATAACTTCTGTTGGATCATATTAGAATACATAACAGTGTTTCCCCCACCTTCACCACTGATTATACTCCAGGAATGTTTTTGGGCCTTCTGTTTTGGGAATGTCTCATAATTTAGTAATAAAAAGGGTATAACTAATTGCATAACTAATAATCTTTAAGCAAAGAAGTAAAATTTAAACTGAACAATATTATTTCCTGGCACTTATTCAGCATCAGAAGAGAGAAGAGGAGCTCCGGAAGCAGCAAGAATGTGAGCAGAGATGGCCAGAAATTAAGGCAGTTCAGCGGAGAGATGAGAAGTTTGAGGATGACAAGAGAATTGTTGACGAGGAAATGTGCAAAGTGGACGGACAGAGGAAATCAGAAAGGAAGCAGGTATAACTCTAGGACTTAACGATGCAATTCATGGCTCTTTGTTTCTGTGGCTGAAGTCTAAATTCATTAATGGAGTCTCGTTCCTATAGGGTTGGCTTTTTTCATTTACTGATGGTTCTTTTCCTCACCTTAACAGCCCCTGGCAACTCTGCCCCTCTCTACTTGTATAGTGTTGAGTCATCTCTATTCCTCCAGCAATGGCAGATCTCTTCTCCCTAAGTTTTGCAGTTATTTCCATGCTGTTCCTTAACTGTAGAACTTCTTTACTGAATTGGTCTGTAAAACCACAACTCTCCTCTCCTTCAGCTCATGCCTTAAGGCCTACTCTACCACGGTGCATGTCAGAAATTACTAAGAACAGCCCAGTAGAGGCTGTGCACTCACCTGGTGTGACGGGTTAGATCACAGAAACCCCCAACTGATGTGCCAAGACTACTTCTGCCCCTGCTTTCCCTGCCAGCCTGGGACTCCAGCACCCTGTCTTGTTGAGCCAGACACGCCCGTCTGCTCTAACACAGGCCCAGAGTCTGAACCACATGCCCCAAAGCTGCAGACTTAGCTGAAAGCAACTTGAGAAATGTTCCTGTCTTTAACACTCAGATGCCCAACTCCCAATGGAGTCCAAACCCCAAATAAATCTGTTTTACCCTGTATAAAGCTTATACAAGGTAAACTCATAAATTGTTCGCCCTCTATAACACTGAGAGAGATATGCACAGCTGTCGTTTCCCGCCCCCCCCAGGTATTAATACTTACTTGGGTTAATTAATAAGTAAAAAGTGATTTTATTAAATACAGAAAGTAGGATTTAAGTGGTTCCGAGTAGTGACAGACGGAACAAAGTGAATTACCAAGTAAAATAAAATAGAACATGCCAGTCTATGTGTAAGAAAACTGAATACAGATAAAACCTCACCAGTTCCAGTAAGCTTCCTTTTACAGACTAGTCTCCTGCTAGTCTGGGTCCAGCAATCACTTACACCCCCTGTAGTTACTGTCCTTTGTTCCAATCTCCTGCAGGTATCCTTGGGGGTGGAGAGGCTCTCTCTTTAGCCAGCTGAAGACCAAATGAAGGAGTCTCCCAGGGGTTTAAATAGAAGGAGTCTCCCAGGGGTCCAGCTCCAAGATGGAGTCACGTGGACAAGTCACATGTCCATGCAGTTTTTACAGGCAGTAGCCATTGCGTACCTGCTCCCTTGAACATTCTCATGTAGACTTCTTGTATGGATTGGAGCCTCCCAAGATCCATTGTCCCTTAAGTGGTTCTTGACTGGGCAATTAATTTGCACATTCCTTTCTCAAGAAGCTGACGAAATGCTTTACAAAGGCTACTTAAAAATCAAGCCAGTGCCCAGCCAATATTCATAACTTTGAATACAAAAATGATACATGCATACAAATAGGATTAATAGATTCAGTAGATCATAACTTTTACAGAGATATGTTACATGGCATATGCAGCATCAAACATATTCCAATTATATCATATATACATTCATAACATATTCCCATGAAGCCTTATGGAGTACACCGTCACACCTGTGATGACTGGAGCACAGCACCCTCTTATCCCCAGCTCCCACTTATCTTTCATGCTGGGGAAGGCCAAGAGAGGGTGGTGTATGCCAAATCTGGCATACATCTGGGGACCTCTCTACATAAAAGACCATGGCAGCTTTCCGGCTTCCGTGTGAGCTGTGCAAGTCTGGCCCTTTCTTTATGTGCATTTCCTGTTGATTTAGATTGGATTATATTTCCTAGTAAAGTCAGAAAATTTGAAAGTCTTAATACATACAATAGGATACTGCCAGAAAGCATTAGATCTGGGATATTTCTTCTGTTCCTTGAAAGTAAAGTAGAAAGTGATGATTACGTAAAACAATCAAAAGATGGAAATGGAATACAATGTAGATCCATCTGATCCCTCTGAGCATAATGTACATGAGATGGGCTTGGGGCATATGTCTTCTGTCTCCTATTTCATCTTGTCCTGGAAAAGAAGGTCCAGGAAACGCACACACGCACGCACATACTGAATAAGTTAGTGAACTTGTATACCTAAGAAACTATATGATGTATGGTATACAATTAAAATAATCCCAGTCAATTACTTTTGACCTGATTGAAAATATAGTTATCCTATATCCTTCCCACAAACATCAGCCCATCTTTAATGTAAATTCCCAGCTCCTTTATTTTCCTTCTGAATATAACCAACCCCACTTTCTCCCTCATGAAATGAAGTTGAAATGGAAATATTTTCACCACCTTGATCTTGTAACAGATGCCAAGTCTAGCATTTTTGGCTACAGTGTTTTCACTGTGTTTTAACAGGTGAATTGCTTATATTGAATTGGAAACTTGGAACCCTTCAAAACTATAACTTTCAGTAAAGCCACTGGCTTTTGGAAATATCATGAGAGTATTAGAAAGGCACCAAGGAAAAATATTAAGTGGGCACTTTGGAGCTGTCGGGAGAGCTTTTTCGTTATTGTTTTAGTTTCTACTTCTTTTAAATGCAAATGCAGGAAGTTTTGGTTTATATCAGACTTCGCAAGAGCCAGGATTCTAGCCATTTTCCAAGGGGACCTAAGAGAGCTGGGTACCCGACTCCTACTGAAATTCAGCTCACGCGAGCCCCTTTAAGAATTTCAATAGGAACGTTTAAAAAATGAAAACGTTAACATTGGCTTGTTTTTAGAAAAAGGTAGAAGAAGTGCAACACAATAAGAAGCTACATCGTACTCTTCCCAAAGATCAGACCCAACTGCTGTCTCTTCAGCATGACCACAAGCAAAAAAAGAAAGAACTTCCAAAGAGCTCAAGTTCAGCATCACAGCCTCCGCCAAGCAAAGAGGTACTCACATAACAGATTGTTACAGTTACATTTTGTGATGTGCAGGTAACTCAGACGAAGAGAATTGATTGGTCTTTTGGATAAACCTTAACCCTATTCTGGCCAAAGGTGTGTATCTTCCCAGGCACTGTATATCGCAATGAAGCCTGATTGGCTGCCACCTCTCCATAGAGTACAGATTTCGTCTCCACTATTTCTACTCCAAATCAAAGTGGATTTGATGAAGGAGAGGAGAATAGTGAGATCCTTCCACACAGCCAGTATGGCTCACTTTCTGCAATGGCATGTAACCCATCTACTTTCTCTCACTGTCATGTCCTTGCCTTCCAACGAGGGATGAATGAAACATGTGGCTTATGAGATTTGGTGAACCTCTGAGACTGATTTTAGGTTTGCAGAACTAGTTCAGATTCACAAATTTTTTTCCTCTACAATTTAAACGCAAGCACAAGTCTCTAGATTCCTATTGCCAGTGAACAAGCAATGTGACATCCTTTGCCGCTCGCTATACTTAAAGATCTTTAGTTAGTTATTTGCAGTGTTGGTCCCAGAATATTAGAGACAGAACGTGAGTGAGGTCATGTCTTTTATTGGGCCTGCTTCTGTTAGAGAGACAAGTTTTTGAGCTACACAGAGCTCTTCCAGACCTGAAAAATAGCTGTATGTAGCTCAAAATCTTGTCTATGTCACCAACCAAAGTGGACCTAGCAAAAGATATTACCCTCTACCACTTTGTCTCTTTACCTAATTAGTTCAGGTTTGGTGGGTAATGCATGACCATGTAGTCAGTGACTTCCTTTAGACAGTGCTTCAGTTCTTTTTGCTAATTCAAAAAGGCTTTTGTCCACAAAATGGATTATTTATATGTATATGTTAGTATCGTGTCATCTTGTCATGGAGCCAAAGCTCCTTTGCTTCCCTTATTATATATATTATACAATAATTTTTAGCCCCTTTTCTCTTTTTTAAACTTCCCAGCCAGGGGCTCAATCCTGCAGCCAATGGAACTACCACGTGATTAAAGTTAAGCATGTACTGAAGTGCTTTGCTAGATTGGGAGTAGTTTGCTAGAACCTTGCAGAATCAAGCCCTGCATGAAGCTATTTGTAAAGTACGGGGCATGAACAGTATGGGTGATATTTCTAGCAAAGCACCTTCCAACATATCTCAGTAAAGGCTTTGTGAAAAACTCTGTGCGCCGGTGTGTGTGTAAAGAAAGCAGAACACTGCTGATAAGCATTCTTGGCTCCAGTACCTAACCAAGTGAACTCTGATGTTATCAGTGTATGAGCTTTAGACTAAGAGGTTCCCAAGGTGGAATTTCCTCTGTTGCTGATAAAGTAAATAAACTATTTTGCTAGAATTTTGAAATGATACATTTTAATACTGCAAAAAAAACAAGCAATGATATGAAATCAGTTTAGGGTAACAAAAGACCTACTTATTACAGTAGCTGTTTGTGAAAACAGAAGAATGCATAATTCTGTTTGAAGTGCAACTTAGCAACCAAAAACAAAGATCTCCTCTCCAAGAGGTTTGTTGCATTAAGTAAGTAAATAAATAATTTATTGAAATCTGAATTCGCTCTTTTGGAAGTCAATATTTGTTTTGGAAACCTAGCCAAGGCTGTGTCAGCACGTTGGGCCCACAAAGAGAGAAGCGAGCTATTTACTAAATACATACCTACAAGAGTCAATAAAAGTGTTGTGCTTCTGCTAAACTTTCTGGGGGGTGGGTGAAGAAATGCGTCTCTGTTGAACCTATTTAACTTTCTGTTTGTGATAGTCAAGGGAAAAACCTATAGCAAAATGTCAACTCAAATATTCATCTGTTTTTGGCATGTGTTCCATAAATGACCTCTTTGTACTTGAATAAAATGTATTGTAGAATTTAGTTCATATGGTTACTGTCAAATTTTAAGCTAAATATTGAATCCTGACATTACCGGTTGTACACAGCTGGACTCATCTGGAAATATGCATCACTGACGAAAAAAGATGAGGAATCAGATAAATATGCTATTTCTTCACAAGTACTAATTGTCCCTTGTGTTCACTCTACCAACCTCAGTCATTTATTTATTCTATTTTGACAATAGATTTTATTTAATCATATTTGTACGTCACTATTTTTCTGAAAACGTGTTGGAAAAGAATTGCAGGGTCTCCCAGCTAAATAAAAATCAGTGGAGGTAGTAAAAATTTTTTTTTGTCAAATTTTGGAAAAAAGCCAATTGCTTTTCAGTTCAACTTTTGTTTGCCATCATTTATAAAAAATTTAAAATGTTTTGACCATCTCTAAAAATTAGGTCTCATTGAACTTCTCAGTTGTATCAATCTTTCTCCTGCTTTATTATCCAAAGAGCTGCTAACTTATCCACTACAAAAAAAGTAGATACTGACAGAGGTTACTCCCTCTTCCAGAGCTTTTTCTGCAGAAATCTAATTTGTTAGGTTAGGTTCATTAGTATTTTTTATAAGACTTAGTTAAGTGACTGTTGATATACACTCATGCCCAAGCCTCACTGGCTCTACAGCTGAGTAGAGTGAACTAAAAAAAATTGTTCTTCGTGACCACGGAAGCTACTCTTGAGAATTCATTCGCTTAGCAATAAAAAGGGTTGACTGCTTAGAATCAGTTAATGGCTGTGGCTAAATTACAGCCCAAGACAATGTACCTTCAGCTCTGCACTTCAAGGGAGGTGGGCTCCTGAGTGCTGAGGCAAGTCCCTTAAGCTTGGTCTTCCCAGAGCTGATCTCGGTGTCTATGTCGTTCTGCAGCTGGGTGTAGCCCTGCCTGTGTGTGTGCTAGAGGAGGCTTAAGAACCTTGCTCAGCTAGACAGGGTAAAGAAGGCCCAGGCTGGTGGAACAGGCAGGCTCAGTGGTATCCCAGTACATCAGGTGGCACCTTAAAAGGGAGTAACTGGTCACATTCCAAAGTACTTCAATATTTTCATTTTTCCTTGCTAGTGACTGGGGGTAGGGAGGGGACTTGTCTTTTATTGATAGAGGATACAAAAGATGAAAACCTAGCCCCACTGCACTCAATGAGAGTGATGCCATTGACATCAGTGGGGCCAGAATTTCACCCAAAGTTCTTGGTATACTTTGGAAGTTTGTTTGTTCAAAAGAAGTCCTTTTTCCAATACAGATCTATGAAACTAATGGGAATCGTTCTCCATCACCAGTCATCAGCAGGTTCCTAGAATATGCTCCTAACAGTGTTAATGCCATTTCTAACATAGGCATAAGCACCCAGATACAGTGATAGGTGCATTAAAAAAACCCTACCTAATAAAATAAAATATCTAGACACCGATAGCTAGGAATGATTTAGCATTAATCTTTGGGTAGCTCTGTAAAACTGTTCCTATTCTTCTAAATCAGAGGAATGGCGAAAGGTTTACACTAAAGAACTGGAATTCGTCCTGTTGAGTAAAACCAGAAAGAACTGTAGGGTCAAAACTGTGGGAAAGCAATTTTGTAGTGAGCAGGGCCTTCGGAAATGAAAGGATCTTTGTACAGTTTAGGGCATTTTCATCTGCCAATTTACGTGGTATGGTTAACATTCCAAACAATATAAAATGCTATAACGTATTTTAATGCAGAAAACCACCTGTAGCAATGTCTGCTTTATTGGGTCAGGTGACTGTACACCAGGAGCAGAAGGAACGGGTGCAGCAGACCACATACTGCCAAAAAAAAAAAGAGGGAGGAGGAAATTCAATGTAGATTTAAAATCCTGTTGAATGACATAAGGAAAGGTCCCCCTCCTCCTATGGGATCTCAACTAATAATACATTGGGTGGCATGAAAACAAATTGCAATCCAAGCATCTCACAGATGAGACTTTTACTTGACAGTATCATGCTGCAGCAAGTTTTACTGCAGATTGGAAGCGTCATGCAAAAGGCGAGGTTCAAATTAAGGAGAATGTATAGGTATTGATCCCTCACTTGGATCGACATGGGCAGATCTTACACCCACACGGAGTCTCGTCAAAGTGGCTTTGCACAGACATCAGAGTGCACCCACAGGGATCTGATGGGAGAACTGAGGCTGTTATCTGCAATGTGTGTGATTTTATTTCTTGTTTTCAGGCCGAGGACAGAAAGAAGAAAAATGATGGTCTGCAGACTCATCTCAACTGGGCAGCAGTTCTTGGACATGAAGCCACACCACATACTAGACTAGGTTCTGGTAGTAGCTCTAGTCCTTGCACCCCAGCTTTGCAAAGAGCAGTGCTAGCACAGGTAAAGTATCATGATTCCATATGCAGTATGTAAAACATGGGGTAAAATCATGGCCTCACTTAAGTCAACTGCAGTCTCAGCAGAGGAGGTAAAAGAGGCCTTCGTCCCTCTGGCACAGCTGACTAAGGACTGTGACAGTCTAGCCCTAAGAATTTGTTGATACCATCCTTTCCTGATGAATTGCATTACATTGCAGATTAGGGCTAGATAACAGCTAATTTCAGATATGTTGATGCTTGACTGCCCAGAGTCCCTGATGTCACTCTTCCATGTGTCACAAAAAGCCTGAACCAACTATGCGGTTTTATTTCCTATGGAAGGAATTTATTCTGTATTATTTATTTAGCACCAGAAAGGTACATGACACTTTACAGAACAAGTGAGAAAGGCGTAGAGTCCTTGAAGGCCTTGACACTGGCGAAATTGTTGCCAACCTTGTGAAATATTCTGAAAGCACATGGAGGTGGAATGAGGAATAGTTATCAATGTAGGGTCAGATTTTGCTCCGGTGCGGCACCTGGAAGATCTGTGGAGTTCCTCTTGCCGAGTTTTCTCTGTGTTCTTCCATCATTGGTCGAAGATTTGCCTCACCCTGGAAGAAGTATGGGATTTGACCTAGAAGCCTTATAAATCCCTAAAATCTCCAGGGAGCCAGCTGGGACACCAGCTATCTCCACTGAGGCCTTTCGCCTTCACACCTAGGGGATAGTTAGTATAATTCCATTCTCTGGGACACCACACATACATGCAGGTTCTTCCAGGGCCCTGGTTCTAAACAGCATCCCAAAGGGCACCAAGAAGCTGCCACTTTCCACTACTGTGGAGGGTTTCACAATTTCCAGAATAATTTTTTCACTGTCGTAACCCTGGAAGACTTCTCAAATTAAGATGTGGACTACACACTTCTTGTTATCTATTGCTGTTGCTGTCATGTGCTGTTCCTGCTTCAGGGCCCAGCTTTACAGAACTAACACAGCTGTCTCTGGAAAGGCATCTCTTTTTGTGTGTGTGTGCACGCGCGCGCGCCCCGTTATTTTCTTAAAGTGTGATACCAGTTTAGGCACAATTCATCCTCTTTTCCCTCACCTCTCAGGTTGTATTCCACATTCTACTTCACTTTGCTTGGCCAGGAACCATTGCTGTAACTTTTTCATGATCCTTTTGATTTTTCCTTTCTCGTCCTCATCCATATGCCTATTTTTTACTCCTATCCTTACAGCTTCTTTCCCCATGTGAAGTTGCCCAAATCTCTGCTATTAGACTCTGGATACTAACTAACTGTCCTAAAACTGGAAGTTGGCTTAAAGATTCCTGTATCAAAGGCAGAAATTATATCTACGCAGAAATTATATCTTCCAAAAAGCATGTTTGGAAACATACTGTGTAATAATCCTTCTCGTACATCAAAACCTTTTAGTTTTGCTGTTAGTCTCAAGAAGAAAATGAGTTTTGTGTTTTCATTCCTTTTGTGAATCATATGAATGTACACACTGTAACCAGGGCTGGCTCCAGGCACCAGCATTCCAAGTTGTTGCTTGGGATGGCAATCTGCAAGGGGCGGCAGTCCCTGTTGTTTTGCCCCAAGCAGCAGCCGAATTGGCAGCGTGGGCAGTCCGTGTGCCCTTAGGGCTGCACGCATGTTTCCGCGGTGGTGGCAGTTCTGCGGCAGCTTCTATGTTTAGCTGTCCACTGTGGCTTCAGCTTAACATAGAAGCTGCCGCTGAATTGCCACCGCTTCGGAAATGTGCCTGCCGCCCCAAGGGCATATGGACTGCCCCCACTGCCCGTGGAGGCAATTCGGTGCGCTGCTTGGGGCGGCGAAAACTGTAGAGCCGGCCCTGACTGTAACTTAGCATTTTGGGGCAAGGTGGAATGAACCAATGCTTTCTTGCCATGTGTGCTTATGGTACAAGATGGCTCAGAGACCAGTCAGTCATCTGCAGCATGCATGACTCAGAGACAGAGACTGGTAAAACAAAGTATAGAGCGGTAAAGTTCATTTGTTTCTCAAAATATAATAATATTGACTTCAAAGTAAACTGTAAAACGAATACGAAAACTGGATTAATCCCAGATGTGTGTGTTGAAGTACCACTATCCAGGCTTTGAAAAGTCAGAGTAGGGGCTGTGTGTTGTTATAGTTCAGACTCTGTGAGATCAAGTGACAGTTAATGGTTTGCCGAACTATATCCGAATGATTAAAAAAAATAGAAATCTCATCACAGCCACTAAGATGCAGCGAACCTGATTTGGAAGTGCCTTGCACCTTGTGTAGTCCTCTACAGCCACGCAGTGTGGGTGCAAAACATTACCAGATCCTAATGGTTATATTTTCCACCCACTCTTCACTCACTTTGCATATGATAAGGTGCAAAGCTGTGGTGAATCAAGCCCCATGGTTATCTGCGATGCATTCTGGGTTATCTTCAGAATAACGTGGTGCCTGAGACTTATTTTTAAAAAATCACGTATTTTCCCTCTCGCTGTTTCCCACAGCTGGGTTAATGGAAAAATTTAGTGCATAAATCTGTGATGAACTCTGTTTTCATTAGCTTTGTGGTTCACCTGTAAGGATTTGTTGGACATATTTTCTCAGTTGTGTATATTAAAATTTATAGAACACTATTAATGTCCTGCTTTTTTGCCAAATTAGAACCGGAAAGCTGACTATATTAAAATAATCAGCTGTGCGTTAAATCATGAATTGATCCAAGCTCTGCAACAAAGATACCAGTAATTAAAAAAAATCCCCTTCTTTATGCCATCCTGTGACAACTTGTGGATAGTATCCAGGAACGCCTGTGGATGCACACCAGTATGTTGTTAGGGCTGTCCTCACAAAGCAATCCAGTGTGTCGTATACTCCCCATCTGAAATCTTTTTCAAACAAGCATGGCCTTGCTGCTGAGTGTTATGTCCTTTTCTGTCGGAATTCACATGTAACAAAGAGCCCATTACCTCAACTCAGGTAGGATCCATTCTTTGATCCCAGTGCATCTTTCTGAATCCCACAGGAAAACCTCAGGGGTTAGAAGTGGATGAGCTGCCCTCACTTTTGCTTATAATAAAAACAGTAGGAGATTGATTTTGAATTAAAGAGAACTCATCAACAGAGCTTTTCCCTGTAAAAACGATTCGTTCAGACAAACGCAAGGAGGTGCAGTATTAGCTGTAGGGCTTAGTGTGACATCCGCCGTTGTACACAAAGCCAGGACAAGTCCTACTTAAGCTCTGTTAGGTTCTGGTTTGCAGAAGACGTCACAGGATGATGGATTCCGAGTTATCACCAATACCCCAGGGCTCCACTGCTTTTGATTTATAGGGTGTAATTCTGGCTCCGTAGAAGTCAGTGGCAAAATTCCCTGAGACTTCGGAGGGGCCAGAGTTTCACTCATTGTTCATAAGGGGGACCTGAATGCTATGTTAGCCTTGGACTGGCTGTTTGCACAGGAGTAGATTTCACCCTTAGAGAACTTGGATTTGGGTTGGATTTGTCCAGTCACTGGGGCCCTGATTCAGCAAGGCAGTTAGGCATGTGCCTAATTTTAAGCACAGGGGTAGTCCCCTTGACAGCAACAGAACTGCTCGCATGCTTCAATTTAGGCACATACTGGAGTACTTTGTTGCATCAGGGCCTAGGAGAAGGTGGAGAAAAATGTTCCTGTGTATTGATAACATACCGGTTATAAAACCCATATCCCCAGGTTACACTACTTTAGGGAACAACTTACAGCCACAAATAATTCTGGTTAAATAAAAACTATTATTAGTGGCAATCATGGTGGGCAAAAATGTTATTTTGGTCAAAATGAAAGGATACAAGCTGGAAAAATAGATCATTAGATGTTCTAACTGCTGATAAGGCTATTTACTCTATAGAGAGTCAACCTAACTTATCCCCCCAAAACTGAGATAAAGCACCTTGAATCTCTAAGCAGGTGAAATAGATAAAACTGTGTCCTGCATCTGGTTTTCCTGTCCAAGCCTGGAAAGTATAAACTGGGATTTGCTTAC
This sequence comes from Gopherus evgoodei, assembly GCF_007399415.2. Taxonomy (NCBI): domain Eukaryota; kingdom Metazoa; phylum Chordata; order Testudines; family Testudinidae; genus Gopherus; species Gopherus evgoodei. Next base: position 96,893,615 of record NC_044330.1, read on the forward strand.
TTTTCTTTTATACTTTGTTCCTTCCAGTATTTGTTAAGGAATCTTAATGAGGACCTATTGTTCCCATAAAGTAATCAGTATACAGACTTCAGAATCATAATACATTATGTTACAGAAATTCTGAGCCTAGTTCTTAGTTATTTGTTTTACTTGTATTTTTTATATAAATTACGGTATTGGTCCTTGAAAATTAATGAAATATTAAGTAAATTATAATCACCTCTGTTTATAGTATCTTTCTACTGAGCATTTTAAAATTTTGTATCGACTTCAATTCATTAGTCAGTAAAATACCATTGTGAGGTATTGTATAGAAAAAATGTGTAAAGAAACTTCACTCATCACTCAACTGCAGCTACCTCTGGAATGAACCACAGCAGCTGTTTAACTGAACATAGCAACACACTGTAGCAATTTGGGACAAGAAGTTCCCACTGAATTCACAGTAGGATTTTAAGAGGCAACATGTAATTTGGTTAGGATACAGGTTTAGTACTTTTATTCTTATAAAAAATTGCAATGGTATCTTTAAAGACTGAAAGTGATCCTTGTTTTATGGTGCTTTTGAAAGGAGGTACCTTGAAAGGAGGCAGCAAGATGTTAGCATGCTTGGGCATTGCTTCAATCCTGAATCAGAGGAAAGAATGTCAACTAATGAATAACTAATAGTACTTCCTGCAGTACCTAGATGTTCTCTGGAGAGCTCCTGCCATGCTTAGCATGTGAGATCTGACAGGATAACAGCATGAAAGATTATAGCTGCAGGCATCTCTCTGATACTACTAGCAACGCCAAATGGATTGCTACATAGAAATTCCTCTGGATGGACCCAGCTCACACAACATCGTTGCCAGATATTCTCCCTTATTCTTTTCTTGAATCCAAGAATCTTGCTCTTTTCAGAGACAATCATCACAGTAGACTTTTTAGCTTCTTTCACTCCCTGGATGAGTCTAGTTACACTGCGGAGTTGATTAATTGTTTTTATAGAACTCGAAGGATTTTTTTTTCTTAGCCAGAAACCTTAAGTAGCAAATGCTGAGTATTTGGTTCTTTTGAAAGGTTGAGTTTTAAAGTTTTAAAATGTTCTTCCATTGGGAATGAAGAGCATGGGCAAGAATATTTTCTTGCCAGTTCAGGCCAGCTGCTGGTCAAATACAACAACCTGCTTTTTTGATTTGATTCTCCCTGAGCTTTGGTGAAATTTTTGTTCCAAATCTGATTCATGCCTTGGTCTCGTCTTTAATTTGTACAGCTCTTGGGGAAAGAAACTGTTAGTTACGTTTTGGGAAACACATTTGCAATACTTAACTCTGAAAATAGTATTTGATTGCTTTATATGCAACATGCATACTTGAAATTAAGTCTTGCATGAACTATTCATTTCAAAATCTGTTTAATTTGCACCATATGTTTTACACCATCCAGTTAAGCAGTTGGCCATGTACTACTAAATAAATATTAGCTTTTATGTTTTTGTTTTGTTTTGTTTTTTTGAGGATGAATGTGAAATATAAAAATTTTTTACTGGCAATATATTTTATGGTACCCATTATCATGAAATCTTGGTGCACCACATCCTGAAAAAAAAAACTTCCTTTACAATGGTGAAGATAAATAAGACTGTATTCATGTGCTAATGGTCCTTATTTAATGCAATATTTCTGCTTTGCCAAATACCTGGCTAGACCAATAGTGTGGTGGTGGTCGTGTTTGTATGATTCTACTGGCTGGGGGATAGTGTTTGACATAGTGTTCATTTGTTTGAAGAGTGAAAACCTCCGGACCAGTAGAGACGTATACCACAGCAGTTCACTGTCAGACATGGTGATAACACCAATGAGCCCAGGACAGGATGATGTATTCTGGAGCGTTTGTCAAAATGAAGAGCAGCCTCCAAAGGTACTGGAAACTGAAGGGGTGTATGTTCCAGTTGGACATTATTAATAGTGCCTAATTCAGCTCCCCTGAAGTCAGTGGGATTCGTTCCACTGACTTGCTTCATTAAATATTGAATAAGGCCCTTTACCCCCATACACATGCCCAGAATTTACACACCTTGATACCACACTTGATACCACACTGCCTTGATACCACACTGATGGTCACATGACAGATTAATTCTCCTCTTGATGCAGATCTGACTCCTGCTGGGTTTTTCCCCCCCATCTCACTATCCGTTTCTTAATCTACAGTTAATTTATAGTTGCTTGGATTGGCTATTGCGGATTAAACCCAACACACTGATGAAGGGGATGTGTGTAAAATCTTGGCAAAACTCCCATTGACTTCAGTGAAGCTCGGATTTCACCCTGTAATTCTGTCACTGCCTTCTTTTTACTGGGTTAGAATAGACTGATAGGATATTAGTAAAATCGCCCAGAAGTTCAAAATTGATTATGGGGCTGAAGAGATCTTGCTAATCTGGAAAGGATAATGTAAAAACATGGATTTGGGTAAATATTATAATATCTGGTCTGAGTGAGTGCTGTGTGTCAGTACATGTAATATATGTATAGACACTTAGCAAGACCAACTATTTAGGTTTCTTTCCTCCCTGCCCCCTCAGCCTCCCACCCCGGCTTTGAAGAATCTAGTTACACTGAAGAGCTAGATTATTAGTTCCCATAATTAAAAGGATTTTTTGTTCCTTTTTTAGCCAAAACCCCTATGTACAAGTGCTGGGTATTTGCATATATATATGTTCTACTGCCCCTGGGTGGGTGTGTTTTTTGTAGCAATTTAAGGTTATTCGCCCTGTTGGCTGGTTGCCCCTGGACAGGAACAACATTTATGTGACCAGAACTGTATTTTCCCCATTCATTACAAAAACTGACCCAACCATAATGTAGTTTCCAGTAATAAGACCTATTCCCAGAATGTCCCACTAGAGCATTTATGCAGGGTATACATTGGGATTATTAACTGAGTATATGAGATCAGAGTAGTGAACTGAAACATTTGGTTAAATCTTTAAGGTTCCAGAAAGAACAACCTCTAAATTTTACAGCAGGGATCATCTTGGTCATCAGAAATGTCCTTCAAGGTAAGCTCCTCTGTGTTTTGTGCTTAAACTAATGTTGATTTATTATCAACAGGAAAACTGAAGCCAACTCGTTAAAATCAAAGCCATAACTTCAGGAACTCCACTGTCAATATGGGTTCATACTTCATTTAATGGCAGTTACAGTTATTCCCTCATTTGAGCCAACTTGCCCACAAAGTACCCAGCCAAATTTTCTGACCTTGAACCTTAAAGAAGCTTCTAAACTTGCTCACATTTCTCTTAACAGTTTACATGTGTGATTGTGAATGCAGATAAAACCTGCTTGTGGTTCTGCTTCTCTTTTTGCGTCAGCATAATTTTAATATCATCATATTATCAGTCCCTAACTGCACTAATAATACATAAGGGCCTGATTCTGCAAATTTGTATGCAGGGCATGATGCTGAATGCTGTGAGTACTCTCATTTGATCCAGTAGTTTGAGCACAATGAATACTCAGTGGGCCTGACTCTCTATTGCCCTGCATATGGTGCCATCATTCACACCAGCGCAAAAGTGGGTCTAAAACCCTTCAATGCAGCTTTGCTAACACCCACTGGTGTAAATGACTGCATAGGAGCAGGTTAATGGAGAATCAGACCTATGTGTAAAAAGCAACAAAGAGTCCTGTGGCACCTTATAGACTAATACATGTATTGGAGCATAAGCTTTCGTGGGTGAATACCCACTTCGTCAGACACATGTAATGGAAATTTCCAAAGGCAGGTATAAATATGCAGGCCAGAATCAGTCTGGAGATAACGAGGTTAGTTCAATCAGGGAGGATGAGGCCCTCTTCTAGACCTATATGCGTCGCACTGTGGGCAGGGGGTAGAGGTTGGTAGGTTTTGGCACTGATGCTCCTTGTTTGTGTCTCTGACTCTGCATATATGCAATTTAGCTGTGCCTTGTGGTGTTTCTGCCAATAGCTTCATTACTACATGTGCTCTCTTTAAGAATTATAGGCTGCAGTGCAAAACGGAGACATGGGCTAGTAGTTAAATCACAGTGTTTGGAGTCAGGAATTCCACAGTCTTCATTTTGACCTTAGGCAAGTCCCTTTATCTTCCTGTGTATTCAGTTCTCTCTTTGCAAATGGAGGTAATAATACCTACCTACCTTCCGGGGAGTGTTTTGAGGCTGATTCAGTAACGTCTGTACGTGCTCTGAGGCCCAGGAACAGAAATGCAAAATATTCTGATATGATTTTTGTCTCTGTGTTTAGTAACGTGCAGCAGTCATCCCCGGGGGGACATGCTTTGAAACTAAGCAGCAGCAGCAGCAGCAGCTCTCCTGGCAGCAGGCAATGGGAGATGGGATCTCATCTCAGCAAAAGATCAACCTCAGGTGATTCTTAGGTCAATGATTTTTCAATCAAAATGTGTAACGTTCCTATGCCTTGAAATCTGGTACATGTTGAGTCCAAGATGTCAAAATCTTGCATACAAATGTATATTTTTATTCACTGCATGACTTTTAGTTACATGATCTGGATTCTTTCTGGATTGTATGGTCGGTGTTGCAAGCACGGAGTTAAAATAGAAACAGTTCCTTTTTTGAGTGCAAAACTGACTGTGAGCATGTTCCCAGATGGAAAATGTCATAAACTGTCTCACTTAGGAGATGAAAAACAAAATCAATGTCTTTTTATTCACTAGTACTATTGAAAGTCGGTGGATCTGGTGTTATGGGTACATTGGCCTAACGCTGTACTAAGGGTAACTCACCGGAGTTTTTCTTCGTGACCTTTTCTACTTTATTTGATTGCGAGCTAATGAGATGATTCAGTTTAGCAGCTGTTATGCATTAACATTTCTGCACTCCATTATTGTTTTGGCTAGGGAAGACATGAGATTCCCCATTCAGCATCTTAAGAAACATTCCTTTGGTAGATTATAATTTATTGAAAACTATAGTGAAACTTTTAAAGAGGGCCGAAAGCAAATTATTAGCTGGAGACAACCACATGTAGAGTAACCAAAATGTGTGGAGGGTTCTAAGCTTTGAATCACTATTTGTGAATGAAGACCTGCACAGCTCACTTGGGGTATGCTAGTTCGTGCAAATGCGTGACAGTACAAACTTGGATTCCTCTTAAATACATGGCTTGAAGCATCAGCAGCAGCACTGAAGGGGAAGAAGATGCCGTATTCCTCTCTAGTTACACCTAAATGTGTTATAATTTCATGTAGTGTTGTAGGCGTGTTGGTCCCAGGATATTATAATTCTTATAATATATGTACTGGTTACATATATTAAGCCTAGCTGACCACTGCTGTGTAGCTCTCTGCAAAATGGTAGCGTTTGATACCCACTTTGCACTGTGTAAATGGCTACTAAGGCAGTGGGAAATTGGTGGTGTTTCCATCGGTTTTACGGCTGATACCATGGTCTTAGAAATACATTTCATAATAATATGGAATTTAAAGAAAAAAATATTTTTAAAGTGATGTTCGTGTTCATTTACAAACACTTGACAAAGGAAGGCCGAATTGCATATTTATTGCAGTCACACATTCACGCAAACTTTGGTTTAAAGAGTCATAAGATGTAGGAAACTTTGCTTCAGGAAAAATCCAAACCACGCTTTCAAATGCTTCAACCTTGTTTTTCTTTTGCTTTTATGTCATTTTACGTTTAAGTAATCGTTTAGCAATAAGCAATCATGCAGCAACCCAACTCCGCTGTACCGTCTCTGTCTGACATGTAACGCCTATGCTACTCTGGTAAGGGGAAATGAAAAACTCACCGGCCATGCAAAGAATAGAAAAGCTCCCCAGTGGTTTAAACTGTCTCCTTGGGTTCTTAAGTGTAATTGAATGACAGCTAGATATGTGGTATTCAGGAAAAAGTTTTATTTTCTCAAATCCAGAGGAACAGCGAATTAGATGTTAAGGGGCTATAAAGACATTTAAATTAATATAGCTGCCTCGTCGCTTTAAACACTCAGTGACTAGTAATGAGTTCTGAATCAAAACAGATTTAGAAAAAGCTTAAATCCATATAGTGATTGTAATAAAATTATGTAAATACACAAATAACTGCCTGGATTATTAAATCCTAATCTGTATGGGCCAGATTCAGCCATCCTTGCTGTCACTGAGCAATGCCTTGCTCTGTAAGTAGTCCCGCTGATAGCAATGGGACAGGTCATGTAGTAAGTTACTAAGCAACGAGTTAGGTTGTGAGCTGCCTTGCATGCCAGTGCAGAGGATTAAGGGGTAATAAGGTGCCCACGTACTTCCTTTCATGGGCCAATTGCATCATTAGACCATATGTGGAGAATGATATGCCGCGATCCTGGACAATTCTGCCCTTCTTATGTAACTGCTTGGGAAATAGCTGGGCATGGGTGGGGAAAGGGCGGAGCCTTGGCTACTCCTCCCCTCTACCCCCCCCCCCACACACAATGTGTTAGACAGCGCTGCTAAGCCAGCACTCTGTGCCAGGAGAAGTGCTGACATGGCTTATTAGTGCCAAAGAATAAAGAAAAGCAAGACCTGAACAGTGACTTTCGAAAGGAGGGCTCTTCCTGCACCAGCCAAGGAGGGGGAATTCTCCTCTGCTTTTAGCAGAGGGAGCAGTGCAATTTTACACACCCTAACTCTGACTTCTATGGCTATGTCTACCCCGCAAGTGAAGGTGTGATTGGAGCACAGGGAGGCGTACCCACGCCAGCTTTAATCGAGCTTGGATGGAAGGTGTGGCGGCACAGGCTTCAGGGCAGGCTAGGTGCCTGAGGCGTACCCAGCCTCCCTAGCAGGCTTGTAGTTTGGATGCTAGCCCATGCGGAAGCCTGTGCCACCACACTGCTAAGCTTACCCATGCTATTGAGGGGCAATCTAGCACAGATATGCCTACCCATGCGACAGTTGCACCTGCGCTTTCAGTGTGAACATACCTTGGCTTGCACAGGGGACTGATTCTGAGAGAAATGAGAGCTCTGAATTTTGGGCAGTGGCAAAATGTCATAAGATACTCTTAAAAAAAATGTGGGGCTTGACTCCCCCTTACTCATGGAAGCAGAGCCTTTGACATTAGTGGGACTGTTCACATGAATAAGGAATACTTACCCGGTGCTAGTTTACAGGATTGGGCCCTCTGTGCTGTTTCTGCTCAACCATAATTTGAAGTGCTCGGGAAAAAGTGCCCGTGGGGTTTGGGGCTCAGGGTTTCCATCCTCTGTTTTGTCCTGCAATCAGTGGAGCACAGCTGGGTGGCACCCACTGCTGTGGAATGCGCTGAGCAATCACTGATGTTTAAGAGGGTTACGCCGACCTGTTGGCCTCAACCCTAGCATGGCCACTTTCCCTACTCTTCTTGTTCACAGAGCTGCTGCTTCTCCACAGTACACAGTGCTTGTGCAAGCCAGTTGGCTTCCACTCTGCCAGCCTAACCTAAGCAGCAGAAATGCATCAATATTAGCTGTGTTTGGGACTTCCATAGCCATGCAGGGTTGTGGGAGGGGCTCACCCTGAACAATCAAAGGAAGGCTTCCCTTTCCATGCGAGCAGAGGAGGCCTATCCACATACTGAGGGATTGTCCGGTGTATGTGTTGTATGTGCCACGTGTTTAATGCTTCTCTCTACAACTCTCCTTTTGGGGAATCAAGGATCGTCCAAGGCAGAGAGCCCGCTGTCCCAGAACCACCCGCAGCAGTGTCAGAAGTCTGAAAATGCTCCTCACTCTGCCCAGTTTTCAGTAGGTTCTTTTACTGCCAACACTGTTTTGGTTTTGGTCACACTTTCTAATAAGGGTACATATATAAACAGTATCAATGTTAAATTGACCTTTTAAGTAATGGTTAACCAGTTGTTATAGAGTCCAACAAGTCAACAGGCTGCTCATAGGCAGAGCGTATGACTCACTGTAGCACAATCTACTGCTGTCCTTACAACCTTCTGATCACCTACCAGTCATAGCTGTAACACACTTAATAATGTATTAACCCTTCAGGAGCTGTGTGTAAATGTCCCTTTAATATGAAGTGTGACCTCTGTTTCTTGCTTTTTTTAATTAGTTCAGCCTTGTAAATTTAGGTGTTTGTCCATCGCTTCAGTTAACTGGAGCTAACATGCCCTGAGCAAGAGATCATACATGGAATGTTTGGTATTTTAGAAGTTGCAGGGAAGGCCCTAGATGGCTTGGAGGAATGCAGAGCCAGGGACAGGGTCAAATCTAGAGCAAAACTGTAACAGCCCAGAGTTCTTAACGTCAGCGAGCTGTTCGGTGGTCTGGGTAAGACGGGTTTGGAGGAGAGGAAGAATGGTCCAGTGCTTAGGGCAAAAGCCTGGGACATCAGAGAACCGGGTTTGCATCCTTGTGTGACCTTGGGCAAGTGTCACAGTCTCTGTGTCTCAGCTTCCCATCCTTACGATTAATCCCTACATTAGAGATTGTGTGCTGCTCAGGTACTGCAGTAATAGGTGCTATAGAAGTATTGTTGGCAGATAAATGATAGTCTCGCTCCATTTCCCAGTAGACTTGTATGCAAATGATCAAAGCCACCATCACAATTAGCACGAAGTGTCCACTTCAGCAGATTCAGTAGAGGCGAAGGGCTCCAGTTTGGGGATAAATTATGGCATTTACCCACTGGCCCAAGCAGGCAGCTGGGCCAAGGCTCTTTGAAGCACAATCTCTCCCCAAACAGCCTGGGGGAATGTGCATATAAAGTGAAAGTGAGAGGTTTGTTTTTCCTGTACATAATACCTCTCCATACAAGCATCTTCTACCCAGATATTAAAGCTCATCCCTTAAATATCATGCACAGGAAAAACAAACCTCTCACTTTCACTTTATATGCACATTCCCCCAGGCTGTTTGGGGAGAGATTGTGCTTCAAAGAGCCTTGGCCCAGCTGCCTACTTTGGCCAGTGGGTAAATGCCATAATTTAGCCCCAACTGGAGCCCTTCGCCTCAAACCAACCTTGGCCCCAAAATCCAAAAGTAACATTTTTAAAGAGCCAAGATTGGATGAAAGGTGCTTATGCTACTAGTGAACATTCACCCTGCTAAATTGTGGTTAGATGTTTGAGCCTAAAATTAACAGCTTGGTTAAAATTAAACACACGCCATTACTAGAGTAATTCAGTCATTTTGATTTAGCTCTTTATTCTTTGTGTACTACCTACCTCCAGTGTTGGGTGGTGCAGAAGTGTTATCTGCCTAATAAAAAGTTTTAGTTAAAAGTTGCAGTAACTATTTATAAACTAAAAATGGAATAAGATGGCTGCGTGCTCCTGTGGTTTTGCAGTGGATTCTCAAATGGGAAAATGCAATCGGGTTTTCTTTATTCAGAGTCCAGCCTTCTTCGCCAAAGGGAAAGACGGTGTCACAGTAGCGGAATATTCATCATCCAGTGATGAGCTGCTCAGCAGCGATGAAGATGATATGATTCACACCAGGTTAGCTTTTTTCTTTTGTTACTAATTTGTTAAAATGCAGCTAACACCTCCAGGCTACTGCTGGCCCCCGACATAATGCAGCCGCCTCCAGCTACAGCGCAGGCAGGAAGGGGTTAAGCCCTAAGGAGGCATTTGTGCACCAGGGCCCAGGGAACCTGACTACAGGGGGAGGGTGCCTAGGGGGGAGCAGCCCCGCACTCCCTGCGGGCAGGGCCCAGGGTGGTGGGCGGGCAGGTGAAGAGGATGCAGGGTCAGGGTTCGAACAGGCTAAAAATGGCTCCCCCCCCTTCACTCCAGAGCTGAGCTGAGGAGCAGAGAGCCTTCCCAGGCCAGCGCTGTGTGGGGCTTTGGCACACCCAGGGCATCTCCTGGCCAGTGCCTGGGCTGGAGGGTCTTGGGCTTTCCCACGGCACCAGCCCAGCCAGAGGCAGTGGGGGAAGGAAGGAGCCGGCCAGACTGTTGGTGAGCTGAGCAATCGGACCAGGGGCTGGTTCTCCACACAACACTGGGAGTGGGACGTGCCCCGCCGGAGGGGGATGTGTGTGTGGAGGAACAGGGGGGCTCGTGGAGGAAGAAGGGGCAAAGCAGGGAGAGGACAGTGAGAGAGGGAGCACGTAAAGTACAGATTGGTGGGCAGCAGTGGTGACACATAACCGGCTGCCGCCTGGCACCTGCCCACACTCACCAGCCACCACAGCTCGCAGCGCGCATCCAGCGCCGGCCAGAAACGGGATGGGGGGTGGGGCCCTGCTGGCCAAGAGCCAGCACGCAGCAGGGGCTGGGTTGATGGACCAGCAGGACGAGCGACCTGGCCCCACACACTGCAGCTTCGCTCAGCCACTGGCCTTGCACACCCACCCACATCGTCAGCCGCTGGACCTCCCTCCTCCCCACTCACTGCCGGTGAGTGGCGGGCCGTTTGCGAGCAGGGATCTGGCCAGCAGCAGGAGCTGCAAGTACTGATGGGGGGTGGTAGGAGGGCGGGTCACCCTACATATGGGAAAAAAGTTTTCAGGGGAACCAGGACGGGGCAGCTGTCTTTCACCATGGGCTGTTCAGCAGAAATGGTTTGCGTGCTATTTGCTGCTCTGCTTATGTGCCAGATAAGTCAGAATTTCCCCCTGTTCTTTTAATAAAGGACTTTCATGCATGTGGTCTGCATGTGTTAAACTATCTATATGCCTGTACAGCGTATGTGCATGTGTACTGCATTTATGCATATTAATACCACTCCTGTGAGAATACATCTCCTGGGAGACTTCACAGTGTTCAAATAACTCCAGTTTCTCCTAAATCAGAGGATTTCGTGTGGCTCATTTTCATAGATCAGTTTCACATCTCAGCTCTGAATTTACACGCACAATTCATACTTGCCGACCCCTGGATTTGTATGGCTCTTTTTGGTAACTGTTAATAAAAGTGGATTTCAGTTTTCCTTCAGGGCAAGTCCCACTCACCTTCCTCATAAGAGTAGTTCAGCGATCCCTCCTCTGTCAGGTCATGCTTCTTTCCAATGTTATTAGATTTACAATTGTTTAATTTAATCCCTTCTGCAGAAGCAAATCATTGCCCTTCGTCATGCTCTGTTCCTCTGAAAACAATAGTCTCTTGCACTGCACTGGCTCCACTGTTACTGCCTTTGCTTACATACAACAACTCCGACCAATTGTGATACAGCCCCACTAGCGCAATAGAGTTTTTCACACCAGGCTCCAGAATCAATGAATAGAAAATTGAGGGGAAGGGAGCAGAAAATAAAAATAAACCTCAATGAAGCATAAAAATGAGAGACAGTTGCATAAAATATACAAATACAAGTTCAATCCTCCAGTGATGTAAATTCGACAACTGTCAACTATCTTGCTGAGGATCTGGCCCTCAGAACGTACCTTCATTTGTCAGGAGTGAGCAGAAGTCCAGGAATCAGGAGATTTGGGATCTGTTGCTATGCCTGCCACTAACTCACTATGTGACCTTGAGCATGTCACTCACGCCTTTCTATGCTTCAGTTTCCTCATGTATAAAGTGTTAATGACAATAGTTTATGGACTTTTGTACAATGCTTGAAACTCCACTATGCTGTGCCAGCACCGAAGACAATGAAAGCTCCCATGTGTTTCAAGGGAAGCCAGATCAGGCTCATGGATTCTGTGTGCACTCGATAGGAGGAACCCTATGCACTTTGTGCTCTTCCATTCCCATTGTATTAAGAACAATTGCACAGCTTGACTCTGGTTAGAGCAGAGTGTCATCATTGTTATCATCTCCACCCCACACTCCTCCCTTTCCTTACAGCACAATGATGGCTGGGAAATTGTTGCTGAGGGTCACCTGAAGAAGATACCCAGGGCACCTTGCCCTTCTCATCCAATCCCAGGCTAACTTTGAGTCTGGCCATGTGATTGGCTGCCCCGGAGGCCATAAAGGGACATCTGATTGGCATGGAGGGTGGCACTAACCTTTCCTTCTGTAGGCTGCTTCTGGGGAAGGTGTGGGGCCAGTTCCTGCAGCCGTAGCAATTATTTCGCACCCTACGAATGTGCTGAGGGAGGAGTTGGGTGGCTTATAGGTTTAAAACATGGACATGTTATGCATATTTTTTCTTATATATTGCCATTTTCTTTTCCGTTGGGACAAACTCAGACAGCATTTGCATACCTTTTTGTAATTAGCATTGCTGCTACTCTTCAGGGCCTCACGTGGTTCTTCCTGGGCCAAAATTGAGGGGACGGAGGTGGTTATAAATTCCCAGATTATTATTTGGTATTTAGAGTTAACTGTTGCCATGGAACATTAACATCCACTAGTAGAGACTTGCAGGGATAGGCTCAGTGACGGCTGTGTATGGAGCACAGGTTTAAGGCTTGTCATCCAGGCCTTGCATCTAGGCCTAGCCAGGATGGAAGGTTTCATAACTGCTAGGGGCCCTCTCTCTGGCTTTTAGGTCAGTAAACTGCAATTGAATGAAAGGGTAGCATATGATGGGGATGGTTGGCCATGGCCAGCTTTGCTGTACAAATGCACATTTTCCACATTTGTTTCTTTATTGTTGTTTCCTATTTATTTAATAATAATTGCAGCCTTTGGACAAAAATTCATTAGTGTGGGAGAGACTTTCTTTGATGGGCAGGGGAGGGGGCAAAGTACATAGTCAAGCCTGTCTGAAGTGACTACTCCATGGACCAAATATCAGTTGCCTAACTGAAGTGGTATCTGAAAAAATTATATTGGAGTCACTGGGGAAAGTATAAAGTAATCACTTGGTATTTGGGTGGTAGAGGAGTATCCTGTTGCAAGTCGTCCTTAGTACCAGTTTCAGCATAAAGTCTATGTAGATTTGTATGCAAGCTAATCAACTTGCTCCCATGCAAAAATATCCAAGTGTACTAGCTACTATTAATTCAGCGACGTTAGTTTATTTTAGAATGTGTGTGTTTTGTTTTCACCTGGCTTTGGTCTGCTCATTAATTGGAGTTTGTTACCAGGCAACTGCTAAGTAATGGAATGGCAGATTTCTCAAGGACAAGAGTTCCAGATGGAATTGAACTGAAACCCCAAAGCATCGTAATAGAACAGAAGGTAATTTGGCCATTTGAAGGTGGGGATGGAGGGAAGGTGCGGGGAGTCAAATTGCCTATCATTGCTAATGTACATGATAAACATCATTTCCATTTCTTCTGAACAGCATCCAGTCATTTTCATGTCAAGTTTTGATCTGCAATTTCAAATTACAGCTACAAACCTTTAAACAATTTTTAAGCCATTTCAGGTTTTGAGTCTCCTATAAATCCGCTTATTCTTACAAAATTGTGCCTCCTTATTTGTCTTTCTTTCTAAGGGCTTGTCTACATCACAAAGTTGCAGCGCTGGTGAGGGGGTTACAGCGCTGCAACTTAGGAGGTGTACACATCTGCAGGGCATCACCAGCGCTGCAACTCCCTGTTTGCAGCGCTGGCCGTACTCCCGTTTTGTCTCGGGTGTAGAGGATCCAGCGCTGGTGATCCAGCGCTGGTAATCAAGTGTAGACACTTACCAGCACTTTTCTTGACCTCCGTGGAATAAGCAGGTATCCCAGCATACCTGAGGAAGCCTCTGGTAATCAAGCTGGTCTCCTTCCCCGGTTTGCTCTCGTGTTCCCCGAACCCCAAGCAAGCAGGTGTCCTTCCCTGTGGTTTGCAGGGTGGTTCGGGGAACGCGAGAGCAAACCGCGGCGAAGCTGGTCTCCTTCCCTGGTTTGCTCTCGCGTTCCCCGAACAAGCAGGTCTCCTTCCCTGCGGTTTGCAGAGTGGTTCGGGGAACGCGAGAGCAAACCGCGGCGAAGCTGGTCTCCTTCCCTGGTTTGCTCTCGCGTTCCCCGAACAAGCAGGTCTCCTTCCCTGCGGTTTGCAGAGTGGTTCGGGGAACGCGAGAGCAAACCACGGCGAAGCTGGTCTCCTTCCCCGGTTTGCTCTCGCGTTCCCCGAACCCCTGTGCAAGCAGGTCTCCTTCCCTGCAGTTTGCAGCGTGGTTCGGGGAACGCGAGAGCAAACCGCGGCGAAGCTGGTCTCCTTCCCCGGTTTGCTCTCGCGTTCCCCGAACCTCCGTGCAAGCAGGTCTCCTTCCCTGCGGTTTGCAGGGGGGTTCAGGGAACGCGAGAGCAAACCGCGGCGAAGCTGGTCTCCTTCCCCGGTTTGCTCTCGCGTTCCCCGAACCTCCGTGCAAGCAGGTCTCCTTCCCTGCGGTTTGCAGGGGGGTTCGGGGAATGCGAGAGCAAACCGCGGCGAAGCTGGTCTCCTTCCCCGGTTTGCTCTCGCGTTCCCCGAACCTCCGTGCAAGCAGGTCTCCTTCCCTGCGGTTTGCAGGGGGGTTCGGGGAATGCGAGAGCAAACCGCGGCGAAGCTGGTCTCCTTCCCCGGTTTGCTCTCGCGTTCTCCGAACCTCCGTGCAAGCAGGTCTCCTTCCCTGCGGTTTGCAGGGGGGTTCGGGGAACGCGAGAGCAAACCGCGGCGAAGCTGGTCTCCTTCCCTGGTTTGCTCTCGCGTTCCCTGAACCCCCCTTGAAGCCGCCCAACAGCGCTGCAGTGTGGCCACATCTAACACCACTTGCAGCGCTGGTTGCTGTAAGTGTAGCCACTCTGCAGCGCTGGCCCTATACAGCTGTACTAATACAGCTGTAACAACCAGCGCTGCAAAATTTTAGATGTAGACATACCCTTACTGAGTAGAATAGTTTCTTGAATCAACAGATTTGTTAAAGGACCTACGTAACACAATACTATCAGTCATCATAGTACAGAATTAGGGTCCAGATTTTTGACCCTCTTTATAATGTTTATAATTTAGGGAGAAATATCCTCTCACTTTTTCAATCATTACCGTGAAAAATACCTTCATTCCTAGGAATTTAAGAAGTCATAAAGGACCCCCACAAAACACATATGTTGTGCTCTCTCACTTCATCTGCTGTCTCAGCCCCACCTGCATTAACTAGCAAACTGTGTTCCCAGAGCAGATGATATTCCTGGTACACGAAAAAAGAAAGCAAACAAAATAGAACCATTCTCTCCATTGGTGCCCTGAAAACACCAAGCTGGAGTAATAATAATAAGACTTTGCTCTTGCGGAGCACCTATTATCCACGGACCTTGAAGCACTGACAAACATTAATGAATTTATTCTCATTTCAAGGATGGTGAAGATAAGTCACAGAGAGATTGAGCGACTGCCCATGGTCATACAGGCAAACTGTGACAGAGCCAGCAATAGTGCTTAGGTTCCCAGACCCCAGCCCTGGCTTCTGAGCCTCAGTCACAATAGCGTCCTTCCTCTCTTAGGAAGGAATCAAATGTTGCTTCCGCAATAGAAAAAGCAGCAAGTCTGTAGGAAAGAACTCTTAGGCTATGTCTACACTGCGGATCTTACAGCGACACAGCTATGCCGCTGTAGGGTCTCCCATGTAGCCGCTCTTTGTGAGCAAGAGAGAGCTCTCCTGCCGGCATAATTAAACCACCCCCAATGAGCAGCATTAGCTGTGTCAGCAGGAGAGCCTCTCTTGCCGACATAATGCTGTCCACACCAGCCCTTTCATCGGTAAAACTTACGTTGGGCAGGAGGGTGGTTTTCTCACACCCTTCATGGACAAAAGTTTTACTGACAAAAGTGGTAGTGTAGACAAAGCCCTAGGGTCATGCATCAGAGATGGGATTACAAATCATAGAAATGTAGAGCAGGAAGGGACCTCGAGATGTCACCACGTCCAGCCCCCTGAGACAGGGCAAAGTAAACCTAGACTTTCCCTCACAGGTGTTTGTCCAACCTGTTCTTAAAAATTTCTTTCAGAGCTTACATACTTTTATAGTTAGAAAGTTTTTCCTAATATCTAACCTAAATCTCCCTTGCTGCAGATTAAGCCTTCTTGTGCTACCATCAGTGGCCACGGAGAACACTTGATCACCATCCTCTTTATAATAGCCCTTAACATATTTGAAGACTATTATCAGATGCCCCTGTCAGTCATCTTTTTTTCAAGATTAAACATGCTCAGGGGTGTTTTTTTAATTTTTCCTTAGGTCAGGTCAGGTTTTCCAAAGCTTTTGTCGTTTTTGTTGCTCTCCTCTGGACTCTCTCCAGTTTGTCCACATCTTTTCTAAAGTGTGGTGCCCAGAAATGGGCACAGTACTCCCACTGAGGCCTCCCCATTGCCACATAGAATGAGACAATTACCTCCCATGTCTTATATACAAAACTCCTGTTAATACACCCCAGGACATTAGCCCAATGGCAAGTTTAAAAAAAAAAAAGTAGAATAAAAAATGCTTCACAGCATCCCTTTAATTTCCAATTCGTTATTTGGCTTTTAAAAGACAAGCAACTTCAATTTAGAATTCACTGCTTGTCTTCAGATATATGGGCCAGCATTCACAAAGACTTAGTTTACTTCACTAGGTTGTTTATCAGCCAGCAAATCACACAGATGCAGCTTCTGATTCAGCCAGTGTTTCGTTTTGGTTTTTTTTGCTTTAGTATAATTCAATAGGAAATTTCTAATGTAACACTTAGCATCCCATTGTTTCCTACATCCCAGCACCGATGGTCCTCAGATATCATCCTTTCCCTTCATCGTCCATAGTAGACAGATCCTTCTGCACTCCACTCACCATCTAGAACATATATCAGTGTCTCAATGACCCTTGTTTAGTCATTTTCCCTGAAACTTGGCCATTGTACCCAGAACCCTCTGCCCTACTACATTTTGTTTCTGTGCCTTGTTTTTTTTACCTGGATGACAGTACCTCCTTACCTACCACTTGGGGATACGAAGATTTATTAATTAGCTATTTTGTAAATAAAGTGCATTATTGATGCTGTTTAAATGCTTGTCATATATCAGCATATCCGTGCACTGTCATTTTTAGTTTCTTATTTTTGTTGGGTTGACATTTGTGCCATAAGCTGATTTTCTTCAGCTTATGTACCACGTATAGTACTGTGCCTCCCCTCACAATGCCCCACCATCACTTTCTTTCCTACCTAGCCAGGGTTACACAGCGAAACAAAAGTATATTGTGGTGAATTTAACTTCCCAGTCTGTTTTCATGTGCAGAATCATATTGCGGGGAAACAAAGTTGTAGCACCCAGGAAGGACTGTGGAGCATACACAACCAGAACTATCTCCTGCCAGATCTCCTACAGCAAAGCCAAATTTCGGACTCCTCGGCAAACCAGCAAAAAGTTACCCAAAATAGCCAAGGACCTCAGAACAAATCTGTAAGTAATAAAGTACAGCTTCAAACTGTGTTCATTAGCTTCATTGCAGTAGCACTTCCCTCCAGTCCTTCCTTTTCCCTGGCATAGGGGCCAAAGGGTGAAGGACTTTTAATCCCATGGATCAAGTCTCGTCAGGAGAAGAGATCTTTGGTCCCCTTCCTTTTCAAAGAGGCTTGAACCAGGGGCCAGTAGAAAGTCTTGGGTGCCCTAACCCGCTCCCTAACTCCTCTTCTGTTTCTCCATCCATTCCTCCTCTACTTTCCCCTTATTCTTTACTCCCTCCTTTTCCCCCTACACAAACATTAGCATATATCCCCTGCGCTCCATTAGTATACATCTTCTCTTTTCCCATGGTACTAATGCTCTTAGATTGCTGCCTTCAGCACTGTCCTAGGGTGCTACCTTTTCTACCCAGCCTCTCTCTGCTGTGCCAGTGGTGCAAATCAGCAACATCAAAGGAACATCACCAGCACTTCCAGGTGAGGGATAACATTAACGGTGCAAATAAGTAATAACTCTCTCAAGAGACAGGTCTTTAAAACAGGCCTGGGTTGCTGCACCAGCATCCTCCTGTCTGCAGAGAGGTTTGAATAATGTCCTACTTCAAATCAGACAGCAGGGAGTGATCTAAAAGTGAGGTGTCTGTTTCTCTCTCTCTTTCCCTAGGGACCGATTAGTTCACTTCTATACTGTGTCTTGTCATGACTCTTTGCTCAGGCTTCCCGCATTGTAGTTCAATTTGTACCACAAACTCACACTTCAGAATTGTTGTTCAGATCTAATTATGTCAAGTACAGTTTCATATAAACCTCAGAGAGCTTTCTGGTTACCAACAGTGATATGCAATATCTGTTCCCTGCTATCAACTTCTGAAGTGAAAACCGACCTTATTTTTCACTGTAGATATCAAGTGCTGAAAGTACGCCCTCAAAGGGTAGTTCATCATCTACCACATCCTTTACTTCGTTCATAGATCCTAGACTACTACAAATCTCACCTCCCAGCAGTCCAGCAGGACCTATGTGTAGCTCTCGTGAGTATGCTTGCTCCTATCGTAAAATGCATCACGCCTGGCTCTTTTGCAAAAAGCACCAGGCTTAATTCTTAGAAATTAAGATTGGAATTTTCTGGTGACTTTTTGAAACTCTAAATCAGGGGTGGGCAAACTTTTTGGCCCGAGGGCCACATCTGGGTATGGAAATTGTATGATGGTCCATGAATGATCACAAAATTGGGGTTGGGGTGCAGGAGGGGGTGAGGGCTCCAGCTGGGGGTGTGGATGCTGGGATGGGGCCAGAAATAAGGAGTTCAGGGTGCAGGAGAGGGCTCCAGGGTAGGGTGTGTGGGGAAGGTGGGGGCTTCAGCTGGGGATGCGAGCTGTAGGGTGGGGCTGGGGATGAGAGGTTGGGGGTGCAGGAGGGTGCTCTGGGCTGGGATCGAGGGGTTCAGAGGGTGGGAGGGGGATCAGGGCTGGGGGTTGGGGTGCAGGAGGGGCTCAGGGATGCAGGCTTTGGGCGGCATGTCCCCCTCTGGCTCCTACGCAGAGGTACGGCCAGGCAGCTCTGCGTTCTGCCCCATCCACAGGTGCTGCCCTTGCAGCTCCCGTTGGCTGCAGCTCCCGGCCAAGGGGATCTGTGGGGGCAGCACTTGGGGTGGGGGCAATGTGCAGAGCCCCCTGGCTACCTCTACGCAAAGGAGCTGGAGCGGGGACATGCCTCTGCTTTCGGGAGCCGTGTGGAACCACAGCATCTGTGGAGCAGGGTAAGCCCTGGACCCCACTCCCCAGCAGGAGCTTAAGGGCCAGATTAAAATGTCTGAAGGGCCGGATGTGGCCCCCAGGCTGTAGTTTGCCCACCTCTGCTCTAAATCCATGTTAATAGTGTTGGATTTCATTGCACTGTTTCTGCCCAGGTTCCTGATGAAGTGTGCATTACTCTGTTCTTGTGTTAGCCCAATGCATATTCATGAATACATCTGAAACTGTGCAGACATATGGTTCTACCTCATGCCACGTTAAGTTTTGCAGAAATTATTCCCTGGGTGTTGAAACATGCATCTCTCTGGAGTTGCTTTCAAATTTCAATAAACAAGTCATGTGTGAGGTGTGCCAAAGGTGTGAGACATCTTTCATGACTCCCTGTGTCTTTTCTTCCAGCATCTAGCCCCAAAGCAGAGCCTATTAGGAGAGGGAATGCAAGGAAAGGCTCTGTTGTCAATGTCAACCCGACAAATATCCGACCACAGAGTGACAGTCCAGAAATTCGCAAATACAAGAAGAAATTTAATTCAGAGATCCTGTGTGCTGCTCTGTGGGGTAAGCTTAGAAATGAAGGGGCACCTGTCTAGTTAGAAAACAGAGAGACAGCATGTTTCTGACAATGTAGGCGACACTGAGATTTTGCATTTGTATTGCACCTCTTATCCCAAAGTGGGGGGGATAGCTCAGTGTTTTGAGCATTGGCTTACTAAACCCAGGGTTGTGAGTTCAATCCTTGAGGGAGCCATTTAGGGATCTGGGGCAAAAATCTGTCTGGGGACTGGTCCTGCTTTGAGCAGGGGATTGGACTAGATGATTCCCTGAGGTCCCTTCCAACCCCAATATTCTATGAGTTATTTACCTATAACAGCACTCAAATGAAGCCACCTTAGAGTGGAAGGTGACAGCCAGATAAATCTCCATTACAAAACATTCTGTGCAACAGGGTAGGAGGACATTTTGGTGAAGGCACTAAATTAAAATCTTTCTCACTGAAAGAGCCAAGAGCTCATCATGTGCTTCCAGAGCATCAGCACCTGTGTTTTTAAAGCTTTGCCAGAAGGTTTCCCACCCAGTAAGCCACACAATATTTTATGAATCTTCCTTAGCTGAATGAAGTGCTGAATTGATCATGCCAAGCTTTGCCAAATAATCCCTCAGGTTCTGGAAAGTGGGGCTGGGAACGGGGGGGATCGCTCCCTCTCTCCCCCTCCTCGGCAGCCCCCGAGCTGGAGCTGGGAAGGAGGGGTGTCTCTCCCTCTCTCCCCCTCCATGGCAGCCCCCGAGCTGGAGCTGGGAAGGAGGGGTGTCTCTCCCTCTCTCTCCCACCGCAACCCCCAAGCTGGGGGTAGGCAGGAGGGGGTCTCTCCCCTGCCACAGCAGCCACAGGCTTCTTTCTCTGGCCACTGCAGCCCTGCACATCCTAAATTCCCCCCACCCCTTCTTCTCATCCCACGGCCCCCTCCCACCTACCCCTATTCCCCCCAAGGCCACCACCTCACCTTACATGTACGTCTTCTCCAGGGTCCAGGCACATAATTAGTGGAGCCACGCCTGCGCGGCTCCACTAATTAGGTGGGTGGCCCTTCATTCTTATGTGCGTGGCCGCCCAGGTGCACACCTTAGAGGGAACTATCCACGGACCACCTGAAGGGAGCTCACGGACCACCAGTGGTCGGCGGACCAGTTTGAGAACCTCTGCCATAGTCTTTCTATGGGTATCTTCTCTACAAGCTAAAACAGATTGAGACATCAATTCTATCGGAGGCTGAACTCCCTCGACTCCCACAAATTTCTCAAGTGCTACTCAGCACCTTGCAGGATTAGGCACTTACAGAGAGAATCCCATGGGTATAAATCAGCACAGATTTATTGACTCCAGGGGAGCAGCTCCACTTTAGCCCAGATGTGGATGGGGCCTGCATTTCCTGGTGCCTTTGCTCTGTAATGGTTTTCATCGTCCGTCTGTTTTAGGAGAAGAAAGAAGATGAGCTCTGTGGAGCTGACACAATATTTACCTCCAGTCAGCTTGAGTCTCGCATGAAAAGCAAAATAAATGAATGAAATAGGGGAAACGCTATCCAAAGGAAATGCGGATTTCCAGTATACAGCTTCACTTTTGTTTAATGCATGTTTAAAGGAGGCCAAGATTTTAAATTAAGAACAGAACAGCGTAGCAAAGTCTGTAATTACATGTATGTTGAGGTTGAACAACACCAGGTCCTCATCGGAGCTTTGCCAGTAGAAATGATGGTTTTGTGCAGTGTGATTCCTTATGCCATTTTATTTCTACTACAACATGCTGATTAGGAACCCTACCAACCACGCCAGCCAAACTGAATCCCCATCCAGTGGGTGTCAGTTCATGTCAGCAGCCCATTGGAGCCTTCACTTTGTTGGGAATAATTAGATTTCAGATGGATTCACTCCATTAATTTGGCATTCAAAAGCGTCTTTATGAAACATAGAAATTTTCACTCCTGAACAATCCACTTCCTAGCATCACTTGTTCCTTTTCTAGTGTGCCCCGTGCTTGGGACTGTTATCCCTCATTGAATTTGAGGTGGGAGGTGGTTCATAGATTTTAAGGTCAGAAGGCACCATTATATTATCTAGTCTGACCTCCTGCATAATGCAGGAGCATTAGTGGAGTTGCAGTTTTGTGATATTCACAGACTGCTTTTGGGATCACAAAGCAGTTTAAATCCATGTTGACTTCAGGGGGACTACTCATGCTTAAAGTTACATGTGTACTTAAGTACTTAGCTGGATTGGGGTTTTATTGCATTGTGAAATAGTGAGAATTCTGTAATTCACTTTTCACAAGGTCGTCTGCATAGTGCCAGATAATATATCCGAGGCAGTTAAGAGAAGGAAGTCCAAAGCAGAATCAGTTATAGATAAGCAATGAATGCTGAAATGTGCTATGACTCAGTAGACAATTTAGAGTGGTTTTTATGTACTAACAGGAGTAAATTTACTGGTGGGGACGGAGAATGGGTTATGGCTGCTGGACCGAAGTGGACAAGGAAGGGTTTACTCGCTAATCACAAGGAGACGATTCCAGCAAATGGATGTTCTGGAAGGACTCAATGTGCTAATCACCATATCAGGTTTGTTCAGTGTTTAAAAGTATCTGACCCACTTTATAAATTATAAAGAAGAATTAGGTTATGAATTAGGTTATCGACTTCCCTCTTGTAGGACAAAGGAGGACAATTATTTTTGCTAATAGGAAAGCATTCTTCGGATCGCTGATATTTGCATCCTCCTTCCAGATTCGGCTATGATCTGGGATATGCCATTACATGCTTAATGTGTAAAATGGTTTGTGAGATATAAAAATGTGCTGAATGTTTGAAACTGACTGGTTCCCATCATTTCATTGCTGCTAAGGCAGTCTGTGTTCGGTTAATTGTTTATATAACGTGAGCATCGCTCTAAGCAGATTTCCATCCAAAACATTGTACATCACATCAATGTATGGCTGGCAAGAGGGCAAACATATCATGTGAGGTCTGAAGTCCTCAGCTCCCATTGGCTGCCATGGCAGCTGAGGATGCTCAGCACCTCACAGGATCTGGTCCTGGACGGGTAGATTGGAATGGCTGCTATTTATATACAGGTTGGACAAAGTGCATTTGGCATAGCTGAAGCCCAGATTCGCTCGTTCCGACTTTCCACGTGATGCAACCTCCCTTTTGAGCCTCTCTCTTGGCCCTAGATTGCTATTTGCCTTATGTAGGTCTAAAAACAAAATTAAAAAGACTTCTTGAGATAAGGAATCATGAAATAACCCCCTCGCCCCGGTCATAGGGTTCACTCACTGGTGGTGGCACCTCCTCCTGGTGGTTCTGGGGATTAGCCCTTGCCAGGCGCTACCTGTCATCTCTTTTACCCTGAGGCCCCTCTTACGCCCGGAGCTGCAGCTTCCTGTTCGTGGCTTGGCCCTCCCACTAAGTTCCTCCCTTTCCAGGGAAATCAAAGTCCTTCCGGACCAGCTAGCTGCTTGGTGTCGCCAATGCCCTGCGCCACTTCCCAGAGGCTGCAGGGGAACCCAGACCCACCCTCTACACTGGGTTCTAGGCCAGGGTTCCTCTGGCAAGCAACCAAGCTCTGTATGGTCCTACCCCTTGCTGCTGTTTCCCTGGGCTTCGTCCTCCTCATCTGGCTTCCTCCTCTTTCTGGGTTTGCCAGTCCAACCTCCCTCCTCCCAGGCAGTGACTGTAGACTGTTTCCTTCCAGCCCCTTGCTGCTCTCAGCTTCTGGGCTTTATACAGCCTCCTTCTGTTCCTGCCCATTTCCAGTGAGTGGTCTGCTGCCTGTCTCCTTCTTCAGGTGCAGCCTAGGCAGTTAATTGGCCTGCCTAGCCAGCCCTTCAACCTCTCCAGGGCTTGTGTGGGGTGGGCACTGCCTCACATCCTCCAAAGAAAATAGATGCCTACAATGAAGGCTGACAATGAATTGGAACTGATGTAACTCCCCCATCCAGAATGGCTTTTCCAGACTATGTCTGTAACCGTCCCTTCAGAGTGGTGTGACAGATGTCAGATGTTCTACTCTCGCATCAGGCCTGGGTCTAGGGGCAGCCATTCTGTAGGTGGAAGGAAAAAGCTTTGTGTGAAATATGAAGATTAGGAAAAGAGAAAAAAATAAATACGGGTGTGCAAGGGCCACAATGCAATCGCTGTGTCAGTTCCGTGGCAGACATCGGCACCACGTGGGGTCTCCTCTTCTGCACTGCTGGCCTCATGTCTCACATGAAACGATACAAATCTCTTGGTACTCTGGGTCATCATAATCCCAGAGGCTGAATACAAGAGATTTGTACTGCTCTGAAGTAAAATGGGTTGCCTCTTTTTCTGATCTGTGCATGGCAGGCAAAAAGAATAAGCTGAGGGTGTATTATTTATCCTGGCTGAGAAACAAGATTTTGCGCAACGATCCAGAGGTGGAGAAGCGGCAAGGCTGGGTGTCTGTGGGAGACCTGGAAGGCTGCGTGCACTACAAAGTCGGTGAGTCTCGTTCCTGGGCAGCCGTACGCAGTTCTCCTTTCCTATCTGATCACACGTATTGGCTACATTTTCCTTCACCCTTATTGAAAAATTATACCTGGGCTTTGACTTTACTTCAAACCTGCATGCAGTACATCAAGAATGTCCCACTCCCTTTAATTCCACAATCCTCCTCCTTTAGCAGCCTGCGAAGGTTGTCTGAACTGAAAGGCAGGACGCTTCTGTTGCTCAGCCAGTGATTTCAGCATTCTGGGGTTGGCTGGCATCCTTACTACTAGTGACATTTTTCACCTCCGTCACCAGTCTCCTCTTCTGGCCCCGAGTACCTGCGCAGTAACAGCATCACTGGGATGCCTGCAGGTGGTTGATCAGGATGGGTGTCCCACAATCTGTCTGTCTCTATATTGTATAAGCCCTAAATATACATATCAACGTTATACTTAAGTATGCAATAAAATGCATTTGTGACCATCACTGAACTATCATCTGGCTTTTATTCGGCTTCTGCATAGAGCACCTTTGAAGATGAACACTAGTATGTGTGACAGTCATTATTACTTTAGCACGTAAGATATTTCAGTGATTCATGCTGTAGCAGAACATAAAATAGATTTGACTGTATTAAAAGACGGTATATTATAGTTATGTTTTCCCAAGCAATATAGCAAACTTATGGGTGGGTAGGTGGGAGGGATGGAGAGGTCTTTGCCTTATACTCTGTTTTATTGCTTTGCTTTTACAACACAGTGCTTTAAAATTGGCATAGTTTAGAATGAAATCAGAGACAGAAAGCTAAATAGATGTGTGTGAACATATAGTTATTTTCTTTTTAATTCTAGTGCATCTGCATTTATTTTCAACTCTAATGGCTCATTTTTAGGTTTTATAAAGAACAGTGTACACAAATGTAAATGTACACTTGTTTGCAGCTTCTGGGAGGATGGACATGAGATAGAAAATAACTTAAGTAATTTGACAAAATGGTCACACAAAAGACTCTCGGGGAGCCAGAAAAACTCTAACATCTGGAGAACCCCCTGCAAACCTCAGACAAAAAGCCTCTCTGCACCTTGACATTTCCAGAAGCAGCAAAGAATCCTGTGGCACCTTATAGACTAACAGACGTTTTGGAGTATGAGCTTTCGTGGG